>NC_053391.1:506413991-506718470 GCF_905171765.1 Bufo bufo
GGGTTTTATAGGTGGTGACCCTTTTCCTTCCCTAGTGTCTTTCCCCTTTCTTATTGTTGTCTTTTGGTGTTCTCCCCTACTACATCCGTGACATTATCCAGAGCCAATACCGCCATTTTTGTTCTGATCTGTGCAGCTATGGATACTATATCTGCACTGGTCGAACAGCTGCAGAACCTGACTTTGGAGGTAGGAGACCTCCGCGCAACGGTTTTGCAGATTCAGAGTCCACAGGCTGCTGGATCCAGTGGTGGATCCCAGGCCTGCCCTGCACCAAAAGTGGCTCTCCCGGACAGGTTTTCCGGGGGTAGTAACAATTTCATCTGGTTCAGGGAGTTATGTAAATTGTACTTTAGGCTGCGTCCATACTCTTCTGGGGATGAGTGTCAACATGTGAGTATGATTATTTCGTTGCTTAATGAGGGTGCCCAATCTTGGGCTTTTTCTCTGCCGACCGGATCACCGTCCCTCCGGTCAGTAGATGAGTTCTTTAGAGCCTTGGGTCTTATCTAAGATGACCCTGATTGGAACTCTCAGGCCGAGACCAAGTTACAGGGTTTGTGGCAGGGAGAATGTTCCGTGGAGACCTATTGTTCTGAATTTAGGAAATGGGCTACCAATACAGAGTGGAACGATCCTGCTCTCCATAGCCAATTCTGTCAGGGTCTCTCTGAGAGACTGCAGGACGCGTTGGAGTCTGAAAGGTCTGAAAGGAGTCTGCTTTTGTTGTGGCAAGAAGGGATATTTTGTGAATATTTGTCCGTACTTGTAGCATCAAGCTGTAAACAAAAAGAAAAAGACGTTAATTCCCCAAATTACTATTGGTGGTGTGGGTGGGTAGCAAGAAAACCTACTTTTGTCTTTTACTGGTAGTACCCGTTTTCTCCTGTCTACCGAGGTGGCGCTAGAGTCCAAAACTGTGAAAAGCGAAGCATTTATCGACAGTGGGGCAGGATATAACTTGATTGATGGACAGTTTGTTCGCATTCACAGGTTGAATACTAGTGCATCAGAGAGAAGTATTTCTGTCTTTGCAATTGACTCAGCACCTCTCACCCAAAAATGCCTGTTGCAGGTAGTGAATGACATTCATTTAAGAGTGGGTGATTTTCATCAGGAACCTATCTCCTGTTATGTGTTGGAGGGTCTGCCTGCTCCGTTGGTGTTAGGTCTACCATGGTTAAGCAAACATAACCCTACCATCGACTGGAAAGCGAGACAGATTCTCGATTGGAGTGATTTTTGCATGAACAACTGTCTTAATGCATTGTTTTCTATGGTTACAACTAAAACTGTACCCTCGTTCATTTCTGAATTTTCTGATGTGTTCTCTGAGAGTGGTAACCAGGAGTTGCCTCCGCACCGGAAGTATGACTGTCCCATCAATCTTATTCCCGGAGCTAAATTGCCCAAATCCCGGTTGTATAATATTTCGGAATCCGAAAGAAAGGCCATGCAAGAGGATATCACTGAGAGTTTGGCAAAGGGACATATTAGACCATCGAAGTCTCCAGTAGCTGCTGGGTTTTTCTTTGTAAAGAAAAAGGATGGTACCCTGAGGCCATGTCTGGACTTCCGTGAGCTCAATCGTATTACCGTCTGTGATCCTTACCCCCTTCCTTTGATTCCGGATTTGTTTAGTCGGAATGTCGGTGCCAAGGTGTTCTCTAAATTGGATCTGAGGGGGGCATATAATCTGGTAAGGATCAGGGAGGGGGATGAGTGGAAGACTGCATTCAATACCCCTGAGGGTCATTTTGAAAACCTGGTCATGCCCTTTGGGTTAAACAATGCTCCTGCGGTTTTCCAGCACTTTGTCAATTACATCTTTCATCAACTGGTGGGGAGGTTTGTCGTTGTATACCTTGATGACATACTAATTTATTCGCCTAATATGGAGACTCATCAGGATCATTTGAGACAGGTCTTACAGATCCTAAGAGAGAATACGTTGTATGCTAAGATGGAAAAGTGTGTATTTGCTGTACAGGAAGTGCAATTTCTGGGTGACCTGCTCTCATCCTCAGGTTTTTGTATGGATCCCGGAAAGGTCCGTGCCGTGTTGGACTGGGATCGACCCACAAATCTGAAAGCGCTTATGCGGTTTTTGGGGTTTACCAACTACTACCGTAAATTTATCTTGAACTATTCATCGCTGGTTAAACCTTTAACAGACATGACTAGGAAGGGTGCTGATATTTCTATCTGGTCTGATGCGGCATTACAGGCCTTTTCTGCTGTGAAAGAATATTTTGCTTCAGCCCCTATTCTGGTGCAACCGGACGTGTCTCAGCCATTTATTGTTGAGGTTGACGTGTCTGAGGTAGGGGTAGGAGAAATCTTGTCGCAGGGTCCTTCACCCAGTAAATTGTGCCCATGTGCATTTTTCTCAAAAAAACTCTCAACTGCTGAAAGGAATTATGTGGGGAATAGGGAATTGCTGGCAATTAAGTTGGCGTTCGAGAAATGGCGTCATTGGTAGGAAGGAGCAATTCATCCTATTACAGTAATTATGGATCACAAGAATCTGGCCTACCTGGAGTCGGCTAAGCGACTGAACCTAAGGCAGGCCATATGGTCATTGTTTTTCACCAGATTTAACTTCATCGTCACTTACCTCCCTGGGGTTAAGAACGTCAAGGCGAATGCTTTGTCGCGTAGCTTTCCTGGGGGAAGGTGAGTCTAATGACCCTAGTCCCATTTTATCTGAAGAGGTAGTCATATCCACTCTTTATCCTGATCTCGAGGCCAGGGTGTTGGAGGCACAGGAGGATGCTCCGGACTCTTGTCCTCCAGGGAAATTGTTTGTTCCCTCCAAATTACGTCACAAGGTGTTCGAGTAACATCACTGTACGGTGCTTGCTGGGCACCCTGGGAGCAGATCAACTGTCGATCTCATCTCTCGCAGATTCGGGTGGCTGGGGTTGTGTAAGTGCGTTGAGGACTATGTGTCAGCCTGTGGTACCTGTGCACGTGCTAAGGTGACACATACTCGGCCTTCCAGATCTCGGCTTCCATTGCCCATCCCGTCCAGACCTTGGACCCATTTGTCCATTGATTTTATTACAGATTTACCAAATTCTTCAGGAAAAAACGTGATTCTGGTGGTTGTTGATCGTTTTAGTAAAATGGCACACTTTATTGCATTACCTAGTCTACCCAATGCTAAAACTCTTGCACAGGTGTTTGTCGATAACATTGTGAAACTACATGGCATTCCCTCTGATGTGGTGTCCGATTGAGGGACTCAGTTTGTTTCCAGATTCTGGAAAGCGTTCTGTACTCGTCTGGGTGTACAATCGTCCTTCTCTTCGGCTTTTCATCCTCAGTCAAATGGACAGACGGAGCGCACTAATCAGAATCTGGAGACTTACTTGAGATGTTTTGTTTCAGAGAATCAGGTAGAGCGGTCTACATTTTTGTCGTTAGCTGAGTTTGCTATAAATAACCGTAGACAGGAATCCACTGAGAAGTTGCTGTTTTTTTGGGCTTATGGGTTTCATCCACAGTTTGGTACATTTTCTAGTGCTCAAAATTCCGGAATTCCCTCATGAGGAACGATTTTCCTCTTCTTTGTCTTCTATTTGGCAGAAATTCCAAAATAACCTGAAAAGGATGGGCAACAGGTATAAGCGTGCGGCTGACAGGAGACGTATGAGTGGTCCAGACCTGAGAGTGGGTGATTCTGTGTGGTTGTCAACAAGAAACATTAAACTTAAGGTATTTTCTTGGAAGTTGGTCCCAAGATTTATTGGTCCATATAAGATCACTGCCATTGATAACCCTGTAGCCTTCCATCTTGAACTTCCTCAGGCTTTGAAAATCCATAACGTATTTCAATCGTTGTTAAAGAAATGTGTTGAACCTGTTGAGCCATCTTCCTTACCTCCAGCTCCTGTCATTGTGGACGGTAATTTGGAATTTCAGATCAGCAGGATTGTGGACTCCCGAGTTCTCAGGAGATCCCTCCAGTATCTCGTTCATTGGAGAGGGTACGGACCAGAGGAGAGGATGTGGGTTCCAGAGGCCAATGTTAATGCTAGTTATCTGGTGAGAGCATTCCACAGAGCTCATCCTGATAAGGTCGGTCCTGGGTGCCCGGAGGTCACCCGTAGAAGGGGGGTACTGTGTGGGTACAGGTGTTAGAAGGTCTTAAAGACTGGCTGCACATGAGTGATCTGACAGCCTCTTTCGGTTTTACTTTGTCTGTGTGTTGCTGGCATGTCCACACCTACTGTTCAGGTGTGGATCATGTGACCTTTACCTCCCCCTATTTAGCCTGACTTTACCCATCACTCCTTGCTCTGGATAGCTTCATTTGGTTTTGTAAATGCTGAAGTGTGGTTCTTGTTGAAGTCCTGTTTATCCATCATCCATCCTCAGAAGTTAAGTGTTCTGCTTATTGCATTTTGCATTCCCCCCCCCCCCGGTTCTTTACTAGGACTCAGTAAGATGCTGGTTCCTTCACCAGGGAATGAACGGGTTGTCTCTGTCCTATCATTAACTTTAGGGCATCCGAGGGTCACCAGGGTTTTCTAGGTTCCTGTGTATGGGCATCTCTACCATCGAGAGGTGCCCATACGGATAGGGGTCAGGAGCAGGGTTTTATAGGTGATGACCCTTTTACTTCCCTAGCGGTGAGGCCTAGTGTCTTTCCCCTTTCTTATTGTTGTCTTTTGGTGTTCTCCCCTACTACATCCGTGACAATGACAGATAAGTAGATAATTATACCAGAAACACAGCAGTGTGCTTCAAACTAACATAACTGTATTTGATTTTTCTTATGTACAGATGCTGTGAAGGATAATTTCTTCCATCTTCCCACTATTTCTTGCTAACTTACAGAATGCATGAGATCATGACTACAGAATCAGACTATAAATAATTTGTTTGCCATCCGTAACTATGGAGACACACACACCGATATATATATATATATATATATACAGTACAGACCAAAAGTTTGGACACACCTTCTCATTCAGAGTTTTCTTTATTTTCATGACTATGAAGGCATCAAAACTATGAATTAACATATGTGGAATTATATACATAACAAACAAGTGTGAAACAACTGAAAATATGTCATATTCTAGGTTCTTCAAAGTATCCACCTTTTGCTTTGATTACTGCTTTGCACACTCTTGGCATTCTCTTGATGAGCTTCAAGAGGTAGTCCCCTGAAATGGTCTTCCAACAGTCTTGAAGGAGTTCCCAGAGATGCTTAGCACTTGTTGGCCCTTTTGCCTTCACTCTGCGGTCCAGCTCACCCCAAACCATCTTGATTGGGTTCAGGTCCGGTGACTGTGGAGGCCAGGTCATCTGGCGCAGCGCCCCATCACTCTCCTTCATGGTCAAATAGCCCTTACTTTCAAAGTTTTCCCAATTTTTCGGCTGACTGACTGACCTTCATTTCTTAAAGTAATGATGGCCACACGTTTTTCTTTACTTAGCTGCTTTTTTCTTGCCATAATACAAATTCTAACAGTCTATTCAGTAGGACTATCAGCTGTGAATCCACCTGACTTCTCCTCAACGCAACTGATGGTCCCAACCCCATTAATAAGGCAAGAAATCCCACTTATTAAACCTGACAGGGCACACCTGTGAAGTGAAAACCATTTCAGGGGACTACCTCTTGAAGCTCATCAAGAGAATGCCAAGAGTGTGCAAAGCAGTAATCAAAGCAAAAGGTGGCTACTTTGAAGAACCTAGAATATGACATATTTTCAGTTGTTTCACACTTGTTTGTTATGTATATAATTCCACATGTGTTAATTCATAGTTTTGATGCCTTCAGTGTGAATCTACAATTTTCATAGTCATGAAAATAAAGAAAACTCTTTGAATGAGAAGGTGTGTCCAAACTTTTGGTCTGTACTGTATATATAGCAATATTTCTATAGAAAATTTACAATATTTTAATCTAAACTGTCTGTAAAGTGCCAAAGTGCCACGGAGACACATATATCTCCATAAAAGATGTAGAGCCAAATATTTTCATTAAAACTGTTTATAAAGTTGCTTTATTTTCTACAGTGACAAACTATAGATAGACATATATAATTGTATAACATAAAGATGCATGTTGTTTTTTTGCAGTAAATAAAAAGACAAAGTTTAATTTACATAGGTATATTTGCCTAATTTTCTGAATAGCATACTGTATGAATGTTTTTTTCCCCACTTAATCTAAAGTGTAAAAGTAAAATAAATACAATGTAATAATATACTAAAAAATATAACCTCTAACTTCGCCCTTTAACTGTGTAATTTATCCTGTGCACAAACAGAGAAATGGTAAAAGAATATTTTTGCCTGTTGACGTTTCTTGACTCATCAAAGAAATGGAAGTAGCAAAGGCACTTTCTTAAGCATTTGATGTTCGGCTGGTCAACAACACTAAAGCAGGTGCTGATGATCATTTGGAGGTCAAGAAACTGCCATAGGCGTTAATTTTCTCTCACAAAAGTCCTAACAACACAAAGAAAGTTATTCATAAGCATCTATGGAAATGAAACATGCACAAACCATAGTCATAGTAGTATTGACACTAAAGAATATGCAGCAATATGTAAAAGACTCCAGAAACATAACAAATGTCAGATTATATTCTTAAATTTTTTTCTCACTCTTGTTCGGTAAGTTAGACTGTCAGAGCATGTATCTATACCAAACAAGACTTTCACAGAATCAAAAGGTTTGTTCCTTAGCAACTCTGTCAGCAAATTTAAATT
Source organism: Bufo bufo (assembly GCF_905171765.1). Classification (NCBI taxonomy): domain Eukaryota; kingdom Metazoa; phylum Chordata; class Amphibia; order Anura; family Bufonidae; genus Bufo; species Bufo bufo. Next base: position 506,420,729 of record NC_053391.1, read on the forward strand.
GGTGCATTTCATAGAAACGCTGCAATTATTTACATTCCACATTTGTAAACATCACAACCATTTTCAGTGTTTTCAGTGGCGATGGCACATAATTAACATGAGGGCAGGAAACACTTTCAACACAGATTCATGATTTAAAAGTCAAATGTATTACATACCAGTACTTGACTCTACATATTGTACATTTTGGAAGAACTTGAGTAGCTTGAAACACGCAGCTACAATATAAGATCCAAGTATCAAAAAGGCAAAGTAAGGAGCAGACAACAGGAAAAATATCATTATTATCCATTTCAGGAGCTTACTGTAGAAAGTTGGTCATAAAAATCATTTTTTAATTGGTGGATCTCATGGAATCAGCCAAAATGTCATAAGTATGAAGATAGATTTCGCCTGATGCAAAAGCAGGTCAAGTAGGTTTAAAAAAGACACTAACATCATGAAAGAGTATTTTTTAACTCTAAATTTATGCAAAACTTTTTTTTGAATTTCTGTTTCTTTCTTTAATTCTGCCAGTACTATGCCATGATAAGACCGACTGTCAGTTTACTGTTGCTATGAAGGAAAAATCTTATTTAAGGGGTAATCCTTATGTTAATACTAGATGTAGAATTGGGATAACAGTATAGGCCTTGATAGGTCTAGATCAGGCATGCTCAACCTGCGGTCCTCCAGCTGTTGTAAAACTACAACTCCCACAATGCCCTGCTGTAGGCTGTTCGGGCAGGCTGGGAGTTGTAGTTTTGCAACAGCTGGAGGGCCGCAGGTTGAGCATGCCTGGTGTAGATAAAGAAGCCCGCAGAAGATTATTGCACTTATCAGTGTAATATGGAATTAATTAAGTCACTACAGAAGAATATTTCTGTTAAATAGTCTGAATGAGGAAGTTAAAGACCTCTCACAAAAACATTTGTCCAGAAAACCAGCCATCTATTTTTTTCAAAAAACTAAAATATATGGAAGATATCATGTTAAGTGGCCTATATGGGAGGAAATGCTCAAAAACTCCAAACACTGTAGCGTGTTTATAACCGGGGGAGCAATTCCTCCGTATGTGATCCATTGCAAGCAGAAATCCCCAGCAAAAAATGCATACAATGGAGGATGTCGGCAGCGGACCACATGCACCACAAAGGCATCCTACACAAGATGGAGTAGTGTGTGGATAAAAATATACAAATACATAAATCACTGCAAAAGGTGCACCACAATGATATGCAACTGACATTACTGGCTAATCCCTCAGACAGATGTTAAAAACGGAGCTGTTACGGAAGGGGAGAGCGTGTACAGCCCTGAGCTCAACCCACACCTCTGTCCCTGCCTACTTGCACGGTCCGCCCTAGGCGACGGTGTACAACCGGACGACGTTCCCTAAACTGAGTACGTGCTGGGCCATTTTTGCAGATTAAAAACCCCTGCTCTGCATAGGTGACAGGGACTTAAATTTCTAAAATTCGTCTTTAATTGACGCGCGCCCCCTCCTTTCATTCGATCCTTCCACTTTAATATCTTGTCCCACATTTCTGCTCGATCACATTTCAGCCATTGACCTCCCTTGGATGTGGTATCCCTTTCTCACGCTCCCTCTCCGGCGTGGAACCCTGATTCCCTGCTACCCGTGATCACCATGGTAGGTGTAGAATAGAACATCGAAAGTTGATAGAGAAGATAATAATGCACTTAGTAAAGTAGATGCAAGCATTATATATGGACAAAGTCCTCACTCTGATATGATAATATCTGAGACACTTAGTCAATATATTTTAATCAAAACACATCTAAAACGCCTACCAAGCGCCAAGGTGGTCTCAGGTCAGGCGGGTCCTACGCTAAACTTACCTAAGCCATTGGGCTTCTATGTTCAGGAGCGCAGACGCCGCACATATGGTGTGCTGCTCCTAGTCACCTCCATGTGCATGAAGCAACCAATGGGAGGAGGAGTAAGCACACCCATATGCACCACCTAATCAAGGTGCTCTATTGGATAGGAAGGGCAAAAGTGCAGAGGAATGCTACTCCCAAGATAAAATAGGTGCGCATTCACACTTGAAGGTGCCACTCCCTCAAGCAAATACTACAGACAAAAAAATTCCACAGAAAAAACTAAGATAAAATCATCCTGCACGATATGATATACAAATGTGCACATGTCCCTGGCCATATTATTGAAGAAAACCACAGAAATAAGATAATAATGCACTTAGTAAAGTAGATGCAAGCATTATATATGGACAAAGTCCTCACTCTGATATGATAATATCTGAGACACTTAGTCAATATATTTTGATCAAAACACATCTAAGCCCGCCTACCAAGCGCCAAGGTGGTCTCAGGTCAGGCGGGTCCTACGCTAAACCTACCTAAGCCATTGGGCTTCTATGTTCAGGAGCGCAGACGCCGCACATATGGTGTGCTGCTCCTAGTCACCTCCATGTGCATGAAGCAACCAATGGGAGGAGGAGTAAGCACACCCATATGTACCACCTAATCAAGGCGCTCTATTGGATGGAAGGGCAAAAGTGCAGAGGAATGCTACTCCCAAGATAAAATAGGAGCGTATTCACACTTGAAGGTGCCACTCCCTCAAGCAAATACTACAGACAAAAAAATTCCACAGAAAAAACTAAGATAAAAACATCCTGCACGATATGATATACAAATGTGCAGATGTCCCTGGCCATATTATTGAAGAAAACTACAGAAATAAGATAATAATGCACTTAGTAAAGTAGATGCAAGCATTATATATGGACAAAGTCTTCACTCTGATATGCTAATATCTGAGACACTTAGGTGGTACATATGGGTGTGCTTACTCCTCCTCCCATTGGTTGCTTCATGCACATGGAGGTGACTAGGAGCAGCACACCATATGTGCGGCGTCTGCGCTCCTGAACATAGAAGCCCAATGGCTTAGGTAGGTTTAGCGTAGGACCCGCCTGACCTGAGACCACCTTGGCGCTTGGTAGGCGGGCTTAGATGTGTTTTGATCAAAATATATTGACTAAGTGTCTCAGATATTATCATATCAGAGTGAGGACTTTGTCCATATATAATGCTTGCATCTACTTTACTAAGTGCATTATTATCTAATTTCTGTGGTTTTCTTCAATAATATGGCCAGGGACATGTGCACATTTGTATATCATATCGTGCAGGATGTTTTTATCTTAGTTTTTTCCGTGGAATTTTTTTGTCTGTAGTATTTACTTGAGGGAGTGGCACCTTCAAGTGTGAATGTGCACCTATTTTATCTGGGAGTAGCATTCCTCTGCACTTTTGCCCTTCCTATCCAATAGAGCGCCTTGATTAGGTGGTACATATGGGTGTGCTTACTCCTCCTCCCATTGGTTGCTTCATGCACATGGAGGTGACTAGGAGCAGCACACCATATGTGCGGCATCTGCGCTCCTGAACATAGAAGCCCAATGGCTTAGGTAGGTTTAGCGTAGGACCCGCCTGACCTGAGACCACCTTGGCGCTTGTTAGGCGGGCTTAGATGTGTTTTGATCAAAATATATTGACTAAGTGTCTCAGATATTATCATATCATAGTGAGGACTTTGTCCATATATAATGCTTGCGTCTACTTTACTAAGTGCATTATTATCTTATTTCTGTGGTTTTCTTCAATAATATGGCCAGGGACATCCGCATATTTGTATATCATATCGTGCAGGATGTTTTTATCTTAGTTTTTTCTGTGGAATTTTTTTGTTGATAGAGAAGTTATCCAATTCGATCGTGAACGTCACGGGGACTAGTGATGAGCGGCAGGGGCAATATTCGAATTCGCGATATTTTGCGAATATTTGGGTGAATATTCACCATATAATCGAGAATTCGCGAATTCATGATCTCCAGGCATTATTTTCTTGATTGCGAAAATTCGCATAAAATTCGTATAAGAAATTTGCATGAACTGGTATTTAAAAAAAATCGAATATTCGCAATTACGAATATATTTAGCGATATTCTAAATACTGTATTTGTGAATTCTCGAAGTGCCGATATTCGCAATTAAAATTCGCAATTCGAATATTCGTGATCAACACTAACGGGGACTTGAGGTCAGGCAGAAGTTATCTAGAGTCAACAAAGCGGCAACAGAGCCTCTCCTGTCTAACGTTTTCAAATCCAAAACACCCCAGTGACATTCCCTGTCATTTTTTATTAATCATTCCAATAACAGAGCATCTTAAGAGTCCTGTATTGTTATTTATCATCACTACCTCCCCGAGTCGGGAGTGGGTAATTGCCGTGCGCCCCCTCATTTACTTGAAAGCTTCTGCTTCAATAATTTGTCCCACATTTCCTCTCGATCACATTTAGTTTCATCCACAGACCTCCCTTGGATGTGGTATCCCTTTCTCAGGCTCCCTCTCCGGCATGGAACCCTGATTCCCTGTTACCTGTGATCACCATGGTAGGCGCATAAAAAAACATTGAAAGTTGATAGGGAAGATATCAAATTGGATTGCGGACACCACGGGGACGTGCGACATGGTGGAGCAGCATGTACTGACTGATGGGTCTGCCCCCTTCAACTTCTGGGTCTCCAAATTGGGCACATGACCTGAGCTTGCCCTTTTACATCCTGGAGGTGCTGGCCTGCCCTGCAGCCAGTGTATTGTCTGAACGTTTGTTTAGCACGGCAGGAGGGGGTTATCACAGACAAGCGCAGCCGCCTGTCCACAGCCAATGTGGACAAGCTCACGTTCATTAAAATGAACCAGGCAGGGATTCCACAGGACTTGTCCAAACCTTGTGCAGATTACACATGTATACCGGCCTCACCCAGCCATTGTTGTACTCCAGCGCACGTTCTCTTTGTTTTATTTTTTATATTTTCCAATGTTTTAGGGTCTACCAAAATTTGAACAAAAAAAACCTGTGTTGGCTACCTCCTCCTCCCCAATGTTTTGGGGTGTACCCTGATTTAAAAAAATAAAAATAAATTTAAAACCAAAAAGCAGTGTAGGCTACCTCCTCCTCCACCGCCGCTTCCACCTACACCGCCACATCCAACGCCTCCTCAACCTCCTACTCCATATGGACCTCCTCCTCCTAGATCAAGATTATTATTTTTTTATTTTTACCTGACCTGAGGTGCTGGCTTATTTAATATCCAAGTCGTGTCTCAAAGCTTATTTTAAGAGCTGAACATTGACTTATAGGATAGCTGCCTTACATCTGGTGGCATTAGAGGCAGAGGTTGTTAAGAGCTCATTTGCATCCCTTCCCTTTTTGATAGATTAAGAAATGAAGCTTTCCTTGGCTGTGTTACTTCTCAACCTGTTAAAGGCAGATGACAGAACTGGACAGAACTCATGTCATGCTGTCTGAGCAAATGTTAAGTAAGTTAAGTACATATACCACTAGTTCTTAAAATGCAAGGCTTATGCTGACATATACACAAATAAAATAAAGTTGTACATGTTTGACAACCTGAAGCTCTAATACAATCTTGCAATATATATGTGAACTGTCCTAGCAAATATAATCATAGATACCTACCGTAACCTATTTTCATCAGGTGCAAATACACTGCTCAAAAAAATAAAGGGAACACAAGAATAACACATCCTAGATCTAAGTTAATTAAATATTCTTCTGAAATACTTTGTTCTTTACATAGTTGAATGTGCTGACAACATAATCACACAAAAATAAAAAAATGGTAAGCAAATTTTTCAACCCATGGAGGTCTGGATTTGGAGTCACACTCAAAATTAAAGTGGAAAAACACACTACAGGCTGATCCAACTTTGATGTAATGTCCTTAAAACAAGTCAAAATGAGGCTCGGTAGTGTGTGTGGCCTCCACGTGTCTGTATGACCTCCCTACAACGCCTGTGCATGCTCCTGATGAGGTGGCGGACGGTCTCCTGAGGGATCTCCTCCTAGACCTGGACTAAAGTATCTGCCAACTCCTGGACAGTCTGTGGTGCAACGTGACGTTGGTGGATGATGTCCCAGATGTGCTCAATTGGATTCAGGTCTGGGGAACGGGCGGGCCAGTCCATAGCATCAATGCCTTCGTCTTGCAGGAACTGCTGACACACTCCAGCCACATGAGGTCTAGCATTGTCTTGCATTAGGAGGAACCCAAGGCCAACCGCACCAGCATATGGTCTCACAAGGGGTCTGAGGATCTCATCTCGGTACCTAATAGCAGTCAGGCTACCTCTGGCGAGCACATGGAGGGCTGTGCGGCCCTCCAAAGAAATGCCACCCCACACCATTACTGACCCAATGCCAAACCGGTCATGCTGGAGGATGTTGCAGGCAGCAGAACATTCTCCACGGCGTCTCAAGACTCTGTCACATCTGTCACATGTGCTCAGTGTGAACCTGCTTTCATCTGTGAAGAGCACAGGGCGCCAGTGGCGAATTTGCCAATCTTGGTGTTCTCTGGCAAATGCCAAACGTCCTGCACGGTGTTGGGCTGTAAGAACAACCCCCACCTGTGGACGTCGGGCCCTCATATCACCCTCATGGAGTCTGTTTCTGACCGTTTGAGCAGACACATGCACATTTGTGGCCTGCTGGAGGTCATTTTGCAGGGCTCTGGCAGTGCTCCTCCTGTTCCTCCTTGCACAAAGGCGGAGGTAGTGGTCCTGCTGCTGGGTTGTTGGCCTCCTCCACATCTCCTGATGTACTGGCCTGTCTCCTGGTAGCGCCTCCATTCTCTGGATACTACGCTGACAGACACAGCAAACCTTCTTGCCACAGCTCGCATTGATGTGCCATCCTGGATAAGCTGCACTACCTGAGCTACTTGTGTGGGTTGTAGACTCCGTCTCATGCTACCACTAGAGTGAAAGCACCGCCAGCATTCAAAAGTGACCAAAACATCAGCCAGGAAGCATAGGAACTGAGAAGTGGTCTGTGGTAACCACCTGCAGAACCACTCCTTTATTGGGGGTGTCTTGCTAATTGCCTATAATTTCCACCTGTTGTCTATCCCATTTGCACAACAGCATGTGAAATTGATTGTCACTCAGTGTTGCTTCCTAAGTGGACAGTTTGATTTCACAGAAGTGTGATTGACTTGGAGTTACATTGTGTTGTTTAAGTGTTCCCTTTATTTTTTTGAGCAGTGTATATCAATACTTTATCTCCATTCTAATAATATGTACAGATGCATTTTAATTGATCAAAAACACTAGGCTTGAACATATAGAGCTTTGGATCATAGAGCTGAAGTCGATTTGTTTAAAAATGTTGTTTTTAATGCTGTTTCCGTATAGCATTAAAATGTATTAGCTCCATGTAGGCAAAGTTCGTATCACCCAAAGTCGAGCAAGACTTTGGTGAATTACTACGGTATTCCTATCTGCGTCTCTAAAAACATTTAAAAATAGAAATCCAAAGTGGGCATTGGGTGGTACCTCGGAACCATAGCCCACTTCGGATACCTATTTTAAAATGTTTTTTAACGACACAGATAGGAATACCGTGGAAATTCACTGAAGTTTCTGGGGCGATACAAACTTTTCTTACATGGAGCCAATACATTTTAAATTCTGTATGGAAACAGCATTAAAAACTAAGTTTTTGAATGAGTAGTCTTCAGATCCATGATCCAAAGCTCGATTCGCTCAAGTCTAAAACGTGCAATAATAAATTATCTCTGTAATACTTTATTAAACAAATCTATGCCATTTCTAATACCTGCTATTGCCTCCTCTGGTAGAAACAACATCCAACAGATACTTATAAATGTCTACTGTACCAGTCTCTGACATTCACTGGTAAAAATGCTTCCCACTCTTCCATGTGGAATTTTTTCAGCTGTTTGAGTGAGTTCTTGCTTATACAGCCCATTCACATCACCCATATTATCTCAGTTTAGATCTCAGGCTTTAGATCTAGGTTTTAACTTGACCATTAATTATTTAATTTTTTTAGATATTGCTTGATGGATTTACTGGTATGTTAGCGATCATTGTCATTTTGCAAGGTCCACTTTCTGCTGAGATAAATCCTTAATCCTTCTGAGTTAAAGGACAAACTGGTAGAATAAATTCATAGTGGAAATTCTGGGATTCTTTGAAACTACTTTCTGACATTATGCTATATGCCTGATCTTGCCTAGACAGACTAATGATGTAAACTTGATAGTTTGAAATCTTCTCCATGTGTACATGGAATCTATTATTATTATTATTATTATTATTATTTATAATTTTTTTCTTTATTTCATAGAGAGAGACATATATTTAAAATAATTCTTAAACCAAACCATATATTCATCAATGTAACCAATATTTGATTCCACTTACATTGCCATTCATTAAAACCTGCAACCTTATGAGATACAGCCTTCTTAATCTTTCTAGATTCTATACAGGTTAGATTTTGAAATTTGGAGATATCTTGTTTTTGCCATTTCTAAGAATCTCTTTCCTAGCAAGATACAGAGCTCTAGGCATCACATTGTTTGCCTCTTTAGCATATGTTTCCTCAGTTTCCATTCCAAAACTACAGATAAGAGGATTTCTCAATGTTGATGTGGCAAATATTTCTTCAAGAAAACAACAAACTTCCTCCCAAAAATGATTTAACTTAACACATTCCCACATAACATACGGTACACAAGACTCATCTAATCCTTCCCACATCTCCAATATAAATCTGATTTAATTAAACCCCATTTTCTTAAAGTGTAACTGTAATTTTTAATTTTTTTTGTAATGTATAGGGGCAGTGATTCAGAATTTTTTTTGTAATATACTTATATCTACTGAAATTGTACATTTCTATTAGGCCTCCTGCACACGACCGTATGGTTTTGCGGTCCATTTTAAATGGATCAGTTTTTAAATTTCAGTAGTGTTTCGGGTTCCGTTTTGCCGATTAGAGTTGAGCGGACACCTGGATGTTCGGGTTCGACGGATTTGGCCGAACTTCAAAAAAAAGTTCGAGTTCGGGACCCGAACTTGATCCAAACTTGACCCCGAACCCCATTGAACTCAATGGGGACCCGAACTTTTGAGCACTAAAATGGCTGTAAAAATGTCATGGAAAGGGCTAGAGGGCTGCAAATGGCATCAAAATGTGGTTAAGAGCATGGCAAGTACTCTGCAAACAAATGTGAATAGGGAAATGACTTTAAATAACACAAAATACGTAAAAATAAAAAAATAATAATCTTGATCTAGGAGGACGAGGTCCATATGGAGTAGGAGGTTGAGGGGGCGGTGGATGTGACGGTGTAGGTGGAAGCGGCGGTGGAGGAGGAGGTAGCCTACACTGCTTTTTGGTTTTAAATTTATTTTTATTTTTTTAAATCAGGGTACACCCCAAAACATTGGGAAATATAACCTGTGATTTACCCCTCCAGTCGTGCTAAACACACGTTCAGACAATACACTGGCTGCAGGGCAGGCCAGCACCTCCAAGGGGTAAAGGGCAAGCTCAGGCCATGTGCCCAATTTGGAGACCCAGAAGTTGCAGGGGCTGACCCATGTCAGTCAGTTCGTGTAGGCGTGTGCACACTTACTGCCCACCATCTCGCACGTCCCCGTGATGTTCACGATCCAATTTGATATCTGCTCTATCAACTTTTGATGTTCTTTTATGCGCCTACCATGTTGATCACGGTTGGCGGGGAATCAGGGTTCCACGCTGGAGAGGGAGCGTAAGAAAGAGAGACCACATCCAAGGGAGGATTAATTTTTTCAAATTTAAAATTATAGAGCGGAATTATGGGAAAAATTATTAACCCCTTAAGGACCGGGCTCATTTTCACCTTAAGGACCAGGCCATTTTTTGCAAATCTGACCAGTGTCACTTTAAGTGCTGATAACTTTAAAACGCTTTGACTTATCCAGGCCGTTCTGAGAATGTTTTTTCGTCACATATTGTACTTCATGACACTGGTAAAATGAAGTCAAAAAAAATATTTTTTTTGCACAAAAAAATACCTAATTTACCAAAAATTTGGAAAAATTTGCAAATTTCAAAGTTTCAGTTTCCTCTACTTCTGTAATACATAGTAATACCCCAAAAAATTGTGATGACTTTACATTCCCCATATGTCTACTTCATGTTTGAATGGTTTGGGGAATGATATTTTATTTTTTGGGGATGTTACAAGGCTTAGAAGTTTAGAAGCAAATCTTGAAATTTTTCAGAAATTTACAAAAACTAAATTTTTAGGGACCAGTTCAGGTCTGAAGTCACTTTGCGAGGCTTACTTAATAGAAACCACCCAAAAATGACCCCATCTAAGAAACTACACCCCTCAAGGTATTCAAAACTGTTTTTGCATACATTGTTAACCCTTTAGGTGTTGCACAAGAGTTATTGGCAAATGGGGAGGAAATTTGAGAATTTAATTTTTTTTTCTAATTTTTAATTTTAACCTATTTTTTCCACTAACAAAGCAAGGGTTAACAGCCAAACAAGATTGTATCTTTATTGCCCTGACTCTGCCGTTTACAGAAACACCCAATATGTGGCCGTAAACTACTGTACGGCCACACAGCGGGGCGTAGAGTGAAAGGTGCGCCGTATGGTTTTTGGAAGGCTGGTTTTTATGGACTGGTTTTTTGACACCATGTCCCATTTGAAGCCCCCTGATGCACCCCTAGAGGAGAAACTCCCTAAAAGTGACCCCATCTAAGAAACTACACCCCTCAAGGTATTCAAAACTGATTTTACATACGTCGTTAACCCTTTAGGTGTTGCACAAGAGTTATTGGCAAATGGGGATGAAATTTGAGAATTTCATTTTTTTGCCTAATTTTCCATTTTAACCCATTTTTTCCACTAACAGAGCAAGGGTTAACAGCCAAACAAGACTGTATCTTTATTGCCCTGACTCTGCTGTTTACAGAAACACCCCATATGTGGCCGTAAACTACTGTATGGCCACACAGCGGGGCGTAGAGTGAAAGATGCGCCGTTTGGTTTTTGGAAGGCAGGTTTTGCTGGACTGGTTTTTTGACACCTTGTCCCATTTGAAGCCCCCCTGATGCACCCCTAGATTAGAAATTCCATAAAAGTGACCCCATCTAAGAAACTACACCCCTCAAGCTATTCAAAACTGATTTTACAAACTTTTTTTAACCCATTAGGTGTTGCACAAGATTTAATGGAAAATAGAGACACAATTTCAAAATTTTACATTTTTGGCAGATTTTCCATTTTAATATTTTTTTTCCAGTTACAAAGCAAGGGTTAACAGCCAAACAAAACTCATTATTTATGGCCCTTATTCTGTAGTTTACAGAAACACCCCATATGTGGTCGTAAACCGCTGTACGGGCACACGGTAGGGCGCAGAAGGAAAGGAATGCCATACGGTTTTTGGAAGGCAGATTTTGCTGGACTGTATTTTTTTTACACCATGTCCCATTTGAAGCCCCCCTGATGCACCCCTAGAGTAGAAACTCCAAAAAAGTGACTCCATTTTAGAAACTACGGGATATGGTGGCAGTTTTGTTGGTACTAGTTTAGGGTACATATGATTTTTGGTTGCTCTATATTACACTTTTTGTGCAGCAAGGTAACAAGAAATAGCTTTTTTGGCACGTTTTTTTTTTTTTGTTATTTACAACATTCATCTGACAGGTTTTATCATGTGGTAATTTTATAGAGCAGGTTGTCACGGACGCGGCGATACCTAATATGTATACTATTTTTTTTATTTATGTAAGTTTTATACAATAACTTCATTTTTAAAACCCAAAAAATGTTTTAGTGTCTCCATAGTCTAAGAGCCATAGTTTTTTCAGTTTTTGGGCGATTATCTTGAGTAGGGTCTCATTTTTTGCGGGATGAGATGACGGTTTGATTGGCACTATTTTGGGGTGCATATGACTTTTTGATCGCTCGCTATTACACTTTTTGTGACGTAAGATGGCAAAAAATGGCTTTTTTTGCACCGTTTTTGTTTTTATTTTTTTACGGTGGTCACCTGAGGGGTTAGGTCATGTGATATTTTTATAGAGCCGGTCGATACGGACGCGGCGATACCTAATATGTATACTTTTTTTTATTTATGTAAGTTTTACACAATGATTTAATTTTTGAAACAAAAAAAATCATGTTTTAGTGTTTCCATAGTCTAAGAGCCATAGTTTTTTCAGTTTTTGGGCGATTATCTTGGGTAGGGTCTCTTTTTTGCGGGATGAGATGACGGTTTGATTGGTACTATTTTGGCGTACATGCAACTTTTTTGATCACTTTTATTACCTTTTTTGGGAAGTAAGGTGGGCAAAATTTCAATTTTCTCATTGTTTTTATTTTTTTATTTTTATGGCGTTCACCGTGCGGGGAAAGTAACATGACCGTTTTATAGATCAGGTCGTTACGGACGCGGCGATACCTAATATGTGTAGTGTATTTTATTTTTTTAATTTTTATTCAGTGATAAATGTTTTTTTTTTTTATCTTAACTTTTTTCACTTTTTTTTACATTTTTGTGACCCAGACCCACTTGGTTCTTGAAGATCCAGTGGGTCTGATGTCTGTATAATACAGTAAAGTACAATATATATTGTTCTGTACTGTATTTTACTTACACTGAACAGATCTATGCTTTTAGCATAGATCTGTTCAGCACCATGGACAGCAGGACGCCTGAGCAGGCGTCCTGTTGCCATGGGAACCTTCCCCGTCTGCTCAGAACTTCGCAGACGGGGAAGGGTAAGCACGAGCTGAGGGGGGCTCTCTGGGGGCTGTCGGGGGGCTCTCTCCCTCTCCATCGGGGGGCTGCAAAGGCACAGCAGCCCCCCGATGGAGAGGGAGGGAGCTCCCTGATCGATGACAGTTAACTTTTTCCATACAGCGGTCCGTACGGACCGCGGTATGGAAAGGGTTAAACGGCTGACATCTGCACAGATGTCAGCCGTTTATACCAGGGTGCCAGCAATGTGCTGGCACCCTGGTATAACCCACTAGAAGCCAACGATCGTTCATGGGGAGGCGGGCGGGGGATCGCGATCCCGCCTGCCGCACCGCCCGCCTCCCGCAACGCCCCCACCGCCTGCGACACCCCCCCCGCACCACCCGCCGGCATAAAATCGTGCAGGGGTGCAGGGGGGGGTGAAAAATATAGATTTTAGCCACTCTAAAGTTTCTGATCCCCGCGGTCAGGGCCCGCGGGGATCAGAAACTGCAAAAAGCGCAGCAAACCGCAGGTCTGAATTGACCTGCGGTTTGCTGCGATCGCCGATACGGGGGGGTCAAATGACCCCCCCCTGCATTGTTACGGGATGCCGGCTGAATGATTTCAGCCGAAATCCCGTTCCGATTAACCCCTGGGGCGCCGGAATACAGATTTTAAGTCAGGACGTACCGGTACGTCCTTGGTCCTTAAGGACTCGGGAAATAGTGCGTACCGGTACGTCCTATGTCCTTAAGGGGTTAAAGCTTAAAAGTGGGACTACTTTTTAATGTTTAAGCATTGAATGAAAGGATGTGGCACGCATTAATTAATTAAGAATTTATTCAATTTTATTCCCTGTCAACTATGCAGAGCAGGGGTTTCTATCCGGCAAGATGTGAAAAATGTCACCTGACAATGTAATTGACAATTTTTATTTTATTTATGTTCCTGTCACCTATGTAGAGGTGCCCCAGTGACATCCACCATCCATTTGGATATCTTCTCTATCAACTTTTGATGTTCTTTTCTGAGCCTACCATGTTGATCACGGTTATCGGCGAATCAGGGTTCCACGCTGGAGAGGGAGCGTGAGAAAAAGAGACCAAATTTAAGGGAGATAAATTTATAATAATCTTTTGGGATCGAGCGGAAATGTGGGAAAAGCTATTAAGGTGCAAATGTGGGACAAATTACAGAAGCTCAAATGTGGGCCAAAAGAGTAAAGAGGAAATATGGGAAAAGTTATTGAGGCAAAAATGTTGGCCAAAAGAGAAAAGCGGAATTGTGGGATACATTATTGAAGCGCAAATGTGGGACAAATTACAGAAGACCAAATGTGGGCCAAAAGAGTAAAGCGAAAATATGGGAAAAGTTATTGAGGCAAAAATGTTGGCCAAAAGAGTAAAGTGGAATTGTGGGACAAATTATTGAAGCGCAAATGTGGTACAACTTGTTAACGTTTAAGCATTGAATCAAAGGAGGTGGCGCGCATCAATTAAAGAAGCATTTCAGAAATTTTATTCCCTGTCACCTATGCACAGCAGGGGTTTATTCACGTCTAAAATTGTATAATGTCAACCCAAGAATGTAATAGAAAAATTACAGAAATGTATTAACTGTCTACTTGCTAGAGCAGGGGTCTATGACAGAAAAAAATTGTTTATTGTCACCCTAAAATATAAAATAAAATTATTGAAATTTATTAAGCTGTCAACTAGGTAGAGGTGGGGTATATTACACCCAAAAAATTGTGAATTTCACCCAAAAATGTAACAGACAATTTATTTATCTGTCTACTCGGTATAGCAGTGGCACATCACACCCAAAAATTGGTGAATTTCACCAGAAAATGTAACTGACAATTATCTCACACGCCCTGACCCACACTAGGCTGCAATTATATATTTGTGCACAAAATGGCAGTATTTCAAATATCTGAATAGAACCCCTGTATTTAAAGGGTGTATCTCACAATGACATCTGCAGCAAAGACTGCCAACTAATTTTTTTTGCCCAAACTGGTGTTAGTTTAATAACTGAATATGACAGCAGTATATAACCCTGGAATTTCAAACGTCTTGATGATGTAAGGGCGCAACAATTGTGTATTTTGCCCCAAAAAGGGTGTTTTATTAATAGAAGAATATAAGCCCCGTATATACAGGGTGTATCTCACACGGCCTGACCCACACTAGGCCGCAATTAAAGATTTGTGCACAAAATGGCTGTATTTCAAATACCTGAATAGAACCCCTGTATTTAAAGGGTGTATCTCACACGCCCTGACCCACACTAGGCAGCAATTAAAGATTTGTGCTCAAAATGGCTGTATTTCAAATAACTGAATATAACCCCTGTAATTAAAGGGTGTATCTCACTATGACATCTGCAGCAAAGGCTGGCAACAATAATTTTTTTGCCCAAACGGGTGTTAGTTTAATAACTGAATATGACAGCAGTATATAACCCTGGAATTTCAAACGTCTTGATGCTGCAAGGCCTTAAAAATTGTGTATTTTGCCCAAAAAAGGGTGTTTTATTAATAGAAGAATATAAGCCCTGTACAGTCAGGTCCAGAAATATTGGGACATCGACACAATTCTAACATTTTTGGCTCTATATACCACCACAATGGATTTGAAATGAAACAAACAAGATGTGCTTTAACTGCAGTCTGTCAGCTTTAATTTGAGTGTATTTACATCCAAATCAGGTGAACGGTGTAGGAATTACAACAGTTTGCATATGTGCCTCCCACTTGTTAAGGGACCAAAAGTAATGGGACAATTGGCTTCTCAGCTGTTCCATGGCCGGGTGTGTGTTATTCCCTCATTATCCTAATTACAATGAGCAGAGAAAAGGTCCAGAGTTAATTTCAAGTGTGCTATTTACATTTGGAATCTGTTGCTGTCAACTCTTAAGATGAGATCCAAAGAGCTGTCACTATCAGTGAAGCAAGCCATCATTAGGCTGAAAAACCAAAACATACCCATCAGAGAGATAGCAAAAACATTAGGCGTGGCCAAAACAGCTGTTTGGAACATTCTTAAAAAGAAGGAACGCACCGGTGAGCTCAGCAACACCAAAAGACCCGGAGGACCACCGAAAACAACTGTGGTGGATGACTGAAGAATTCTTTCCCTGGTGAAGAAAACACCCTTCACAACAGTTGGCCAGATCAAGAACACTCTCCAGGAGGTAGGTGTATGTGTTTCAAAGTCAACAATCAAGAGAAAACTTCACCAGAGTGAATACAGAGGGTTCACCACAAGATGTAAACCATTGGTGAGCCTCACAAACAGGAAGGCCAGATTAGAGTTTGCCAAACAACATCTAAAAAAGCCTTCACAGTTCTGGAACAACATCCTATGGACAGATGAGACCAAGATCAACTTGTACCAGAGTGATGGGAATAGAAGATTATGGAGAAGGAAAGGAACTGTTCATGATCCTAAGCATACCACCTCATCAGTGAAGCATGGTGGTGGTAGTGTCATGGCGTGGGCATGTATGGCTGCCAATGGAACTGGTTCTCTTGTATTTATTGATGATGTGACTGCTGACAAAAGCAACAGGATAAATTCTGAAGTGTTTCTGGCAATATTATCTGCTCATATTCAGCCAAATGCTTCAGAACTCATTGGACGGCGCTTCACAGTGCAGATGGACAATGACCCAAAGCATACTGCAAAAGCAACCAAAAAGTTTTTTAAGGGAACGAAGTGGAATGTTAAGCAATGGCCAAGTCAATTACCTGACCTGAATCCAATTGAGCATGCATTTCACTTGCTGAAGACAAAACTGAAGGGAAAATGCCCCAAGAACAAGCAGGAACTGAAGACAGTTGCAATAGAGGCCTGGCAGAGCATCACCAGGGATGAAACCCAGTGTCTGGTGATGTCTACAGGGAGTGCAGAATTATTAGACAAGTTGTATTTTTGAGGATTAATTTTATTATTGAACAACAACCATGTTCTCAATGAACCCAAAAAACTCATTAATATCAAAGCTGAATATTTTTGGAAGTAGTTTTTAGTTTGTTTTTAGTTTTAGCTATTTTAGGGGGATATCTGTGTGTGCAGGTGACTATTACTGTGCATAATTATTAGGCAACTTTACAAAAAACAAATATATACCCATTTCAATTATTTATTTTTACCAGTGAAACCAATATAACATCTCAACATTCACAAATATACATTTCTGACATTCAAAAACAAAACAAAAACAAATCAGTGACCAATATAGCCACCTTTCTTTGCAAGGACACTCAAAAGCCTGCCATCCATGGATTCTGTCAGTGTTTTGATCTGTTCACCATCAACATTGCGTGCAGCAGCAACCACAGCCTCCCAGACACTGTTCAGAGAGGTGTACTGTTTTCCCTCCTTGTAAATCTCACATTTGATGATGGACCACAGGTTCTCAATGGGGTTCAGATCAGGTGAACAAGGAGGCCATGTCATTAGATTTTCTTCTTTTATACCCTTTCTTGCCAGCCACGCTGTGGAGTACTTGGACGCGTGTGATGGAGCATTGTCCTGCATGAAAATCATGTTTTTCTTGAAGGATGCAGACTTCTTCCTGTACCACTGCTTGAAGAAGGTGTCTTCCAGAAACTGGCAGTAGGACTGGGAGTTGAGCTTGACTCCATCCTCAACCCGAAAAGGCCCCACAAGCTCATCTTTGATGATACCAGCCCAAACCAGTACTCCACCTCCACCTTGCTGGCGTCTGAGTCGGACTGGAGCTCTCTGCCCTTTACCAATCCAGCCACGGGCCCATCCATCTGGCCCATCAAGACTCACTCTCATTTCATCAGTCCATAAAACCTTAGAAAAATCAATCTTGAGATATTTCTTGGCCCAGTCTTGACGTTTCAGCTTGTGTGTCTTGTTCAGTGGTGGTCGTCTTTCAGCCTTTCTTACCTTGGCCATGTCTGTGAGTATTGCACACCTTGTGCTTTTGGGCACTCCAGTGATGTTGCAGCTCTGAAATATGGCCAAACTGGTGGCAAGTGGCATCTTGGCAGCTGCACGCTTGACTTTTCTCAGTTGATGGGCAGTTATTTTGCGCCTTGGTTTTTCCACACGCTTCTTGCGACCCTGTTGACTATTTTGAATAAAACGCTTGATTGTTCGATGATCACGCTTCCGAAGCTTTGCAATTTTAAGAGTGCTGCATCCCTCTGCAAGATATCTCACTATTTTTGACTTTTCTGAGCCTGTCAAGTCCTTCTTTTGACCCATTTTGCCAAAGGAAAGGAAGTTGCCTAATAATTATGCACACCTAATATAGGGTGTTGATGTAATTAGACCACACCCCTTCTCATTACAGAGATGCACATCACCAAATATGCTTAATTGGTAGTAGTCTTTCGAGCCTATACAGCTTGGAGTAAGACAACATGCATAAAGAGGATGATGTGGTCAAAATACTCATTTGCCTAATAATTCTGCATGCAGTGTATGTGTTTCAGACTTCAGGCTGTAATTGACTGCAAAGGATTTGCAACCAAGTATTATAAAGTGAAAGTTTGATTTATGATTATTATTCTGTCCCATTACTTTTGGTCCCTTAACAAGTGGGAGGCACATATGCAAACTGTTGTAATATCTACAACGTTCACCTAATTTGGATGTAAATACCCTCAAATTAAAGCTGACAGTCTGCAGTTAAAGCACATCTTGTTCGTTTCATTTCCAATCCATTGTGGTGGTGTATAGAGCCAAAAATGTTAGAATTGTGTCGATGTCCCAATATTTATGGACCTGACTGTATATACAGGGTGTATCTCACACACCCTGACCCACACTAGGCCGCAATTAAAGATTTGTGCACAAAGTATTTCAAATATCTGAATAGAACCCCTGTATTGAAAGGGTGTATCTCACAATGACATCTGCAGCAAAGGCTGCCAACTAAATTGTTTTGCCCAAATGGGTGTTAGTTTAATAACTGAATATGACAGCAGTGTATAACCCTGGAATTTCAAAATGGCTGTATTTCAAAAAAACTAAATAGAAAACCTGTATATAAAGGGTGTATCTCACACGCCCTGACTCACACTAGGCCGCTATTAAAGAATTGTGCTTAAAGGGCTTCTGTCAGCCCACGAAACCGTTTTTTTTTTTTTTTGCTTAATAATAACCCCTACACTGCGATTTATCCATACATAAGTAAAATAATAATTTTGGTTCAGTAGAATTTGCTAAAACCCTATTTTTATAATATGTAAATTACCTTGCTACCAGCAAGTAGGGGGGCTACTTGCTGGTAGCAGCCGCATCCTCCGATGGTAATGACGCCCCCTCTGCTTGTTGATTGGCAGGGCCAGTGGACGGGATCTTTCTCCGCTGGCCCTGCCTGTTTTCATTCAATATATGGCGCCTGCGCCGCGGCCGTACCTATCTTCAATCGGCGCAGGCGCACTGAGAGGCGGGCACTCACTCGGCCGCTTCATCCTCAATGCGCCTGCGCCGGGTGTAGATGTGACGTCATCGGCGCAGGCGCATTGAGGATGAAGCGGCCGAGTGAGTGCCCGCCTCTCAGTGCGCCTGCGCCGATTGAAGATAGGTACGGCCGCGGCGCAGGCGCCAGATATTGAATGAAAACAGGCAGGGCCAGCGGAGAAAGATCCCGTCCGCTGGCCTGTCAATCAACAAGCAGAGGGGGCGTCATTACCATCGGAGGATGCGGCTGCTACCAGCAAGTAGCCGCCCTACTTGCTAATAGCAAGGTAATTTACATATTATAAAAATAGGGTTTTAGCAAATTCTACTGAACCAAAATTATTATTTTACTTATGTATGGATAAATCGCAGTGTAGGGGTTATTATTAAGCAAAAAAAAAACAAAACGGTTTAGTGGGCTGACAGAAGCCCTTTAAAATGGCTTTATTTCAGTGAATGTGAATAGAACCACACTATGTAAAGGCTTTATCTCACAATGACATATGCAGCAATAACTGCAAAAAAAAAGTTTTTTTTCCCAAACTCGTGTTTGTTTAATAACTAAATATGACAGCAGTATACAACCCTTGAATTTCACACGTGCTGATGCTGCAATGCCAGTAAAATAGTGTATTTTGGCAAAAAAGTGCGTTTTTAAAAACCCAGAAAATGATGGGTGTATTTCTAGATTAAATTGCACACTGACTAAGCCTGCAAATGCACCAGATGTTGTAAATTGCAAAAAAAAAATTAGATTATTTGTGCTGTTTTTAAAACTTGGATTTCAATGTCCCAAAAGCTTAGATGCAGTGCTGGTGCACTGAGCTTGCATAAAATGGCCGCCGCCGCCTCCCACCTAACTGACTTGTAAAAGTTATTTTTTTTCAGTCACTGGGCTCAGGGCAGGATAAAAAAATTGTGCCCTGCACCCACACAACACAATGTATGTAGATCGATGAGTTAGATTCACGTTTTAAAAAAAGATTCTCTCCTATTCTCTCCCTGAAATCACCAGCAGCATCCTCTTCCTACACTAAGCACAGCAGAGTGACGTGCAGCGCTACGTGACTCCAGCTTATATAGAGGCTGGGTCACATGCTACACTGGCCAATCACAGCCATGCCATTAGTAAACATGGCTGTGATGGCTTCTAAGGACACACAGTTAAACACTTGTTGATTGGCTGCTCTGCAGCCTTTCAAAAAGCGCCAAGAAAGCGCCGAAGACCGAACCCGAACTTTTCGGGTCCGGGGTCCAAAGATCCTAAAGTTCGGTGCAAACCCGAACTTTACAGTTCGGGTTCGCTCAACCCTATTTGTGATCCGTTTTTTGCGGATCGCAAACGGAAACGGAAGCATGTCATATACAGTATACAGTAATTACATTGAAAAATTGGGCTGGACATAAAATTCCAATACAAGTTTCCGCAAAAACGGAATGGATAGGGAAGACATACGGATGCATTCCGTATCCGTTCCGTTTTTTTTACAGCCCCATGGACTTGAATGGAGCCACAGAATGTGATTTGCGGGCAATAATAGGACATGTTCTATGTTTGAACGGAACGGAAATACAGAAACAGAAGGCATACGAGTACCTTCCGTTTTTTTTGCAGATCCATTGAAATGAATGATTCCATATACAGTCCGTATATAGTCCGTATACGGAACGCAATTTTTTTTACGGAAACAAAAAAAAATTGTTCATGTGCAGGAGGCCTTACAAATAAAGCTCTAAAGTTGTCTATTTGAGCATTTGCAACACTCCTCTATCTTCTGTTTACATAAGGGCTTAAGCACACAAACGTATTTTCTTTCCGTGTCCGTTCCGTTTTTTTTGCGGACCGTATACAGAACCATTCATTCATTCATTTCAGAAGGTACTCTGTGTGCATTCCATTTCCGTATGTCCGTATTTCCGTTCCGCAAAAAAATAGAACATGTCCTATTATTGTCCGCATTACAGACAAGCATAGTATTGTTCTATTAGGGGCCAGCTGTTCAGTTCCGCAAAATACGGAATGCACATGGGCGTCTTCCGTATTTTTGGTGGATCCATCTTTTGCTGACCGCAAAATACATACAGTCGTGTGAACATGCCCTTACTGTGGAGACTTGCTCAATAGTGTTGAGCGAACCCAAACTGCAAAGTTCGGGTCAGTACCGAACTTTGCGAGTTCCAGTACCCGGACCCGAACCCAAACTTTTCTGGGAAATTTCAGTGTTTGGGCATTTAATAAAGCTTGTTGAAAGGCTGCTGGGCAGCCAATCAACAAGCTTTTAAGCTGTGTGCACTTAGAAGCCATCACAGCCATGCCTAGTAATAAAGGAATGAGGAGAGAATAAAATAAGGGACGTGGCCCTGGTCGTGGTGCTGGTGGGGCTCTGGTTGCAGGGAGAGGACGTGGTCGATCTGTGCCAGCTACACGCCCAAATGAAATACCTTCCTCAGGTGCATGTAGGCGACAGGACATTCAGAGTCATTTTGTAGGCCCGAATACTGGTGTATGAATGGTGTGGCCAGAACAAGTAGAGGCGGTAGTAGATTGGATGGCTGACAGTGCCTCCAATTCCTTCACATTGTCTCCCACCAGGTCCCCTGCTGAAACCGCAGAGTTGGCACCTGCAGCCCATGGGCATCTGTCTTTCACCTCACCCCCTTGCAAATCAGCCAAGCAGTCTGAGCCCCAAGTCATGCAGCAGTCACTTATGCTTTTTGATGACTCTGCTGGTGGGGTTTCTGTGGGCCATCCACATAGCGCTGCCCCAGAAGTGGAAGAGATTGAGTGCACTAATGCCCAACCACTAATGTTTCAGGATGTGGACATAGGAGGACCACCGCAGCATATCTCTGATGATGATGACGAAACCCAGATGCCAACTGCTATGGATTTCTGCCATGTGCAGACCGGCAGGGAAGGGAGCGGTGAAGAGTGGGTGGAAGATGATGTGGAGGATGATAAGGTCCTAGACCCCACATGGAATCAAGGTCATGCGAGTGACGTGTGCATTTCGGAGGAAGAGGTTGTGGTAATTCAGCACCAGCCACACAGAAATAGAGGGAGCAGGGTGCAAAAGCAGAGTGGCCGTCCTCTAGCCAGTATGCCTACCACTGCCCACCTCACCCAGGGACTGAGCACACCAAATCCAGCTCTAAGGAGTACCCTGGCATGGCAGTTCTTCAGACAATGTGCTGATGACAAGCAGCAAGTGGTTTGCACGCTGTGCAATCAGAGCCTGAAGCGAGGCATAAATGTTCTAATCCTGAGCACCACCTGCCTGACTTGGCATCTAAATGCAAAGCACGAGCTGCAGTGGAGTACACACCTGAAAAACCATAAAAGATCTTAGGCTCCTCTTGTTCCCTCTTCTGCTGCAATCTCGGCCTCTTCCTCCCCCTCAGGAGTGACAGTGGCACCTGCTACGCCGCAAACAATGGATGTGGCAGCAACACCACCACCTCCACCACCCTCACCCAGCATGTCCACACTGTCCCATGGAAACGTTTAGCTGTCCATCCCCCAAACACTGGAGAGAAAGAGGAAATACCCCCCTACCCACCTGCAATCTCTAGCCCTGAATGCCAGCATTTCAAAATTCCTGGCCTTTGAAATGCTGTCATTCCATCTGGTGGAGATTTTTAAAAACCTTATGGTGGTGGCTGTTCCCCAGTACATGGTTCCCAGCCGCCACTACTTTTCCAGGCAAGCCATCCCTGTCCTGCACAACCAAGTGATGGAAAAAATCAGGTGTGCACTGCGCAACGCCCTCTGTGGCAAGGTCCACATAACTACCGATACGTGGACCAGTAAGCACAGGCATGGACGTTATATCTCCCTAACTGCACACTGGGTAAATGCAGTGGCGGTTGAACCTGAGGCGGATAGCAGTTTGGTGCATGCCCTACCGCCACCGAGGATTGCAGGACATTTCTTGTTGCCTCCTGTTGCCTCCACTTCCTACTCTGCTTCCTCATCCTCTACCAGCTCCTCATCCGGTCAGTGTAACACCTTCACCACCAACTTCAGCACAGCCAGGGAGAAACGACAGCAGGCTGTTTTGAAACTCATCTGTTTGGGGGAAAAACCCCACACCGCGCAGGAGCTGTGGATGGGCATGGAACAACAGACCGATGAGTGGTTGGTGTCTCTGAGCCTCAAGCTTGGCCTGGTGGTGTGCGATAACGGGTGAAATCTCGTAGCAGCTCTGCGGCTAGCTGGTTTGACGCACATCCCTTGCCTGGCGCATGTGCTGAATTTGGTAGTGCAGAGGTACCTGAAAAATATCCTGACATATCAGAGCTGCTGCAGAAAGTGCGAGCCGTCTGTGCGCGCTTTTGGCATTCTCACCCTTCTGCTGCTCGCCTGTCTGCGCTGCAGTCTAACGTTGGCCTTCCCGCTCACCGCCTCATATGCGACGTACCCACAAGGTGGAACTCCACCTCTCACATGCTGGAGAGACTGTGCGAGCAGCAGCAAGCAATAGTGGAGTTTCAGCTGCAGCACACAAGGTAGAGTCGCTCTGCAGAAGAGTACCACTTCACCACCAATGAGTGGGCCTCCATGCAGGACGTGTGTGCATTGTTGCGCTGTTTTGAGTACTCCACCAACATGGCGAGTGCCGATGAAGCACTCCTTACTATGCCACTTCTATGTCTCCTTGAATAAACACTTTGAGCGATGATGGAAGAGAATGTGGAACAGGAGGAGGAGGAGAAGGAAGAGGGATAATTTCCATGGTTATCAGGCCAGTCATTCACAAGTGGCTCGGAGGGTGGGTTCCTGCACCAACAGAGGCCAGGTACACAACTGTTCAGTCAGGGCACAGTTCTGCAGATGAGGAGCAGGAGTATGATGAGCAAGAGGAACCGTGTTCACAGAAAGGTGGCATCCAATGCAGCTTATGGGCATCAATGGAGCATGGCTGGGGGGATACAGAGGACACAGACGATACACCTCCCACAGAGGACAGCTTGTCGTTGCCTCTGGGAAGCCTGCCGCGCATAAGCGACTACATGCTGCAGTGCCTATGCAACGACTGCTGAGTTGCCACATTCTAACCCATGCTGATTACTGGGTGGCCATCCTGCTGGATCCCCGCTACAAAGTGCTGTCCTTAATTCCGTCACTGGAGCGTGATCGGAAGATGCGCGAGTACAAGAGCATGCTGGTAGACGCGCTACTGATGGCATTCACACATGAAAGCTGGGGCTCAGTGGAAGCACAAGACGAAGGCAGAGGAGGAGGAGGATGAAGAAGTCGCCAACGCAGCTGAGGCACCGCCAGAAACTCAGAAGGGAGGGTTAACATGACCAAAATGTGGAAAAGCTTTGTCAGCATACCAGAACAACCAGCACCACCAGCTGATAAAGAACGTCATAGCAGGAGGAAGCATTTCAGCAACATGGTGGAACAGTACGTGTGCACATGCCTACACATACTGACTGATGGGTCTCCAAATTGGGCACATTGCCTGAGCTTTCCCTTTACGTCTTGGAAGTGCTGGTCTGCCCTGCAGCAAGTGTATTGTCCAAACGTGTGTTTAGCACGGCAGGGTGGGTAATCACAGACAACCACAGCCACCTGTCCACAGCCAACGTGGACAAGCTCACGTAATCAAAATGAATCAAGCATGGATCCCACAGGACTTGTCCGTACTTGTAAGTATACCAGCTGCACCCAGCCATTGTGATACTCCAGTGCACTTTCTCTTTGCATTCTCTTTTCTATTTCCCAATGTTTCTGGGTCTTCCCAAATTTATAAAAAAACAAAAAACAGTGTTGGCTACCTCCTCCACCGCCGCTTCCACCTACACCGCCATGTCGACCTCATCCTCAACCTCCTAGTCCACTTTGATCTCCGCCTGCTAGTTCAAGATTATTATTATTTTTTTTTTCTATTTTATTCTATTCTGTTTTTTTTTTTGTTTTTTTGCAGGAAGAGGTCAAAGCAAGTTTATTTTCTCGTTACATTCCCCTTACTTGAACTATATTATATTTATTTATTATTATTATTTTTTATTTCTTTATTTGAAACATCAGCTGAAGTGTACAAGTATGGATAATAAAGAAAACAAATGTCACAATGTCATATTGTATACATACGGTACATAGCTGTGAGAAACCTGAATAAACAAAGACAGGAGGTATATTACAAGCCAATGCAAGTAAGGGGTTAAGGAAGTATTAAGCCTGGGGATACTAAGTCAGGGGATTTTAGATGTTGAGCTTGTTTATCCTATATTTAGAAGGGAAAGGCAAGACCCATGTTTGGTCAGAATTTTCTATATTCTGCCCATTTTTGCCAGTGTAATCTCAACTGACTAATCTTACGGTCTTCCCATGCGGCTATTTCTTTAAATCCGTATAACTGATCAACTTTACTTATCCATTGGGACATTGAAGGAAGGTCAGAGGACAGTCAGAATCGGGGAATTAGTAAGCGAGCTGCGCTCAAGAGGGACCTAAAAAGAGGTGGAGGGTTCCCTGGTTCAACCTCAAGAGGGGTGCCTAACAAAGTGAGTTGAGGTGTCATTTTAAGTTTAAGATTACAGATGCTATTAGCTTTGCTAAAAATCTCGGTCCACCAGGATTGTATGGAGGGACAAGTCCACCATATGTGGAAGAAGGTTCCTCTTTCGGCTAGACATCTCCAACAGGAGTCCGAATTATTTGGGTTATAGAGGCACGTTAGCTCTGGAGTCTGATACCAATGGGTTAGGATTTTATAACCATTCTCCTGTGTTCGCATCTTGATGACTTATGGGGTGTGATAAGGAGTTGTCATAAGCCTTTATGGGTGAAAGAGGACCCCAGATCTCTCTCCCAGAGACCAATAAATGCCGGTTTGTGTAACAGTACTGGAGAAATTAGCTTTTTATAAATTTGGGATATTAGCTTGTATCTTCTAACCAGATTTGAAATGAGGCCTTCCAACCATGTCAGAGGTCTTAATAGTGCACTCCTGGGGATATTCTTGGTGACAAATGATTTGAGGAAGGAAACCAGGGGTGAAGGAAATTTGCACTCTGGGAACAAATGTGAGATTTCAACTCCCTTCAGAAGTTTTCCCTCGTCATTATAGAGTGATATTGCCCCTATCGAAGAATTTTGGATGGCAGAGGGTAAGCTTTTTAGTAAGGTTGGTGGGGCAAATGCTAGAATGTCTCTGACTTGTATTAGAGGTGATGGGAGGGAGATAGAAAGGTTGGAAGTCTGTAACTAATTTCATGTTAAGAGGGTAGTTTTAATAATTGGGTTAGACACCTTTTCCAGGCTCCGAGGAACGGCAGAGCCTACTAGTAGGCTGGAGAAGGGGAAATTAAAGTCGGTCTGTTCCATAGAGACCCAGGATTTCTCCTCAGAGTCGCCAAGCCAAAAGATCAATCTTGATATAAGACTAGCTCTGCCATATAACTCAGGATCCGGAAAAGCCGTCCCACCAAATTGCTTAGGTCTACTAAGGGTGTTGTAAGCTAGTCGCGCTCTTTTCCCATCCCAAATGAAAAGGCTAATCTTTCGGCGCAGGGTTATATAATAGAATCTCGGGACAGGGATTGGGAGAACCTGTTGGAGATATGTCAATTTAGGTATAATAAGTGATGTGACTAAGTTTTTCCTGCCAAACCAGGACAATTTAAAACTTTCCAAGTTGGACAGTTGATCTTCTATAGAACGCAGGAGGGAGGTGTAGTTAAGTTGAAAAAGTGAGGAAGGGTCGGATCCTATCTTCACTCCAAGGTATGTGATGTAAGGTGTATTCCAATTAAATGGGAAGCTCGCCATTAGGTTTGTTTTAATGGGCTCTGGTATGTTATGCTTAATATGTGTGACTTATTCATATTGACTTTAAAGTCAGATAGGAGGCTAAAGCGGTTGAGACAATTGTAAATGTGTGGTAAGGCTTTGATTGGGTTGGTGGTCAAGATAAGTAGATCGTCCGCGACAACTTTATGGTTCTGATGACCAAGAAGCAGTCCTTCGATTTCTCTTTTATTCCTAATTCCTTGGATTAGGGATTCCATCACCAATACGAAGAGTAATGGTGAAATGGGCACCCCTGCCTTGTGCCGTTTCGAATAGTGAAGGAAGGGGACAGAGAATCATTAATAATAATTGAGGCTGAGGCATTTGTGTAGAGGGAGAAAGTGGCATTAATAAATGGGTCGGGAATACCGAAGATCTTTAATATCTCTCTCATATAGTCCCAATTTACTCTATCAAATGCCTTCTCGGCATCGGTACTGATAAGCACAAGATGGTGTTTTGTCTTTTTGGCATAAAAGATGGCATTTAGGACCCTCGTGGTATTATCCTTGCCCTCCCTCCCCTAAATGAAACCTACTTGGTCCCTGTGAATTAGCATTGGGAGAAGTTTGGATAATCTGGTAGCCAACATCTTGGCTAGTAGCTTCAAATCTAAGTTTAGAAGGGAAATAGGACGGTAATTTGCACACTGAGAACCATCTTTTCCCTCCTCGGGGATCAGAGTGATATGGGCTCTAGTCATATCGCATGAAAGTGGTACTCCAGAGAGAGAGAGCTATTGAACAATGATGAAAGGTATGGACTCAGTGTTTTATAAAATGTAATATAGTATAGGGCTGGTAGGCCATCTGGCCCTGGACTTTTCCCTTTAGGCAGAAGTTTAATAGCCCTTTCCAATTCCTCTATAGAGAATGGAGTCTGTAGGGCTTGTTTATGTGAGGAGGCCAGGGTAGGTAGTGAGAGAGAGGAGAGGAAAGATGTTATTGTCTCTTCAGTAGAGGGAGGGGGATAAAGTTCTCCTCCAGTTCTCCTCCAGTAATATTTATGAAATTGTTTTGCAATATCAAGGGTAGAGAAGACTTCTTTGCCCTCTTTAGTTTTAACTCTATGGATGTAATTGTGGGATTTTCTCTGTTTGATACGTTGCATCATAAATTTAGAGGCCTTATCCCCGTGGGCGAAATATTAAAATTGTGTATGGAGGTAATATTCAGCTGATTGTATGTTAAGGAAGTTCTTTAGAGAGACTCTTACATCAGTAAGTTCCTTCAGGTGTGAATCAAGAAGGTTTTTTTTATGTAGACTTTCCAAATGGTGAATTTTAGAAAGCAATTCCTCCACTCTGGCCCTCCTCTCTTATTTAAGTTGGGAGCCTTGACTAATGAATTGTCCTCTCATATATGCTTTATGGGAGTCCCATAGTATGTGTGGAAAAGTCTCTGGGAGAGAGTTCAAGGAGTAAAAAATTCCTCTAGTGACTCCTGAGAGCATTCCAAAAGTTTCCCTGGGGCAAGTAGTTGTTCATTTAACCGCCACCTAAAAGCTTGTGGGGACAAGGAGATGGCGAGGAACACAGGAGAATGGTCAGAAAGCAAAATATTACCTATTCGGGCTCTAGAGCAAAGTTGTAAATGTTCTTTAGATATAAATATACAGTCGAGCCTATGATATGTGCCATGTGAAGGAGAGAAGAAGGTGTAATCATGTCTGGAGGGATTTAATAGTCTCCAAGCATCACTTAAGGAATTTTGATGCAGTTTCCTTTTTAAACTTTTGAGTGCCCTGGTGGAAATCGTGGATTTCTTGGATGAAGTATCCAGAGAAGATTCAAGTGCTATGTTAATATCTCCACCAAACACCATCACACCCTCTCCATGTTGCTCTAGAAGGGGGAGGACTGCCATCAGCCAAGTGATTTGGTTGACATTAGGTGCATATACATTTAGGAAGGTATACATTTGATTAGCTATGGAGCCTTTGACTAAGATGTATCTACCCTCAGTATCTTGGACATGCGACACATATGTAAATGGGAGACCCTTGCGGAATACGATGCTCACACCTCTGGAGGCTGATGAATTGGAGCCGCAATGGAACCATTGTGCGAAGGACGAATGGGAGAGGTTGGGATATTTGTCAAATTTAAAATTAGTTTCTTGAAGAAACAAAACTGAGCAATTTTCTCTTTTAGCATATGATAATATCTTGCTGCGCTTTGAAGGGGAGTTAAACCCTTTGACATTGAATGAGGTTACACAAATGTCAGCCATTGGTTTATATGTGGGTAAGGGTATTTAGCACTAATAAGTGTCTTAGAGATGGATGTGGCTGTTATTATTAAGTACTTAGCCTCCCGAGGTGGAGCGGCGGTATTCCCTGGGTGACGATTCTCCCCTTGGACTAAGAGGAATGCAATCTTGTGTCTCCTGTCAAAAAAAAAGAAAAGACAAAATACATAAAAACAAGAAAGATACAAAAAAACTTTTTGAATGTAAGAGCATTTTTGCTCTGAAAGCATGGGGGGAAAAAGGGTTCTCTTCCCTAAGAACAACAGTGACGAACCCTCAATTAAATCTTAGGCTAGGAGCCTAACATGGCTAGGGGCTAGGAGCTGGAGGGGTAGCTATTAAGGGGCTAACGGTAGAAAAAAAGAATAAGGGGGCTACATTTATACTATACGGATAGCTTGCACGTGTAGCAGCTAGAAATTGGGGTATCTGGGATAAAACAAAGATCCTCCTAATCATCTGTAGGCGATAGTCCCTTGGAAGGTGTAGCATGGCAATTTCTCTTGGATCTTTTAGGATTTTGTGCTTGGGATGTCCTCTGTACACGTAGAAGCTGGATATAAGGGTCTTTGAAGTGGAGTATAGGACTTCTTAATCATCTGTAAGTGCCAGATGCTTAGATGATGGATCTTGGCGATTTCTCTTAGATCTTTGGGATTTTTGTGTGCGGGGTGTCTCCCAAGGCTCATCTGTGGGCAGGATTGGTAGGGCGGAGATGTCTTGGACGGCTTCCCAGTTTTCAATGGGCAGTGGTGAGATCTGTTGAAGATCATATGCTTTATCCAGGTCTCCGTGTGATTGGATGGATATCCTGCGCCCGTTGTGAAAAAATGAAAGTCCAAATGGGAATAGCCATCTGTACATGACTTTTCTGTTCTGCAGCAAGTCAGTGAGCGGCTTTAGTGCTTTGCGCTTCTTTGATGGATATAGGATTGTCTTCCCAGGTCAGCTGTAAGATATTCCTTGCGCTATTAAGTATTGCCTCTTTGGTTGGGACATGCAGGAATTTGCAGATCACATCTCTTGGTGGTTCTGCAGGCTGAGGTTTGGGGCGAAGTGCCCTATGGGCTCGCTCAATGATGACTTTGGGTGAGGAGTCTGGGCCCAGGAGTTTCAAGCAGATCTGCATCACGGTCTCAGGTATCTCTTCAGGACCCACAGATTCAGGGATACCTCTGAAGCGCAGATTGTTGCGCCTGCCCCTGTTTTCTTGGTCCTCCAACATTGTGAAAAGGGAGTTCAGGTGCTTTTGATATGGGGTCATGTTAGAGGAGATTGCGTTCTGGTGTGCTGTGATAGCGGTGTGCGCTTCTTCCAGCACCTCTACCCTTCTCCGTATATGGCGCATATCCTCTTTGATGTAGGTGAGATCTGTCTTGAGGGGCCCCAGCGCTTCCGATAATGCCTCCTTCAAGAATGATCTTGATAATGGTAATGTGTCGGCCCCTAGGGATTCCTCTCTTACCTTCTCTGTGGGAGTTCCGGCTTGTAGTTTTCTCCTCGGCGTGCGAGGTGCTTCGGGCGCCATTTTGGAATCCCTTGCCACATATGTCTGTGCGGCTTTTTTAATACATTTCTCCATATCGCCAGCTTGGTTCTATATTCTGGCTTGCTCCTGTGTGTCAGCAGATCTTGGGCCCCCGATCTTGACCATGTCGGGATCGCTGTGCTAAAGATACAGGCTCTTGAGGGAATCGTTCACAGCAGAACTTCACTTCACGCAGCCATTCAGCTCCGGTGCAGGATCCGCCCCCCTATTCTATGTTATTTTAAGTTATTTCCATATCCACATTTGTTTGCAGAGCAACTGTCCTGCTCTTACCCCCAGCCCTCTAGTCCTTACTATGACTATTTTACAGCCATTTTAGTGTACCAAAGTTCAGGTCCCCATTGACTTCGATGGGGTTCGGGTTCAAGTTTGGGTCAAGTTTGGGTCAAGTTCGGGTCACGAATACGAACTTTGGCTCGAAGTTCGTCTGAACCCGGTGAACCCGAACATCCATTGCTCAACACTGAGTGTGTTATGTAAACAGAAGACAGAGGAGCATTGCTAAGGCTCAAAATGGGCCACTTTAGAGCTATTTTTCTAATAGAAATGTGTGATTTCAGTAATTAAAGTATATTACAAAAATGGTCAGTATCACAAATTAATTCGAATTACGAATGAATTTGTCGCAAAGCGCGTAAAATAAGCTATATCCCAGCTTTCAGGGAGAATGTATAGCTAGTCCTTTCTCGTAGTGAAACACTTACTGTGCGTCAGTATGACAGGCAGGTCACATACAGTATATGGATGAGTGCTAGGGTTGAGCAAAGTGAGCTTCGGATACTTCATCTGAAGTCACTTCTTTCAAAACTTCGTAATAATACTGTACAGAGTCCCATCTCCATACAGTATTAGAATGTTTGGGCTCCAATGAGCCAAAGTTAGTTATTCATGAAGTCGCGCGTGACTGAATAACTTTGGTAGTTGATTTTTAAAGTGGAAAACCACTTTAAAACTTGAAACCGAACTCAGCTTCGGTTCTGACTAGTACCTCAGAACCAAAGCACAGTAGCGAGGGTCTAACATCGTGGGAGCCAGTAGTTATCCCTCTGTGTGATAATGCAGCTGTCACTACGCAAGCAACTCAGCATGCATATGACCATTTGTGCAAGGGACTCGGAGGGACTCCCTGCCTCAATCTCCACTGCATACTGTCACGGCTTGTTGGGGTCATCTGCCTAGTCTTCCTCATCACCCTCCAGCTGCCCCTGCTCCTTCTGTTTCTTTTCTGTTGCTTGAGCAGATAAACTACCTATTTCTATATACATTTCCTTGGCATTAATGGCCAGTTCAGCCTCCATAGCCGTAAGATGTAGATACCACGTTTCCTGTCCCCTGGCCAGCTAGATTTAACAGCATCTGCTCCAGGACGTGAAGGAGTGGAATGACATAATTTATCCCGTATTCCTGATGACTGACAAATAAAGTGGCCTCCTCAAAGGGCTTGAGCAAATGACAAGTGTCATGACTGAGCTGCCACTGGCTAATGTCAAAGTTACACAGGCGAGTACCCCTGTATCCCTGAATTGACAAGAAATCGTTTTTGGCCTTCCTTTGCTCATATAGTCGGTCCAACATGTGGAGGGTGGAGTTCCAACGTGTGGAAACATTGCATATGAGGTGATGTTGGGAAACCCTATTCTTCCTTTGCAGCTCAAGGAGGGCATGTTTTGCATGGTAAGAGTGACTGAATTGCATGCACAATTTAGTGGCCATATTCAATACATCTTGCAGTTTGATGGAAGACTTTGGGAATTGGCTTACAACCATATTAAAGATGTGCGCCATGCAGGGCGCATGTGTCAGCCCTCCTTGACGCAGCAAGGATAGAATGTTCTTCCCGTTATCAGTGACCATGGTTCTGATTTTCAGTTGGCGAGGAGACAGCCAGCATTCGATTTCTTGGTTGATGACACAGAGCAGTTCCTCCCTCATGTCACTCCGTTAGCCCAGGCTGGCCAGGTGGGGAACAGCGTGACAGAGGTGCTCTCCATAGGTGGTATGCTGGAGGTCCACTCAGAACTGTGCCTGCAGTGGAGGCTGAGGACAAGGTGGAGGATGAGGAAGCAAAGGAGGACATTGGCGCCAGAATCAAAGCATGAGAATGCGGGGGTGGCATTGCCTTCCCCTGGCCAAGTTGCTGGTGTAATAAATAGATACGTGAAAAGAAAAAGTAAAGGTCAGTGGAGCGCACAAAGTCAAAACAATAGAAGATAAAACCAAATTGAGATTCACGTGTTTTTATTGTGAATATGATAATAGTGTGACACAGTGCAGATTTTTAAAATGCCTAACGGCCACCCTCTTTCGTGGCCCTAGCAGGGTCACAGATGTTCCGACGTCCCACGGGAGGGGAAGGAGAGATAGGAGGCATTATGTGTCAGATAAACCACAATACAATAAAAAGAATAGATAAAAGAAACACCACTTGTCCGGTCACATATATAGTGTTCACCTACACTTGTGATCTTTCAGCCACTGTGTGGTGCTTCAACCACCAGTAAATGGGAGGAAATCATCCGTACAGTGGAGGAACCCTGCTAGGGCCACCAATCCTTCTCCTCCCTTCTTTTTTACCACATCCGTGGGTATCCCTTGGCACCTATACCTCTTGTTTCACCCCTTGTGTGCCACCTTCTGATACACACTACAGACTATCTCTTTTTTTCTTTTCCTCCCTATATCCCTCCCCATCCCCCCATCTACTTTGTCCTCCTTACTAACCTCTCTCTGCCCTTCTTATCCTCTCCCTTCCAATCCTCTGTTTCCCCCTAATCTATCTAACTCCTCTATATACCCCAAATCCATCTAACGTACGCTCCCTTTTTTTAATTTATTCTATATACCAAGTTGCTGGTGTGCCTGGGCAAGAACCACATTTACCCAATGGGCAGTAAAGGACATATTTTGTCCTTGACTGTAGTTGTAGCTTCACACGTCGGCACTAATGTGAACTGTACCAGACACCGACAGGCGCAAGGACTGGTCCACCTTCTGCTCAACATACATGTGCAGGGCTGGTACAGCTTTTATAGACAAGTAATGACGGCTTGGGACTCACTACCTTGCCTCGGCACAAGCCATCAGTTCTCTGAAAGGTGCGGAGTCAACCACATGGAAAGGGAAGGACTGTAGTACCAGAAACTTGGCCAGGAGCACGTTCAGCTTCTGCACCGTTGGATGAATGCACGCATACTGTTGTCTTTTTGCAATCGCCTTGGTGATCGATTGCTGGTGAAATGTGTGATGAGGAGTAGGAGGAGGAGGAAGAGCATCATGACCTGTAGACGATGGGAATGAAACACAGCTCCCTTCTGCTCAGGTGGTGGTGCCTTGATTGCTAGAGAAGGGGTGAGTGCCACTGGGAGATGCAGTGGTTGCTGCGTCAGGCTGTACCACTACATTAGCACCATGGTTTTCCCTGGCCATTTTATGCTGACACTCAATGTGCTGACGCAGGGCCTTGGAGCCAACATTGGCAAGCTGGCCACGCTTCACCTTCTGCCCAAATATCCTGCATACAGCCACGCTGACGTCCTCCAGTGACTTAAAAAATACCAACCACTGCGTGCTGACTGCCTGCCGCTGCCTCTATGAACCTGTCCACCGCTAGTTGTTTCAAGACAGGAAGGCTCCTGAGTAGCAAACATTCTACCCTGGGCACTTTTGGCTCCAGATCTCGCACTGCTGCCTCCCTGCTGACTCAGAGCCACACTTGTACCCTACTGGCTCAGCCGCACGCTGCCACCCTGCCGCTGTCTCACACACAAGCTGCCACCCTAACCCCCTGATGGGGATGATGAAGTCCCCTCTTCACCCGTCTCTCACATGCAATCGGTTACATCATCATCCACTACTGTCTGCTCATCACTTATGTGATCCTAACCAGTCCCATGGCCGTGTCCCTGACTGCTCGCAACACCTGCTCCCATGCGACTCTCATGATTGCTACTTGCATGCCTACAGGAGGAAGCAGCGGACCTCTTATGTAATTCTGGGCAGGGCAGTAGCTGCTTACTGTCCTCAATAGGCTTGTCCATGCTGAAAAGCGGAGCAGAGCCAGCAGCATACAATACTTCCCCAGCAGAAGGAGCAGAAAAAGAAAGAGGTAGGACCATGGCAGCTAATTGTGGAACCCACCGACTCCGGAATGTAGGTGTCTGATGTCAGTTGACATGAGGTTAAAGCCCGAGTCAACTATTCAAGGACAGCTGGATTGCAGATCAAAATATGACCGCTAAATGACAGTGGTAGCTATAGCCTGTTGCTGAGGCTGCTGATACTTCTGCTGCTACTTCTGCCAGCTACAGCAACATTTTTGCCACTGCCCGTTCCATCAGAGGGCCCTAGCACCTGCCTGTTGGTCATACTGTATAGTAACAGTACATGTAAAATAAGTTATTAAGTGTCAATGTGGACACCCCCAATAACAGCTTATTCACGCCAATTTGAGAATCAAGGTATAACATATCTGCTTATCTATTAAACAAGATGGGAACCCAAATAACAGTAAAAATAGACAGTTTATTCACCCCAATGTGAAAATCAAGGCCTAATGGAATTGCTTATCTATTAAACAAGGTGGGCACTGCAATAACAGCAAAATAGATAGCTTAGTCGCCCAAATTTGAAAATCAAGGCCTAATGGAATAGCTTATCTATTTAACAAGGGGGGCACCCCAATTACAGAAAATAATAGGCAGCTTATTCACCTCAATTTGAGAATCAACGCATAATAAATCTGCGTATTTATTAAACAAGGTGGACGCCCCAATAGCATTAAAAATAGACAGTTAGATCACCCCAATTTGAAAATCATGGCCTAATGGAATTGCTTATCTATAAAACAAGGCGGGCACCACAATAACAGTTAAATTATATAGCTTATTCACCCTAATTTGAGAATCAAGGCGAAATAGATCTGCTTATCTATTAAACAAGGGGGAAATCCCAATAACAGAAAACATAGTTTATTCACCCTAATTTGAGAATTAAGGACAAATGCAATTGATTATCTATATAAAGGCTATGTACACATTTGGAGGCAATTTTGTTTAAAATTGCATGTAACTCATTTGCGACTAAAAATCTTTTTTTCAGTTGGCCTTTATTAAAAATATTGAGCTGTTCTGTCACAAAGGGTTAACTGCTTTTTTTAACTGTGTGACTGGTACTTTCCCTTTCACTTTGTGTCGGTCATCTAATAAACCTTATCTCTAAACTACTGAGAGGTCATAAACACTTATTTAAGCCACATTATTATCAGTAAGATGAGAACTGACCTATAATGGGTGTTTAGCAGGTCAGAGAGCAGAGATAAGAAGTCCATCTGCTCCTGATCTGATGGAAAAGACAGAATATCCAAAGGGTGCTACTAGTGCATGTCAGCTATGTACAGAAAAAAAGATGCCATAGTTTTAATAAAGACCAATAAAAAAAAATTTTTTAGCTCAAAATATGTACAAAACAATAATATAAAAAAAATTGCAAAATGAATAAAGTCTCTCATTTTTATTTCTCTCCAAATGTCAACCCAACCGAGATTCTGACAGTAGAGATGGCCTTGCGGATCGCCCGGCAGTCGTTTCTCGGTGAACTTTGTGTGTTTGCGATTCGCCGAACATGCGAACATATGGAGATATTCGCGCCCACCATATTCTTTTACATTGTGAAGAACTTTGACCCATGACACATCCAACAGGTGGTACAGGACAGCCAATTAAGACATTTCAGCACATGGACATACCCCCTACCTTATAAATAAACCTGATCTGGCCGCCATTTTACATTCAGTGTTTTGCCAGTGTAGGGAGAACTTGATGTGTGGAGCAGGGACAGGCTGTTAGAGACACCAAACACTAGCTAATAGGGCCACAAAAGTCATTTTAAGGGCTGGTATAGGTGTGCTATCGATATGTGTGATACACAGAGGGGTGTGATATACTTACAATATACTTTTATAATGAGTCAAAAACACATAGATCTATATAGTGATCACCTGGAAGTCAGGGGCCTAGGGGCTTACTAGGGCCATTTTTATATAGGGTAAGGTTCCGGACGGGGTCGGTCTTATCAGGGCAGGTGGTCTGTGGTTAGGCTATCAGGGCCAGAATAGCACCCCCCTGTAGGGCAATATCAGGGACAGTTCTTTGCCCACCCTGTCCTTCAATACCACATGATCATCTAGCCCAGGGATAGATGTTTTTTGCTTTCCCTCCGGGATTCATGATTGTGCACTGGAACCCCCCAGATTGTGGTAGGACATATGGTTTCTGATTTGGTGCCGCCGAGCAGTTGATTTAGTGCCGCCGAGCACTTGTCATTGCCTACCACATCTATGCTTTTGGCTTAACTTTAATAATTTAATTTATTTTCATTTTGAGGGATATCTTTTCCATTCACACGTCCGCAAAATGGGTCCGCATCCGTTCCGCAATTTTGCAGAACGGGTGCAGACCCATTCATTTTCAATGTGCTGTCCGCATCCGCATTTGCGGATCAACATCCGCATTTGCGGATCAGCACTTCCACATCCGTGCTTCCATTTCCGCCAAAAAATAGAACATGTCCTATTCTTGTCGGTAATTGCAGACAAGATTAAGCATTTTCTATTATAGTGCCGGCGATGTGCGGTATGCAAATTGCGGAATGCACATTGCTGGTGTCCGTGTTTTGCGGATCCGCAAAACACTTACGGACGTGTGAATGGACCCTCATAGTAACATTATTAAAGGTTACGTTTTATCTTTGTGTATATTCTAATGGATTGCCTTCCTTGTACAATGTTATAATATACTTTATGTGAGAAAGTATATTATAGTGCATTTGTATTGTGCGGCAGTTGTGTGCGGTCTGCTGCGATACTGCAGGTATATAGAGGGACAAGCGTTATTGGAACAAATAATTTCTACTGGTGTGATATACCAGTCGTCCCCCCAAAAAACTGATGGAAGTTATATACCAATATACTTTCTTTATAGTGCATTTGGGTACTGTATAGTGCATTTGCGCATGCGCGTACGCGAAAATTATTTTGCCGATATTTCGCATTGAAAAAAATAATTAATGGAGATCGCAAATTCGAATAATGCATCTGGTATGTCACTGTCCATGTTGTGGGACTATTTGTGCACTTCTAGTAATTATTTCTTGGCTGCAAATATGAGCTGAAGGTTTTTCAGGTTCGCCTGCCATTAAAATGAATAGGACCCGCCGCAAACTTGCGGTTCGCGAACATTTGATCGCATTCATACGATCGCGTTCGCGAACTGTCCCAGCAGATGTTCGTCTATCACTATCTGACAGTTTCTCTAACCAGATTACTTTATGATCCTGCCTCGTTACCGTACCCAATCTGTCCAAAGAATTATCAAGCACAGAACCTTCTCTCTACCTTCTCTCTACCTAACAAAAATCCTGAAAACAATAAAATCTCTGCCCTGCCTGGTGGGGGATTATAAAATGAAAAAATTATACATTAAATTCCATTAAAAGGATTCTCCAGGCTTTTAATATTAATGAACTATCCTCAGGATAGATCATCAATCAAATCTGCGAAGGTTCGATACCCGGCACCCCCACTAATCAGCTATATGAGGAAATGGCATGCATGGTGTGCATAACAATTGACATTTTCTATTTTCTTAGCATATTAAATATAGAGGTTGTAATCCAGATGTTAGGCAATGTCTCTAATCCCTTTCCTCACTTAAAATGACCATACATATAAAAGTCAACCAAAACCCAATCAGTGGTGACATGATGTGGGTGGAGGGGGGAATGGTAAAAGGTTTCCACAGGGGGGTGGTAACAGGGTTCTACCACATTGGATTTTCACATACTAAAACCTTTATCCTTGCAGAAAATAATCTGCTGCCTTGACTTAGACCCCACTCCACATAGAATTGAACATGCACTCTTGGCTGAGCTTGCATGTTCATGGCAAAGTTAGCAGAAATAGCTTTTGGCCGAATGAGTGCTTAGTCAACACTTTCTCATCTGTATGCCTGACTTTATAGACATCTATAATTTTCTTTCTGAATACCTCAGATTTCTTCATGGTGATACCATACAAAAAAAGTCTTAGGTTTAAGGCTAGTGGGACACAGTGGACCAGATTTACTAATGTCAGCACCAAAAATCTGTCTAAAGAAGTGGAGCAAATTGTCATAAGTTTGCTTATCTAGGCTTTCTACACTTTTTCACTGATATGTACAAGAAGGGGTGGGGCTTATTATAAAGAGCAAAGCTTCATGGGAAAAGGGTTTGGGACTATATATGCACCATTTTTGCACCAAAATTATGCAGGGGCGGATTAAGTGCATGATAGGCCCGGGGCTGTCTAACCAACTTGGCCCCCCCCCCCCTCCATTTTAGTTTTTTTTTTTTTGTATGAAGAGGCTACTGTGCTTCATGAGCGCCACAGTCTCTTCTTAGGCCATATGACATCTTCAGACAAAAAAAATACCCCAAATTGGGTCCTAAACTGAAAAATTGGGTCTCCAAATTTCAAATACATATAATTATAATAAAAAAGACATGGAGGAGAATACAGCACCACATACCTCTTACATCCAGTGACATCTCCTGTCATGTAGACCTCCTCTTTCCTCTTCTCCTCCGTTTGACCCAGACCACCATGGCAAATTCTTTCAGCCGCATCTCATCTCTACAGTTTGTAACACAGACACGTTAGATTTCGAAATTTTTCCATCAACCTCCTCATCCTGGTGTTCCCACAGTGTCATCCTGCTGCCACTCTCAAAACTGTGCCCGTTTTGCTCCCCAATGTCCAAGGTACTATACTGCTTAAAAAATAGTGACCCTAATAGACATAATTGGAGTCATTTATCAAACTGGTGTAAAGTAGAACTGGATTTCCAAAAGAGCTGTCAAATATGAAAGGTGGAATCTGATTGGCTGCTATAGGCAACTAAGCCAGTTCTACTTTACACCAGTTTGATAAATTACCCAAAATGTTCCTATAGTGTCCACAGCAGCTATAATGTCCCCTAGAGTGCCCCGAGTAATAATACCACCCTCTATTGTGCTCCAGGCAATAATCCCTGTATAGTGTCCCCAAAAATAATAGAATTGCCTCTACAGTGCCTCCCCAATAGCAACACCCCCATATAGTAATTTCCACCACACTGCCCCCACATAGTAATCCCCCCATAGTAATTTGCCCCCACACAGTAATTTCCCCCAAACTGCCCCCATATAGTAGTTTGCCCCACACAGTAATTTCCCCTACATAGTAATTTTCCCCACATTGCCCCTACATAGTAATTTCCCCCACACTGCCCCCACACTGCGCCCACATAGAAATTACCCCACACTGCCCCCACATAGCAATTTCCCCCACACTGCCCCCACATAGTAATTTGCCCCCACATAGTAATTTCTACCACACTGCCCCCACATAGCAATTTCCCCACACTGTCCCCACATAGAAATTACCCCACACTGTCCCCACACAATAGTTTCCCCCACATAGTAATTTGTCCCCACATAGCAATTTCCCCACACTGCCCCCACACTGTCCCCACATAGAAATTACCCCACACTGCCCCCACATAGCAATTTCCCCCACACTGCCCCCACACAATAGTTTCCCCCACACTGCCCCCACATAGTAATTTGCCACCACACTGTCCCCACATAGCAATTACCCCACACTGCCCCCACACAATAGTTTCCACCACACTGCCCCCATATAGTAATTTGCCCCCACATAGTAGTCCATCCCATAATAATTTGTCCCCACACAGCCCCATATAGTAATTTGCCCCCACATAGTCGTCCCTCCCATAATAATTTGCCCCCACACTGCCCCCACATAGTAATTTGCCCCCACACTGCCCCATATAGTAATTTTCCCCCACATAGTAGTCCCTCCCATAATATTTTGCCCCCACACGATAATTTGCCCCCACATAGTAGTCCCTCCCATAATAATTTAGCCCCACACAGCCCCCACATTCCCCCTCCCATGTACTCGAGGTCTCTTCCCTAATATGTCCTCCTCTGTGTGTCGTCCCCCACATGTCCCCCAAAGTAGGCACATGAAATAAAAAATAAAAAATGGAAAAAAAAAATGAAAAGCTAAATACTCACCGTCCAGGGCCAGGCACTTGCGGGATGAGGCAGGCGTGCACACGTCAATGTGCTGTGTCCCGGCACAGGCGCGTGATGACGTCACCACGCACGCCTGCGCCGGGATTTCACTACCGCATAGGCCTCAGGCCTAATAGGCCTGAAGCCTATGGTGGTGATAGGCGACGGGACAGGGAGCTATGCGCTCCCGTGCCCCGCCGCAGTATGTGGGCGTTCCCTATTGTAATCCGCCAGTGAAATTGTGCAACAATTCTGGTGTAAAAATCTATCTCAAAGTAAGCCAACCAACAGTAGGCATAAATTTAGTGAAAAATGTCTATCCCTGCACCATATTGATCCAGCCCGAGCCCGTGTGATAAATCTGGCCTAAACAGCCTGCCTACATTTATACAATCATTACGATTAATAGATCTGGGCCAGTGTCTTTGTCTTGCAATATGAAGATTGTAAAATAGACAAGTCAAAAGAGCTGACAAGTCCACTTATATGTCAGGTTTGCTTCTTTTATGAAAATAAAATTGGGGGTTAGTCACCACATCCCAGTGCACAGGTGCACATCGCCATGGCTGGAAGCACAAAAGCAAAAAACAAACAATGCGACAGCACTCTGCAAACACTGTTTGTTTTTTGCTTTTTTGCTTCTCTTCTATAGATGAATCGTTAAATTAGATCTTAACAATGGTAAAGTTTTCTCTTTAATCCTCTTTGAAAGTAAAGCAACATTTACCTCAGTGTACACTTTATAATATATTGGATTATTACACTTTGTTGAGAGTAACATTTATCTAGGCACTACAATCTGCTTCCTTCCGTTTATACTATTAAAAACTATATAAAATAAGGTAACAAACTAATCTAGATAACTGTACCTATGAACATAAAGTAATACATGGAAAATCACAGTATTTTCTGGGATTTCCAATTAAATATGTGCTGCAAAATGAGCCTCTAAACACATTTACCCTTTGGAAAACAATGTGAATCTTAAATTTGTATCATCGTGTAGACTGTATCTAGTTGGGACATTAAAGCTAAAACTCAATAAACTGCTCTTTGGCGCTAATAAAAGTCTGCCATCTATTTAAATACATTACTTATAAAGTCACTGTCATTTTAAGTTGCCTTCTTAGCCAAGTAAAATACAGTACTTTCATTAGCTCATACAATAGACAACAGAGCTGTGCTATGGATTTCATTTTATTGTTGGGAGAGTTACAGTAAATACTTTTAGAAATAAACTGGTAATTACCCAAGTAAGTCAATTTACTGCACTGTGACCATTATTATGATTATGCTGAGGATTATTTTTCCTTAATTTTTTTTTTTGTATTAGCATTTACAGGAAATCATAGGTCTATACTTACATAGCAATGGAAAATACTTAACTGAATCATGTTTCATTTTATGGGCTTGTCCTTTGGATTATTAGACTTCCTGAGACAATGTTTATTGGTATTTTCTTTACAGTTTGGATCTCAATATTTGAAAGAAAATTAGACTTCTTCTCTAAAGTTGCAGCAAAGCTGATTTTTATCATTTAACATTTACACTTATTACTTTCTATTGTTGCATCATTATAACTGAGTAGCAATACTCAGTACTATATAAAACTACATAGAATAGC
The DNA here is from genome assembly GCF_905171765.1 of Bufo bufo. Lineage (NCBI taxonomy): Eukaryota > Metazoa > Chordata > Amphibia > Anura > Bufonidae > Bufo > Bufo bufo. Next base: position 506,463,144 of record NC_053391.1, read on the forward strand.
ATAGCAGCCAAAGACAAATGATCAGCTGCCATCAGCAGTGTCGGACTGGGGTATCAAGGGGCCCACTGTACAACTACATACAAATTTTAACTTACCGCTACTTGCAAATACATAAAACTGCATGAATACACATTTATTTTTAGTAGTATCCAGCTGCCCATGCCTTTGACTGTCCTGTCCTAGAGACCCTTTCAGTATCCTAGCTCTTGTCTTGAACACATGCTCATAGAGCTGGAAGATGACTGATTATGGGGTATGGGGATCTCCTTAGCAACTTCAAGAGGATGGATCCCTTGGAAAAAAGAATACTGGCTTGTAGTGATGGACGAACATCAGCAGGGATGATTCGCGAATAACTGTTTCCACAAATATCAATTAACGAGTTTGATTTGCCCGCTTCTAGCAAATACTGATTATTGGCTTCTATATACAGTACAGACCAAAAGTTTGGACACACCATCTCATTCAAAGAGTTTTCTTTATTTTCATGACTATGAAGGCATCAAAACTATGAATTAACACATGTGGAATTATATACATAACAAACAAGTGTGAAACAACTGAAAATATGTCATATTCTAGGTTCTTCAAAGTAGCCACCTTTTGCTTTGATTACTGCTTTGCACACTCTTGGCATTCTCTTGATGAGCTTCAAGAGGTAGTCCCCTGAAATGGTCTTCCAACAGTCTTGAAGGAGTTCCCAGAGATGCTTAGCACTTGTTGGCCCTTTTGCCTTCACTCTGCGGTCCAACTCACCCCAAACCATCTCAATTGGGTTCAGGTCCGGTGACTGTGGAGGCCAGGTCATCTGGCGCAGCACTCCATCACTCTCCTTCATGGTCAAATAGCCCTTACTTTCAAAGTTTTCCCAATTTTTCGGCTGACTGACTGACCTTCATTTCTTAAAGTAATGATGGTCACTCGTTTTTCTTTACTTAGCTGCTTTTTTCTTGCCATAATACAAATTCTAACAGTCTATTCAGTAGGACTATCAGCTGTGTATCCACCTGACTTCTCCTCAACGCAACTGATGGTCCCAACCCCATTTATAAGGCAAGAAATCCCACTTATTAAACCTGACAGGGCACAACGGTGAAGTGGAAGCCATTTCAGGGGACTACCTCTTGAAGCTCATCAAGAGAATGCCAAGAGTGTGCAAAGCAGTAATCAAAGCAAAAGGTGGCTACTTTGAAGAACCTAGAATATGACATATTTTCAGTTGTTTCACACTTGTTTGTTATGTATATAATTCCACATGTGTTAATTCATAGTTTTGATGCCTTCAGTGTGAATCTACAATTTTCATAGTCATGAAAATAAAGAAAACTCTTTGAATAAGAAGGTGTGTCCAAACTTTTGGTCTGTACTGTACCTGTTTCCACAAAATACTGATAGAGTGGATTGATATACCAGCTTCCACCAAATATTGATTGAGGCCTGCGATATACCTGCTTCCATAAATACTACTCTTCTGTAGGGACTTTGTCACAGGGTCATTTTGAAACTTACAGGCAGAGGAAGAGGCAGGCCATTCCGCAGGGGTTGTAGGGGTCGGGCAGGTGCACCAGGCCGGAGCCTAAGTGGGAAGTTGGAGAAGGTGCGTGCTATTACATCAAAGGACGCACCAGAGTTGGTTGAGTGGCTCACTCAACCTTCCTCTTCTGCACCCTCCTCATCCTCTGTATCAGCACCCTCCTCACTTTATGCTATGTGCAACCCCAAAGACACCACCACCACCAAAACCCCTCCACTCGAGTCAGGGGAATTATTTTCCCATCCCTTCCAAGACCTTACCGATGCGCAGCCATTCTTGGCATCGGATCAGGAAGAGATGGTAGCAAAGGCCGCTACCCAGCGGTCTGACGACAGTACCCAGATCAGCCCAAGGAGGGTGGTCCCCGCTGTTGCTGCCTACTCCGAGATCTCTAATGTCAGTGGTGGTGAAGGTGACGATGATGACGTGTCGATGGACGCCACGTGGGTGCCCACAAGAGAGGAAGAGGAGGGGAGTTTAGAGGGAGAGATGGAGCAGCAGATAGAGAGGAGAAGGAGGAGAAGCAGGCAGAACTCGCAGTGCACAGGAGGCAAAAAGCAGATGCTGGCCCATGGCTCTGCAGTGTGGGCTTTTTTTAACGTGTCAGCTGCTGACAATAGTGTTGCCATCTGCAGCCTGTGCTGTCAATGCATAAGTCTCATTAAGACCAACGCTCACCTAGTGACGACCGCCTTAAGAAGGCACCTGGCCTCCCATCACCTAGCCGAGTGGGAGCAACACCATCAGAACCTACAAAGCCACACTCCCGGCGCTCCACGTCCTGCCTCTTCTCCTCTCTCCTCCCATTTGTCCTCCACTCCACCTTCCACCGTGCCATCGTCGCGTTCATCTGGCTTCCGTGGCCCAAATGCTTGAACGTAAAAAGTGGATGACGCCAGATAATTCTCTTGCCCAACGTCTGACCGCCGGCTTGTCGAAACTGCTAACCCGCCAACTACTGCCATATAAACTGGTGTACTCAGAGGCCTTTAGAAAATTTGTGGCCATTGGCACACCGTAATGGAAGGTCCCCGGAGGGAAATATTTCTCCCAGAAAGGCATCCCAGAGCTATATGGCCATGTTCAGCAGCAAGTGAATGTATCTCTGGCACACAGTGTTAGTGCCAATATACATTTGACCACAGACACGTGGTCTAGCAAACACGGGCAGGGAAGGTACATAACTTTTACTGCCCACAGGGTGAACCCTCTGACGGCTGTCAAGCATGCGACCCGTGGCAACTGTGTGGATTTGGTGTTACCACCACGGATTACATGCAGGCCTGCCTCTTATTCTCCTCCTCCTACTCATCCTCCGTCTCCTCCCCGGCTGACTCCTCCTTTTCAACTGCTACTGCCTCTTCCGCTGCACCGCCCCAGCTCCCCCAGAACCTATTTGACGTACCAGGTGAGACGTTGCCATGCTGTGCTGCAGCTGTTGTGCCTGGAACCAAAGAGCCACACCGGTCCTGCACTCCTTTCAGCTCTGCAGTCACAGGCCGATCAGTGGCTAACCTTGCTCAATTTGACAGTTGGTAAAGTGCTGTGCCACAATGGTGCCAATCTGCTGAGAGCGCTGAAACAGGGCAAAATGACACACTTGCCATGCATGGCATATGTCCTGAACTTAGTTGTGCAGTGATTTGTTGCCAAATACCCTGGGTCCAGAACGTCTTGCGGCAGACCAGGAAAAGCTCTGGCCATTTTAGAAGATCATACACGGCCATTGCTCGCCTTGCTGACGTTTAGCGGCAACACCACTTGCACGTCAGACATCTGATTTGTGACTTTCCGACGCGCTAGAACTCCACCTTGTATATGCTCAATAGGCTTTGCCATTAACAACTACCTGTACGAACTCTGCGGCAGGACATGTTCTGAGGAGCTTGTTTTTTTTTCACCACGCCAGTGGCTGCTCACGCGACGCATGCAGACTTCTGCGGCCATTTGATGAGATCACCAAACTGCCCAGTTGCAGCCAGGGCGCCATCAGTGACATTGTACCGTACGCCTTCTTTCTGGAGCGTGCATTGCGTCGTGTCATTGATCAAGCTGTTGAGGAGCAGGAGCAGGAAGATGAGGAAGTCGCATTGCTGAATGAATTCCCAGGAGGGCTACTCTATCTGAGACAAGTCAACAGGAGTCTGAAGAGGAGTCAGAGGAGGATGGTGCCTGGAGGGAGGAGGAGGAGCAAGAAAAGCAGGCTTTAAACTTTTCTGGGATCCCTGGTGTTGTCCATGGATGGGGGAGGAGACCGAGGACGATTCTCCTGGGCGATGAGCAGGAGCTAGGCCGCTCCAACGCTTTCAAATAGGGGCCTTCATGCTCCAGTGTTTGAAGAGGGACCCCCGTATAAAAAGCATAAAGAGCAAGGACTTGTACTGGGTGGTAACGTACTTAGACCCCTGGTAGAAACACAAAATGGTGGACATGTTAGCAGCATCACAGAGGGCTGTCAGAATGCAGCATTTCCAGGCCTTGCTTCGAGAGATTCTGCATTCTGCTGTTGTGTGTGCTGGCAGAGGAATTTTTGACCCACAGAGAAAGAGTTGCGGGTAACAATCCTACAGCGCATGCAAGCAGAGGGCGGTTTGAAGATGTGTTGGTCACTTCGGAAATTAGATCATTCTTGCAGCCAACCCATCGAAAGCCGTCCTCAGGATCCAGCCTCAGGGAACGCCTAGACCGACAGGTGTACGACTACATCGGGTTAACAGCCGATGTGGGCACTCTGAGAAGTGAGGAACCCCTTGTCTACTTGGTGTGCAGGCTTGACCTGTGGCCAGATCTGGCACAATTTGCCATGGAAATCTTAGCTTGCCCCTCGTCCAGTGTCCTGTCCAAAAGGACATTCTGCGCAACAGGGGGGGTCATGACCGATAAGCGCACGCGCCTAGCTCACGACAGTGTGGACTACCTCACATTTCTAAAAATTAATGAGGCATGGATCTCAGAGGAATTCAACACCTGTGACGACCAAGTTTAATTGAATTTCACCTATTACCATTGTTGTTGTTTTTCAGGAGGGGGGATTTCGTTTTTAATCCAATTTTATATTTTTAGTTTGTATTTGACACGTATTTGTACTGGCCTGCAGTAAAATTGATATACAATGACCGTCCAGCCACATAATGACTTCATCTTTTCTGTACGGTGAATGCATAATTTTGGGGCCTGTAATCAAACTGCCCAACAGCAAAATTGTGTACCTCCAGCCACATAATGAAATAATAGAAACTGCCCCTTCTACGTTATATATAATGTTTAGCTTTGCAGGTACCAAATTCTGAAGTGGATAGATGTTCACATAGAGTCTAGTTGCGTTTTTGGTTGTACCACACTGCCTCAAAAAGTCCCAGAAGAAAATTCAAGTCAGAGCCTTTCGAACTGATGGACAAGGGTAAACATCGAAAACCACCGGAAGCCTCCTTCACTCCTATACGTGCTTCTGTGGAGAACCAAAGGTCGCAGCAATAGTGAAGCACAGTCACCTAGGGTCAAATACAAAAGGGGTTTATTATACTTGCAATGTTTCAATGAGATAAAAGCAGTGTATTCAAAGATCAAACACCCGACCTGGGTTTCGCTCCAAGCTTCGTCAGGGGCATCTGCTTAACCCTTTCCGGGGAGGTCTTTTAAATACATAGTTAAGTGCAAGTCCCACCCAACACAGGCAAATCACTTCCCCACTGCACATATCACATAATATATAACAAATAAATAAATAAAAACATCCTAAAACCAACACAATATCACATCACATCCTAAAACCATATCTAAAATATATAGATCTTTAACAAGATTCCGCTTTCCCGTGGTTCCCCTTTATTCACAAAATACACAATCCTACGTCATCCCTCATATGATCCCTCTCACCTGATCAATCTACACCTATCACCACCCACACCTCCTTCCAAAGAAGGTACTTATTCCCTCTTTTCTTTACACCCTTATCAGGAATAGGGCTATGGACCAGATGTGTGCGAAGATTAGGAGCTTTTTTTATATACCTGTCCTACATCAGGTTGTTCTGGGATCTCCTTACCCAAAATGGGATCATTCTTTAGCACTGCCCTATTTTTCCTTATGGCATTTTTAATCAAACCAGCACGACTATTATATTGGGTGAGGAAAGTAAAATGAAAATCCTTCTCTTTTTTCACTTTTTTCACACTGTGCCTCTTTATTATTCCCTGATCTTCTATCTCTTTACTGTATTTATTTAACTCCTCTTTCCGATACCCCTTTTCTTGAAACCGTTAATTTATAACTTCACTTTGTTCCCTATAATCTTCCAGCATAGTACAATTCCTGTGTATTTTCTTAATTTGCCCTTTCGGTATATTTTTTTCAACCAAGGGCTATAATGGCAAATAGTTGTGTCTATATAGCCATTTACATCGGTCTCTTTAAAAAAGTTTTGAACCTATTATCCTTAATACAGTAAAAAAGAAAGATATCTAGTCACCAGTCCGCAAAAATGTTCCGCTGCAGGTCCGAGGAGTGTTGTGGGGTGAATCACACTTTCATGCAGTATATATATAGGGTTCGGACCGCGCGTGTCATAAAAAGACGGTATACAAACAGTTTTTTTCTATCTCCTTCTTCTTATAGAAATAAACCGAGGGCTGCAAATGTCCTATTTGTGGATATCCTGCAACTAATAAAAATTATAATAGTGTAAATCCGTACGGTTGTTTTGCCCTGCAGTGCACAGATTGTACTTACACGGCACTCCACCAACAAAAAGCGTATCTACGATATCCTCCGCAGCTGATTAGATTTTTTGCAGCGAAGATCCACGTTCATAAACCACCCAACGGGGCACAAACCACGGACTTGATTCCAGCACACACCAGATGAGTCTGCTAGTATTCCCAATTTCTTTTCCAATTTCTTTTCCTTAAAAGTTTCTGTGGATACAAGTGGCTCCTACCATAGTGAAGCTCCGATGACTGTTTTAAAAGGTTTATTAGTACATACTTACAAACATGCACTTTAAAATTCGCATTAAAAATCCCAGCGTCTTATTCTTTGCCCGACCCAGGTTTCGCTCCTTAAGCTTCGTCAGGGGCACAATTCATCTCTCCCTCCCCCTTCTTTTTTATTTGGTAGGCTAGAGTTAATCAAGCACCTGATGTGCTGCTCCAGACACCTTCTCTTTTTCCTACACTTAACCCTACACTTGTATCTCGCAGATCTTTAGGTCCTAATTCACATGGGAATAGTTGTTCTACCAATTTATTTATCTAATTTAGAACGGCTATAAATTGGTAAAGAAGGGGGAGGGAGAGATGAATTGTGCCCCTGACGAAGCTTAAGGAGCGAAACCTGGGTCGGGCAAAGAATAAGACGCTGGGATTTTTAATGCAAATTTTAAAGTGCATGTTTGTAAGTATGTACTAATAAATATTTTAAAACAGTCATCGGAGCTTCACTATGGTAGGAGCCACTTGTATCCACAGAAACTTTTAAGGAAAATAAATTGGGAATACTAGCAGACTCATCTGGTGTGTGCTGGAATCAAGTCCGTGGTTTGAGCCCCGTTGGGTGGTTTATGAACGTGGATCTTCGCCGCGAAAAATCGAATCAGCTGCGGAGGATATCGTAGATACGCTTTTTGTTGGTGGAGTGCCGTGTAAGTACAATCTGTGCACTGCAGGGCAAAACAACCGTACGGATTTACACTATTATAATTTTTATTAGTTGCAGGATATCCACAAATAGGACATTTGCAGCCCTCGGTTTATTTCTATAAGAAGAAGGAAAAAGAAAAAAACTGTTTGTATACCGTCTTTTTATGACACGCGCGGTCCGAACCCTATATATATACTATTATCCTTAAAAAATATTGTTAAATCCAGAAAATTAACAGAATTATCACTAATGGTGCTGGTGAATGAAAGATTCCAGTTATTATTGTTTAATTCACTAATAAATTCTACAAGACCCTGTTTCTATCCTTTCCATATAAGCAGGCAGTCATCGATATACCTACTCCAAGTTGTTAATTCTCCATACTGTGTCATCTTATTCAGGACCGGTTAGATGGTTTCCCTCTCCCAGAGGCCCATAAATAAATTAGCAAAACCGGGGGGTGAATTTTGCCCCAATTGCCGTTCCAGTTCGGTGTAAATAATAATTATTTTTAAACCAAAAATAATTGTGGCAGAGGCAGAAGTAGACACACTCAAGAATAAACCTCCCCTGTTCCTCTGACATTGATGGATTCAACTCTTCCTTAATAGCTCTAAGTCCCAGGTCCTTCGGAATATTCGTATAAAAGGAAGCCATGTCTACTGTAGCCAACCAGGTTTTTTCATGACAACTGCCAAGATTTTTCATTAGATCAATGACACTGCTGGAATCCCTCAAATAAGATGGAACAGAGCTCACATATTTCAGGAGAAAGTAATCTACATATTCTGTCCGCCTGCTGGTCAGTGAGATGATCCCAGATACTATTGATCTTCCAGGGAGGTGGGGGGTTATTAAGATTTTATGCACCTTGGCCATAAAGTATATAACTGGGGTAACTGGGAAACTATTAGTCAGATATTCAAACTCCTTTTTATTTACAATTCCCTCCTTAAAACCTCTTTGGAGCAATACATCTAATTCCAATTTATAATCCAGTGTCGGGTTATTTTTCAGCATCAAATATGTATCCCCATCTGACAACAATCTAAACATCTCCGCCTCATATTTATCAACATCCATGACTACTACCCCCCCCCCATCCTTATCTGCCGGTTTGATAACAATTTGATTATTATTTTCCAGATTTTTTAATGCTACTCTTTCTTCCGTTGTTAAATTCTACCTTCTGGGCCTTGCCTCTATTTTTTCAATCTCTGTTAGTACTATTAGGCATTCACCTGACATAAAACATCAAGTGATTATGTGGCTGGAGGTACATTAGACGGTCTTTAGATATCAATTTTACTGCAGGCCAGTACAAATAGATGTCAAATACATATGTTTAAAAAAACTAAAAATATAAAATTGGATTAAAAACATGGCTAACAAAATCCCCCCTCTTGAAAAAAACAACAAATGATAATAGTTGAAACTCGATAACACGTGGTCGTCATAGGTGTTGAATTTCTCAGAGATCCCGAACATTAGGCATTCACCAGAAAGAAAAGGCGTTTTATGCCACTGTATTTACCTAAGACAGGGAACATTATTTGTTCTGGGCGGTGGCGGATATTTGTGGGATGTCATGAGGAAATTCAATTAAACGTGGTCGTCACAGTTGTTGAATTCCTCCAAGATCCATGCCTAATTCATTTTTAGAACTGTGAGGTAGTCCACACTGTCGTGAGCTAGGCAATTGCGTTTATCGGTCAGAATCCCCCCTGCTGCACTTAACGTCCTTTCCAACAGGACACTGGATGAGGGGCAAGCCAAGAGTTCCATGGAAAATTGTGTCAGCTCTGGCCACAGGTCAAGCCTGCACACCCAGTAGTCCAGGGGTTCCTTGCCTTTCAGAGCGTCCACATCGACCGTTAACCCGATGTAGTTGGACAACTGATGGTCTAGGCGTTCCCTAAGGCTGGATCCAGAGAGCGGCTGTCGATGGGTTGTTTGCAAGAATGATCTCATATCCGAAGTGACCAACACATCTTCAAACCGCCCTCTTCTTGCATGCACTGTAGGATTGGTACCCGCAACTGTTTCTCTGTTGGTGGAAATTCCTCTACCAGCGCCCACAACAGCAGAATGCAGAATCTCTCTCAGCAAAGCCTGGAAATGCTGCATTCTGACAGCCCTCTGTGATGCTGGTAACATATCCGCCATTTTGTGTTTGTAACAGGGGTCGAAGTACGTTACCACCCAGTACTGGTCCTTTCCGTTTATGCTTTTTATACGGGAGTCCCTCTTCAAACACGGGAGCATGAAGGACCACATTTGCACTAAATTGAAAGCGGTGGAGCAGCCTGGCTCCTGCTCATCGCCCAGGAGAATGTTGTCATCGGTCTCCTCCCCCCATCCACGGACAACACCAGGGATCTCAGAAAAGTTTAAAGCCTGCTTTTATTGCTCCTCCTCCTCCCCCCAGCCACCATCTTCCTCTGACTCCTCTTCAGACTCCTGCTGACTTGTATCAGATGGAGTAGCACCCCCATGGAATTCATTCAATATTGCGACTTCCTTATCTTCCTGCTCCTGCGCCTCGATGGCTTGATCAATGACATGACGCAATGCACGTCCCATAAAGAAGGCGTAAGGTATGATGGCACCCTGGATGCGACTGACCAGTTGGGTGATCTCATCAAATGGCCGCAGAAGTCTGCATGCGTGGCGCATGAGCAGCCACTGGCACGGTAAAAAAAACACAAGCTCCCAAGAACCTGTCCTTCCGCAGAGTTTGTACAGGTAGTCGTTCACGGCACGTTTCTGCTGGAGAAGCCTATCAAGCATATACAAGTTGGAGTTCCAACGCGTCGGGCAGTCACAAATCAGACATCTGACGGGTAAGTGGTGTCACCGTACAAATGTACTATATGGACATTATATTATAGGTATATTACACTCCTGCCTCAATCAGTTTTTTTGGGGGGCAACTAGTATATCACAACAGTTCAAATTATTTGTTCCAATAGCGTTTGTCCCTCTGTATAGCTGCGGTATCTCAGCAGAACCACACACAACTCCTGAAAATTACAAATGTACTATATGAAAATTATATTATAGGTATATTACACCCCTGCCTCAATCTGTTTTTTTTTGTGGGGCAACTGGTATATCACACCTGTTAAAATTATTTGTTCCAATAGCGTTTATCCCTCTATACAGCTGCGGTATCTCAGCAGAACCGCACACAACTCCTGCAAATTACAAATGTTCTATATGAAAATTATATTATAGGTATATTACACCCCTGCCTCAATCAGTTTTTTTTATGGGGCAACTGGTATATCACACCATTTGAAATCATTTGTTCCAATAGCGTTTATCCCTCTGTACAGCTGCGTTATCTCAGCAGAACCGCACACAACTCCTGCAAATTACAAATGTACTAACATTGTACAAATGTACAATATGGAAATTATATTATAGGCATATCACAGCCCTGCATCAATCATTTTTTGGGGGGGACAACTGGTATATCACACCAGTTTAAATTATTTGTTCCAATAGCATTTGTTCCTCTGTATAGCCGGAGTATCTCAGCAGAACCGCACACAACTCCTGCAAATTACAAATGTACAGTACTATATGGAAATTATATTATAGGTATATCACACCACTGTCTCAATCAGTTTTTTGGGGGGGCAACTGGTATATTACACCAGTTGAAATTATTTGTTCCAATAAAGTTTATCCCTCTGTATAGCTGAGGTATCTCAGCAGAACCGCACACAACTCCTGCAAATTACAAATGTACTATATGAAAATTATATTATAGGTATATCACACCCATGCCTTAATCAGTTTTATTGGGGGGGGCAACTGGTATATCACACCATTTGAAATCATTTGTTCCAATAGCGTTTGTCGCTCTGTACAGCTGCGGTATCTCAGCAGAACTGCGCACAACTCCTGCAAATTACAAATGTACTAACATTTTACAAATGTACAATATGGAAATAATATTATAGGTATATCACAGCCCTGCCTCAATCATTTTTTTGTGGGAACAACTGGTATATTACACCAGTTTCAATAATTTGTTCCAATAGCGTTTGTCCCTCTGTATAGCCGGAGTATCTCAGCAGAACCGCACACAACTCCTGCAAATTACAAATGTACTATATGGAAATTATATTATAGGTATATCACACCCCTGCCTCAATCAGTTTTTTTGGGGGGGGCAACTAGTACATCACACCAGTTGAAATTATTTGTTCAAATAGTGTTTGTCCCTCTGTGCAGCTGCGGTATCTCAGCAGAACCACACACAACTCCTGCAAATTACAAATGTACAATATAGACATTGTATTATAGGTACACTTGCAATAAAAAGTATGTGAACCCTTTGGAATGATATGGATTTCTGCACAAATTGGTCATAAAATGTGATCTGATCTTCATCTAAGTCACAACAATAGACGATCACAGTCTGCTTAAACTAATAACACACAAAGAATTAAAAGTTACCATGTTTTTATTGAACACACCATGTAAACATTCACAGTGCAGGTGGAAAAAGTATGTGAACCCTTGGATTTAATAACTGGTTGAACCTCCTTTGGCAGCAATAACTTCAACCAAATGTTTCCTGTAGTTTCAGATCAGATGTGCACAACGGTTCAGGAGTAATTCTTGACCATTCCTCTTTACAGAACTGTTTCAGTTCAGCATTATTCTCGGGATGTCTGGTGTGAATCGCTTTCTTGAGGTCATGCCACAGCATCTCAATCAGGTTGAGGTCAGGACTCTGACTGGGCCACTCCAGAAGGCGTATTTTCTTCTGTTTAAGCCATTCTGTTGTTGATTTACTTCTATGCTTTGGGTCGTTGTACTGTTGCAACACCCATCTTCTGTTGAGCTTCAGCTGGTGGACAGATGGCCTTAAGTTCTGATGAAAAATGTCTCGATAAACTTGGGAATTCATTTTTCCTTCGATGATAGCAATCCGTCCAAGCCCTGAAGCAGCAAAGCAGCCCCAAACCATGGTGCCCCCACCACCATACTTCACAGTTGGGATGAGGTTTTGATGTTGGTGTGCTGTGCCTCTTTTTCTCCACACATATTGTTGTGTGTTTCTTTCAAACAACTCAACTTTGGTTTCATCTGTCCACAGAATATTTTGCCAGTACTGCTGTGGAATATACAAGTGCTCTTGTGCAAACTGTAAACATGCAGCAATGGTTTTTTTGGACAGCAGTGGCTTCCTCTGTGGTATCCTCCCATGAAATCCATTCTTGTTTAGTGTTTTACGTATCGTAGATTCGCTAACAGGGATGTTAGCATATGCCAGAGGATTTTGTAAGTCTTTAGCTGACACTCTAGGATTCTTCTTCACCTCATTGAGCAGTCTGCGCTGTGCTCTTGCAGTAATCTTTACAGGACGGCCACTCCTAGGGAGAGTAGCAGCAGTGCTGAACTTTCTCCATTTATAGACAATTTGTCTTACCGTGGACTGATGAACAGCAAGGCTTTTGGAGATACTTTTATAACCCTTTCCAGCTTTATGCAAGTCAACAATTCTTAATCGTAGGTCTTCTGAGAGCTCTTTTGTGCGAGGCATCATTCACATCAGGCAATGCTTCTTGTGAAAAGCAAACCCAGAACTGGTGTGTGTTTTTTATAGGGCAGGGCAGCTCTAACCAACTCCTCAAATCTCATCTCATTGATTGGACTCCAGATGGCTGACACCTCACTCTAATTAGCTCTTGGAGATGTCATTAGTCTAGGGGTTGAAATACTTTTTCCACCTGCACTGTGAATGTTTACATGGTATGTTCAATAAAAACATGGTAACATTTAATTATTTGTGTATTAGTTTACGCAGACTGTGATTGTATATTGTTGTGACTTAGATGAAGATCAGATCACATTTTATAACCAATTTGTGCAGAAATCCATATCATTCTGAAGGGTTCACATACTTTTTATTGCAACTGTATATTACACCACTGCCTCAATCAGTTTTTTTGGGGGGCCACTGGTATATAACGCCAGTTGAAATTATTTGTTCAGATAGCGTTTGTCCCTCTGTATACCTGGGGGATCTATGCAGAATCGCACACAACTCCTGCAAATTACAAATGTACTATATGGAAATTATATTATAGGTATATCACACCCCTCAGTTTTTTGGGGGGAACAACTGGTATATTACACCAGTTGAAATTATTTGTTCAGATAGCGTTTGTCCCTCTGTATACCTTGGGTATCTAAGCAGAACCGTACACAACTCCTGCAAATTATAAATGTACTATATGGAAATTATATTATAGATATATCACACCACTGCCTCAATCAGTTTTTTTGGGGGCAACCGGTATATTACACCAGTTGAAATTATTTGTTCCAATAAAGTTTGTCCCTCTGTACAGCTGCAGTATCTCAGCAGAACCGCACACAACTCCTGCAAATTACAAATGTACAATATGGAAATTATATTATAGGTATATCACTCCTCTACCTCAATCAGTTTTTTTTTTTGGGGGGGAACTAGCATATCACACCATTTTAAATTATTTGTTCCAATAGCGTTTGTCCCTCTGTATACTTGGGTTTCTCAGCAGAACTGCGCACAACTCCTGCAAATTGCAAATGTACTATATGTAAATGATATTTTAGGAATATTACACCTCTGCCTCAATCAGTTTTTTTGGGGGGGCCACTGGTATATCACACCTGTCAAAATGATTTGTTCCAACAGCGTTTATCCCTCTGTATAGCTGTGGTATCTCAGCAGAACCGCACACAACTCCTGCAAATTACAAATGTACTATATGAAAATTATTTTATAGGTATATCACACCCGTGCCTCAATCAGTTTTATTGGGGGGGCAACTGGTATATCACACCATTTGAAATTATTTGTTACAATAGCGTTTGTCACTCTGTAAAGCTGCGGTATCTCAGCAGAACCGCACACAACTGCTGCAAATTACAAATGTACTATATGGACATTATATTATAGGTATATTACAGCCCTGCCTCAATCAGTTTTTTTGGGGGGCAACTGGTATATCACACCAGTTTAAATTATTTGTTTCAATAGCATTTGTCCCTCTGTATAGCTGTGGTATCTCAGCAGAACTGCACACAACTCCTGCAAATTGCAAATGTACTATATGGAAATTATATTATAGGTATATCACAACCCTGCCTCATTCAGTTTTTTGGGGGGGCAACTGGCATATCACACCAGTTTAAATTATTTGTTCCAATAGCGTTTTTCCCTCTATATAGCTGGGGTATCTAAGCAGAACTGCGCACAACTCCTGCAAATTACAAATGTACAATATGGAAATTATATTCTAGGTATATCACACCCCTGCCTCAATTAGTTTTTTGGGGGGGGCAACTGGTATATCACACCAGTTGAAATTATGTGTTCCAATAGCTTTTGTCCCTCTGTATGGCTGCGATATCTCAGCAAAACCGCACACAACTCCTGCAAATTACAAATGTACTATATGGAAATTATATTATTGGTATATCACAACACTGCCTCAACCAGTTTTTTAGGGGGCAACTGGTATATCACACCAGTTGAAATTATTTCTTTCAATAGCATTTGTCCCTCTGTATAGCTGGGGTATCTCAGCAGAACCGCACACAACTCCTGCAAATTACAAATGTACTATATAGAAATTATATTATAGGTATATCACAACACTGCCTCAAACAGTTTTTTGGGGGGGCAACTGGTATATCACACCAGTTGAAATTATTTGTTCCAATAGCGTTTGTTAACTCTGTTCAGCTGCGGTATCTCAGCAGAAGCGCACACAACTCCTGCAAATTACAAATATACAATATGGAAAATATATTATAGGTATATCACACCCCTGCCTCAATCAGTTTTTTTGGGGGGGGCAACTGGTATATCACACCAGTTGAAATTATTTGTTCCAATAGCGTTTGTTCGTCTGTACAGCTGCGGTTTCTCAGCAGAATCGCACACAACTCCTGCAAATTACAAATGTACATTATGGAAATTATATTATAGGTATGTCACACCCCTGCCTCAATCAGTTTTTTTGGGGGAAAATGTTATATCACACCAGTTGAAATGATTTGTTCCAATAGCGTTTGTCCCTCTGTATAGCTGGGGTATCTCAGCAGAACCGCACACAACTCCTGCAAATTACAAATGTACTATATGGAAATTATATTATAGGTATATCACACCCCTGCCTCAATCAGTTTTTTTGGGGGCAACTGGTGGGTCCCAGAGGTAGGACATGGTTGGCATATCCTAGTGATATCCTCCCTATGTATGAGATGGGCCAACCCCTTTAAATATAACAAGTTAAAAACCTCGGGTTAAAAATGATGACCCCAACAGTAGAAAATATATGGCATCACAGGGAGAGACACCACTTAAAAATGTTTGCCTCATATGAATAATGCATAGGTGTCATGATTACATTTACGTCCAATAATGTGAGTGCTTCAGTCACATCAGATATAAATTATCGCGGGATATAATATAGGTCCAGCCAAGATATCTTTATATAAAGTGCGTACCTACGAGTTGAGCACACAAAGTGCCATTATGGTCTTGGCTGAACCTACCTTATAGTCCATGATTTTTTATATGGAAGGTATATTGTATATTTTCAACATACCAATTTATCCCCATGTATATGGCTATATATGGGATGACGGACATATTTAGGACCAGTTATTTAATTGTATACATATATTGTACTGACTAATAATTTGGTATATTAATTCTGAGTAAATAGAGGAGTGCCCCATTCTGAACCCTCTTCTATTAACCAGAGTGGAATGTAGAAATAACTGGTTATTGGCATTGTGTAATGCAGTGTTTTTCCTGTGGGGGCACTGTAGAGGAATTGAGCACTCTCTGTAAGGTTCCCCTACACCAGGCATGCTCAACCTGCGGCCCTCCAGCTGATGTAAAACTACAACTCCCACAATGCCCTGCTGTAGGCTGATAGCTGTAGGCTGTTCGTGCATGCTGGGAGTTGTAGTTTTGCAACAGCTGGAGGGCCGCAGGTTGAGCATGCCTGCCCTACACTATATACACTATATAGTTGATTGCTGATGTGGCCTGCGATCAGTTTGTCCTCCTGAAACTCATCTAGCAAAAAAGTGATTGTCCAGAGTGGAACACCCCTTTAATAAAATATCATTTTTTTCTGTTTTCATGAGTTTACCAGCATACAGATATAGTATGCATTGTTCCGTGTGTAGTTGAGATGTTTACAGCAAGTATAAACTAAGAATCATTATAAGAAATACAGTAGTCTAACAATATGCCAAAGTCCATGAAATAAAATGAGTGAGCAACTCTTCTACTTCATGCTTTTCTCATCTTTAAAAGGTTGTAATAGCTTTTCTCCAGCCTCATAGAACATTCCGCCATTTGTTACCCTTATACTTTCTATAGCCTATTGACGGAAGACAACCATTTTATTCGAAATATGTTCGAATAAATAAAAGGAAAAGCCATCCAAATATAAAACCCTTTATAAGTCAGTCCAAGTGGCCTTGCATTTTACATTTCTTACTCTTAAGTTAATTTGCCAGCTCTGGGATAAGAGCACTTTAGCAAAAAAAATAAAAAATAAAAAATAGAGCAATCTCAATGCATCAAAGTTAGGCAAGACGAGATTATCTCTCCGTGAAATTCACATAAGCATCGCACATATGAAATATTGTTTATCACTGCAAATCCTCCAGAGGTTTCAGAAATGACAATGGTGGCAGGATGGCTTTTCTTTTTTTATTATAAAGCGCAGGAAAATATTCCAGAGTTAAGATTGATTCTGTGGAGACATTGCAGCCAGACTAAGAACATAAGGACTGAACATAATTGAGGAGAGACATATCTTATCTTAAATACCTGGTAATCCAATGTCATTACCCATAAACTTGGCCTTTCTCCACCTCTGATTTTCCCCAAAGACCAGCTTTGCAGAGCTGTTAGGATGCAGACGACTTGCCAGTGGACAGCTAAATCAGCATCGTCTCACATGAGCAATGTTAAATGGTGTGCTTGACTGATTTCATGAAAATCTAATCAAGTATTCATCTCTGAGATCAAACAGATCTCAAATAATAATTATCCAAACCAATCTGATCAACCTGAGCAAGTGTCATTTCCGACACAATTTGTGCCACTTTGCTAAAGGTTTCTTGCATTTGGTAAGTAAGGGTTGCTGCTGATAGGATCATGATTGTATTTCATGCTTACCAAGCAAGCCAGCACTCCTGAAATCAATCCTTCCAGTCAATTTTATCAACTCTTTCCTAAAATGTAATTGTTAACATTTAGCCATGTCTGTAAGTAACAACTGTGTTCAATATTACTTACATAAAGATTATGTTAAGAAGTGAATAATATGTCTAAAATGTGAAATATGTCTATCCATCTATTTATCTACTATCAATCTCATATCAATCTATAATATCTATCTATTATCTATCTATTATCTATCTATCTATCTATCTATCTATCTATCTATCTACGTACCTATCTATCTATCTATCTATCTATCTATCTATGTACCTACCTCACCTATCTGCTGCCTGAGAAGAAAATTTAAATGGTGCCAATCCCCTCAACCTTATGTCAATTTCTCAACCTAACCTCTACCCTCCTCACATTACGTATGTCACTACAAAATATACAGGGTAATACAGTGCCACATACCTCTGACATCCAGTGATGTTTCCCTAGATGTACATGTTCTATTTTCTCACCTTCTCATTTCAGATCAGACTGCCATGATGATTTCTTTCAGCCGTGTCTCGTCTCTGCAGAGTTTGACAAATGGACATCTTAGTTTCCTACTTTTCCATCATCCTCCCACCTTCTAAACACCCCATCCTGGGCCAGCTGTGTTCCCCAATACAATACTGCAGATACAGTCCAACTGAAAATACTAGTATCACACAGATATTACCCCCTTCAGTAATTATTGGCATGCAGTGCCCCAAAAAATAACTGCGCCCAGCAAATAGTGCCCCTGACACTAATATTTGTGCTAAGCTGAT
Source organism: Bufo bufo (assembly GCF_905171765.1). Taxonomy (NCBI): domain Eukaryota; kingdom Metazoa; phylum Chordata; class Amphibia; order Anura; family Bufonidae; genus Bufo; species Bufo bufo. Next base: position 506,481,337 of record NC_053391.1, read on the forward strand.
TCTGTGCCATGATGCCCCCCACAGTAATAGTGCTCCCAAAAGTCCCACTAATAGTATTTATTCTCTGGCAGAGCGCACTGATTAGTAATAGCGCCCCTACAGTTCCCCTAACAATTTTAGTGCCCCCAGTAAAGTCAATGTCCCCATTGTGCCCCCATAATGTATGCCAGCACAAAAATATCCCCTCTTAGTGCCCCCAGTTTAGCTAATGTCCTCAAGTGCTCACATAATGTGTGCCAGGTTAAAAATAGCCCTATATAGTGCCCCCAGTAGATGTCCCCATAGTGCTCCTCCACTTCCCCATTGTGCCCCCGATAATGTGTGCCAATATATAATACCCCATTAAATGCCCCTATAGTGTTCCTCTCCCCACCTTGCCGATAGTGCCCCCCATAATGTGTGTCAGGAGGAGACCACAGAGAGGCCCAATGACACAGTCTGGAATTGGTAGCATCAGGAGAAGGCCACCGAGTGGCACAATGACAAAGTCTTGAGGTGGTAGCAGTAAGAGGAGGCCACCGAGTGTCACAATGACAGAATCTGGAGGTGGCAGCTTTAGGAGAAAGCCACCGAGTGTCACGGATGATGTTGCAGATAGCTGGAAGTTATGGATAAACATCCGACTGGCTTGATCCCAAACTAAGGAGCATAAAGGTGACCCCTATAAAGCCCTAAGAGCTCACCATGACTGCTAAGCACATACAAGGGTCTCAGAGGTAGACCATTGCATGCCCTCGTACCTAGACTGTGTGACACCTGAAAACCCTATAATAGTGAGGGGACACGACCACCGGCTCCCTGCACTTAATACGGAGGGAGTCAGGGTCACCTAGAATCAAGCCAGCAAGGAAACACAAGACATGAAAGGACTCATCTGAACAAGCAGTAACAGAAGTCTCCAGCAGTGAACACTTCAAATCCAGGAAGTAGTATAAACCGCAAAGTGAGGCAATATGGGAGGGAATATAAAGGGAGGCAATTAGTGTAAATAGGTAACAGCTGGGAGAAGGAAAGGAGATGACAAAGTGAAACCAAAACAAAGAACAACATGCAAGAGGTACAGAAGAACGTCTTCCAGACCTTCTCAGAGAGCTTGCGGTGACACCGAGTGGCACAATGACAGAGTCTGGAGGTGGCGGCAGCAGCAGCATCAGGAGAAGGCCACCGAGTGGCACAATAACAGAGCCGGAGGTGGCAGCATCAGGAGAAGTATAGATATTGTAAATCACAGCCAGAAAAGTTTCACCTTGGATGTAATTTTCATTTTTATTTGAATACAAGAAAAGTGTGACTTTTTGTGCGAAGCCGAAAACGTTCGCACAAAAACCCACACTTTACTTGTATTCAAATAAAAATGTCATGAGGAAGGACCGCTATTTATTTATGGTCTAAAACGCGTAACCGAACTGTACCTGTTTGTAGAAGATTTTATGCCACAATAAAGCTACAATTTTTTCCACCATTTCTGAGTTGGATTTTCCTAATTTTCCTGACCTACTGCATCCAGGTGCGTCATCCGTGCTCGGCTGGTGAAGGGGAAGGTGAGCGCCGCTGTGTGCTTTAATGTAAAAACGAAAATTACCGGTACATCCAAGATGAAACTTTTCTGGCTGTGATTTACAATATCTATAGATACGGGGAACCCTATTCACAGCCCAACTCAAGCAGGAAGCGACAAAGCATTACATATAACATCAGGAGAAGGCCACCGAGTGGCAAGTGATGCAGCTGTTGCTGCGGCAGGCTGGATCACCACATCGGAGCCACGGTTCTCCCAGGCCACTGTATGGCGATGCTACATATGTTGACACAGGGCCGTAGTGCCAACATTGGCAACCTGGCTGCGCTTCACCTTCTGCCCACAGATTCTACTAATGGCCATGTTCACCTCCTCCGGCGGCTTAACAAAAAGCTGCCACACGGCTGAGTAGGTTATTTTACCCCCAACACTCCGCACTTACTGACTGCTACGGCCGCTGCCTTCATGGACCCCTGCAACACTACTTTCCGGGCAAGTAGTCTCCTGCGAAATGGGTGGTCTACCCCTGGAACGTTTGGCTCCTGATCTTCCACTACTGTCACCCTACTGATTTCCAGCCACGCTACCGACTTGCTGGCTCCGCTGCTGACTCATGAGCAAGCTGCCACCCTCTTCTCCCGATGATGATGAAGCCCCTTCGTCACCCGGCTCCCAATTGCGATGGTCTACATCACCATCAAGTACTGTCTGCACGTCACTGATGTCCCCAACAGTCCACACTGACTTACTGCTACCACTGCTGCCTCCGTAAACCCCTGCACCACTACTTCCTGGGCAGGTAGGCTGGTGCGAAGCAGGTGGTCTACCCTGGGTACGTCTGGCGTCCAAACTCTCACTGCTGCCACCCTGCTGACTCTCAGCCACCCTAGCGACTTGCTGGCTCACGGGCAAGCTGCCACCCTCTTCTCCTGATGATGATGAAGCCCCTACTGCACCCAGCTCCCAAGTGCGATCGGCTTCATCATCATCGAGTAGTGTCTGCACATCACTGATGTCCTCCTCAACGGTCTCTGGGTCAGGAGCCTGACCGCTTGCAGCACCAGCTTCCACACCACTCTCCTCATCAACTTGCCCACCTACCAGAGGTAGCGGCGGATGTCTCCTCCACATCTTAGCTGGCCATTAGCTGCTGACTGTCCTCTAATAGCTCTTCCTCACTGAATAGTGGAGCTGAGCCCACAGCATATAATACTTGTCTGGCTGAGGGAACAGAAAAGGACAGAGGCAGGTTGAGGACAGGTGAAGGCACAGGGCCTGCTCTCGGGCCAAGCCAACTAATGGTTGTGTCTGACGAAACCACTGACTCTTGGATGGGGGTTTCTGATGTCACTTGAGATGGAGTGGATAACTGAGTTAACCAATCAAAAACCACTGGGTTGCTGGTCAAGACACAACCACTAAATGACACTGGGAGCTCAGGCTTCTCGCTGCGACTCCTGCTGCCATGCCCCTTACTCTGCTGTATCCTCTGTTAGCGCCAGAAACATTTATGCCTCTGCCACTCCTCTGTGCATGGCCTGGCACTTCTCTGTCTGACATACTTTTAGCTGTACTAAATAAATTAAAAGCAAATTAAAACACCCCTAATAGCGCCGAAAATATTTTTATTTTCGTTCTTAAATAGGCCACTAAATGCTTTTATCACAAATAACTGCAACAGTGAAGTGCGTATATATTTTTCATTCTGTACTGAAATAGGCCACTAAACACCTTGACCACAAATAACTGCAACAGTGAAGTGAGTATATATCTCTCTTTCTGTACTGAAATAGACCACTAAACGCTTTCAACACATATGCAGTCCTGATCAAAAGTTTAATACCACTTGAAAAATTGCAAAAAATCATATTTAGCATGGCTGGATCTTAACAAGGTTCCAAGTAGAGCTTCAACATGCAACAACAAGAAATGGCAGTGAGACAAAAAAATATATGAGCATTCAATTTAATGAAAACAACAAATAAACTGAAACAGGCTGTTTTTCATCTGATCAAAAGTTTAGGACCACATGCCTTTAAAAGGCCAAATCTGTGCAAAGATGCGGATTCATTGTCATGTTCTGTCAGGTAGTCACACGTTGTGATGGCAAAGGCAAAAAAACTCTCCCTTTTAGAACGCGGTCGGGTTGTTGAACTGCATAAGCAGGGTCTCTCACAGCGCGCCATCGCTGCTGAGGTGGGACGCAGTAAGACAGTCATTTGGAATTTCTTAAATGATCCTGAGTAGGGTTGAGCGAACGTGAACTGTAAAGTTCGGGTTCGTACCGAACTTTAGGATTTTTGAACCCCGGACACGAACCAGAACATTTCCGTAAAAGTTTGGGTTCGGGTTCGGTGTTCGGCGCTTTTCTTGGCACTTTTTGAAAGGCTGCACAGCAGCCAATCAATAAGCGTCATACTACTTGCCCCAAGAGGCCATAACAGCCATGCCTACTAATGGCATGGCTGTGATTGGCCAGAGCAGCATGTGACCCAGGCTCTATATAAGCTTGAGTCACGTAGCGCTGCACGTCACTCTGCTGTTACAAGTGTAGGGAGAGGATGCTGCTGGACTTGTGATTTCAGGGAGAGCATAGGAGAGAATCTAACTCAGCGATCTACAGACAAATAGTTGTGTGGGTGTAGGGCACTATCATTTTACCCTGCCCTGAGATCATTGACCAAATAATACTAACTTTTAGAATTCTGTTAGTTAGGTGGGTGGTGGCGGCCATTTTATGCATGCTCAGTGCACTAGCACTGCATCTGAGCTTTTGGGACATTGCAAATCACAATTTTTTTGGGCAAACTACAACATCTGGATTAGTCAGTGTGCAATTTAATCTAGAAATACACCCATAATTTTCTGGGGTTTTAAAAACACACTATTTTATTCAAAAAACAGTATTTTCCAGATATGCAAGTGTTAAATTCAAGTTTAATATATACAGCTTTCATATTCTGTTAGCAAAAAAAGACTTTTTTTGGCAATCTACAACATCTGGATAAGTCAGTGTGCAATTTAAAGTAGAAATACACCCATCATTTTCTGGGATTTGAAAAACACACTATTTCTTTCAAAAAACGGTATTTTCCAGATCTGCAAGTGTTAAATTCAAGTTTAATATATACAGCTTTCATATTCTGTTAGCAAAATAAGACTTTTTTGGCAATCTACAACATCTGGATTAGTCAGTGTGCAATTTAAAGTAGAAATACACCCATCATTTTCTGGGTTTTGAAAAACACACTTTTTTTTCCCAAAAACAGTATTTTTCAGATCTGCAAGTGTTAAATTCAAGTTTAATATATACAGCTTTCATATTCTGTTAGCAAAAAAAGACTTTTTTGGCAATTTACAACATCTGGATTAGTCAGTGTGCAATTTACGGTAGAAATGCACCCATCATTTTCTGGGTTTTGAAAAACACACTTATTTTTCCAAAAACAGTATTTTCCAGATCTGCAAGTGTTAAATTCATGTTAAATATATACAGCTTTCATATTCTGTTAGCAAAAAAAGACTTTTTTGGCAATCTACAACATCTGGATTTGTCAGTGTGCAATTTAAGGTAGAAATACACCCATCATTTTCTGTGGTTTGAAAAACACACTTTTTTCCCCCAAAAAACTGTAATTTCCAGATCTGCAAGTGTTAAATTCAAGTTTAACCGCCTCACGTCCGCCCATAGGATATAAACGTCCTATGGGTGGACGTCTATTTCTGACAGCACGTTTTAAAACGTCCTGTCAGAAATAGCAGCTGCACGCTAATCGTGCAGCTGCTGATCGGGTTGCCCGCTGTCAGTGACAGCAGGGCAACCCAGAGAGGAGGCAGGGACAGTGCCCAGGTGTCCCTGCCTTCACGATCGCTGCAGACACAGCGCTCACCGAGCGCTGTGTCTGCAGAGAATGAAGCGCACAGCGCTTCCTGTTCCGGCCCGGCGGTCATGTGACCGCCGTGACCGGAGTGTGCAGGAGCTGTGCGAGGTCTCTCAGAGACCTCGATCAGCCCTGCTGTGAGGCTGTACAGCGCAGGATTGCTGCTGTACAGCCTCTATAGGGGTGCATTTGTCCTGTAACTGGGGCTACTATGTCAGCCCCAGTTACAGGAGAAATCAACAGTGAAAAAAAAAAGAAAAAGTGAAGTAAATGTCCCCCAGAGGTCTTGTATGACCTTATGGGGGACGAAAAGTGTAAAAAAAAATAAAAAAAATAAAGGGTTGAAAAAATAAAATAAAATAAAGTTTCACATGTAAAAAAAAAAAAGTTCCCAAGTAAGGAATAAAAAAAAAAAATTAAAAATAGAAAAAATAAAATAAAATAGACATATTAGGTATCGCCGCGTCCGTAAAAACCAGCTCTATAAAAGTATCACATGACCTAACCCCTCGGGTGAACACCGTAAAAAAAAAAAAAAAAAAACTGTCAAAACAAGCAATTTTTGTCACCTTGCATCACAAAAGGTGCAACACCAAGTGATCAAAAACGCGTATGTCCCACAAAATAGTACCAATAAAACCGTCACCTCATCCCGCAAAAAATGAGCCCCTACATAAGAAAATCTCTCAAAAAATAAAAAAAACTATAGCTCTTAGAACATGGAGACACTAAAACATCATTTTTTTGGTTTCAAAAATGCTATTATTGTGTTAAAGTGAAACAAATAAAAAAAAGTATACATATTAGGTATTGCCGCGTCCGTAAAAACCAGCTCTATAAAAATATCACATGACCTAACCCCTCGGGTGAACACCGTAAAAAAAAAAAAAAAAAAAACTGTGTCAAAACAAGCAATTTTTGTCACCTTGCATCACAAAAGGTGCAACACCAAGTGATCAAAAACGCGTATGTCCCACAAAATAGTACCAATAAAACCGTCACCTCATCCCGCAAAAAATGAGCCCCTACATAAGAAAATCTCTCAAAAAATAAAAAAACTATAGCTCTCAGAACATGGACACATTAAAACATAATTTTTTGGTTTCAAAAATGCTATTATTGTGTAAAACTTTAATAAATGAGAAAAAGTATAAATATTAGGTATCGCCACGTCCGTAACAATCTGCTCTATAAAAATGTCCCTTGACTGAACCCCTCAGGTGAACGCTGTAAAAATAAATAAATAGAAACTGTGCTAAAACAACCAATTTTTTGGTCACCTTGCCCCATAAAGTGTTATAATGAATGATCAAAAAATCATATGTACCCAAAAATAGTACTAATAAAACTGGCACCTTATCCCCTAGTTTCCAAAATGGGATCACTTCTTGGGAGTTTCTACTGTAAGGGTGCATCAGGGGGCTTCAAATGGGACATGGCATCTAAAAACCATGTGGAGTTCCTTTCCTTCTGCGCCCTGCCGTGTGCCCATACAGCAGTTTACGACCACATGTGGGGTGTTTCTGTAAACCGCAGAATCTGGGTAATAAATATAGAGTTTTGTTTGGCTGTTAACCATCGATGTGTTAAAGAAAAAAATTGATTAAAATGGAAAATCTGCCAAAAAAGTGAAATTTAAAAATTTGATCTCCATTTTCCTTTAATTCTTGTGGAACGCCTAAAGGGTTAACAAAGTTTGTAAAATCGGTTTTGAATACCTTGAGGGGTGTAGTTTCTACAATGGGGTCATTTATGGGGGTATCCACTATGTAAGCCCCACAAAGAGACTTCAGACCTGAACTGGTCCTTATAAAGTGGGTTTTGGCAATTTTCTTAAAAATTTGAAGAATTGCTTCTAAACTTCTAAGCCTTCTAACGTCCTAAAAAAATAAAATGACATTTCCAAAATGATGCCAACATAAAGTAGACATATGGGGAATGTTAAATAATAAATATTTTATGAGGTATCACTTTCTGTTTTAAAAGCAGAGAAATTGAAATTTAGAAAATTGCGAATTTTTCAAATTTTTGGGTAAATTTGGGATTTTTTCATAAATAAAGGTGAAATATTTTGACTCAAATTTATGACTATCATGAAGTACAATGTGTCACGAGAAAACAATCTCTGAATGACTTGGATAAATAAAGGAGTTCCAAAGTTATTACCACATAAAGTGAGATATGTCAGTTTTGCAAAATTTGGCCTGGTCAGGAAGGGGGCAAAGGGCCCAGATGGGAAGTGGTTAATATATACTGTTTTCATATTCTGTTAGCAAAAAAAGAGTTTTTTGGCAATCTACAACATCTGTATTAGTCAGTGTGCAATTTACGGTAGAAATACACCCATCATTTTCTGAGGTTTGAAAAACACACTTTTATTTTCCAAAAACAGTATTTTCCAGATCTGCAAGTGTTAAAGAGGACCTTTCACCTGGAAAAACATTGTGAACTAAGTATGCTGAAATGGAGAGCGGCGCCCGGGGATCTCACTGCACTTACTATTATCCCTGGGCGCCGCTCCGTTCTCCCGTTATGCCCTCCGGTATCTTCGCTCTGTAAGTTATATTAGGCGGTGTCTGCCCTTGTCCTGTGGGCGTCTCCTTCTCCTAGGCTGCAGTGCTGGCCAATTGCAGCGCACAGCTCACAGCCTGGGAGGTTTTTTTCTAGTAAGTGCAGATAATAGTAAGTGCAGTGAGATCCCCGGGCGCCGCTCTCCATGTCAGCATACTTAGTTCACAATGTTTTTCCAGGTGAAAGGTCCTCTTTAAGTTCAAGTTTAATATATACAGCTTTCATATTCTGTTAGCAAAAAAAGACTTTTTTGGCAATCTACAACATCTGTATTAGTCAGCGTGCAATTTAAGGTAGAAATACACCCATCATTTTCTGGGGTTTGAAAAACACATTCTTTTGACAAAAAACACTATTTTCCGGCCTTGCAGCATCAGCACGTGTGATATTACAGGCTTATATACTGCTGTCAAATTCAGTTTTTAAACAAACACTCATTTGGGCACAAAAACTTTAGTTGGCAGCCTTTGATGCAGATGTCATTGTGAGATAAACCCTTAATACATTTGGGTTACATTCAAAGATTTTAAATGCCGCCATTTGGTGCACCAATATTGAATTCAGGCCTACACTTGTTCAGGCCCTGTGAGATACCCCCTCTACATACAGGGGTTTGAATTAGGCATTTGAAATACAGCCATTTGAAATACAGCCATTTTGTGCAAAGATATATTTACTGCAGGCCTACAGAGGTTCAGGCCCTGTGAGATACTACCTCTACATACAGGGGTTTGAAATAGGCATTTGAAATACAGCCATTTGAAATACAGCCATTTTGTGCAAAGATATATTTACTTCAGGCCTACAGAGGTGAAGGGCCCTCTGAGATACTACCTCTACATACAGGGGTTTGAATTTGGCATTTGAAATACAGCCATTTTGTGCAAAGATATATTTAATGCAGGTCTACACTGGTTCAGGCCCTGTGAGATACTACCTCTACAAACAGGGGTTTGAAATAGGCATTTGAAATACAGCCATTTGAAATACAGCCTTTTTGTGCAAAGATATATTTACTGCAGGCCTACAGAGGTTCAGGCCCACTGAGATATCACCTCTACATACGGGGGTTTGAATTAGGCATTTGAAATACAGCCATTTGAAATACAGCCATTTTGTGCAAAGATAAATTAACTGCAGGCCTACAGAGGTTCAGGCCCTGTGAGATACTACCTTTACATACAGGGGTTTGAATTAGGCATTTGAAATACAGCCATTTGATATACAGCCATTTTGTGCAAAGATATATTTACTGCAGGCCTACAGAGGTTCAGGGCCTCTGAGATACCACCTCTACATACAGCGGTTTGAATTAGGCATTTGAAATACAGCCATTTGACATACAGCCATTTTGTGCAAAGATATATTTACTGCAGGCCTACAGAGGTTCAGGCCCTCTGAGATACTACCTCTACATACAGGGGTTTGAATTAGGCATTTGAAATACAGCCATTTGAAATACAGCCTTTTTGTGCAAAGATATATTTACTGCAGGCCTACACTGGTTCAGGCCCTGTGACATACTACCTCTACATACAGGGGTTTGAATTAGGCATTTGAAATACAGCCATTTAAAATACAGCCATTTTGTGCAAAGATATATTTACTTCAGGCCTACAAAGGTTCAGGTCCTCTGAGATACCACCTCTACATACAGGGGTTTGAATTAGGCAATTGAAATACAGCCATTTTGTGCAAAGATATATTTACTTCAGGCCTACAGAGGTTCAGGCCCTCTGAGATACTACCTCTACATACAGGGGTTTGAATAAGGCATTTGAAATACAGCCATTTGAAATACAGCAATTTTGTGCAAAGATATATTTACTGCAGGCTTACAGAGGTTCAGGCCCTCTGAGATACTACCTCTACATACAGGGGTTTGAATTAGGCATTTGAAATACAGCCATTTTGGGCAAAAAAATCTTTTATTGAGGCCTAGTCTGGTTCAGGCCATGTGAGATACACCCTTTTCATACCGTTGTTCTATTCTACTATTAATTAAACACCCATTTAGGGCAAGATCCTAAATGTAAAAAATATGAGGAGAGCGTCAAATAAGGGACGTGGCCCAGGTCGTGGTGCTGCTGGTGGAGCTCCTGTTGCAGGGAGAGGACGTGGTCGATCTGTGCCAGCTACAAGCACAAGTAAAACCCCTTCCTCAGGTGCGAGTAGGCGACAAAACCTGCAGCGGTATTTAGTCGGGCCTAATGCTGCTCTACAAATGGTGAGGCCTTAACAAGTACAGGCGATAGTAGATTGGGTTGCTGACAGTGGATCCAGTTCCTTCATATTGTCTCCCACCCAGTCTCCTGCTGAAAGACCACAGTTGGCACCTGCAGCCGATGTCCATCAGTCTTTTACCTCACCCCCTTGCAAATCAGCCAAGCAGTCTGAGCCCCAAGTCATGCAGCAGTCTCTTCTGCTTTTTGATGACTCTGTTAGCAGGGTTTCCCAGGGCCATCCACCTAGCCCTGCCCCAGAAGTGGAAGAGATTGAGTGCACCGATGCCCAACCACTTATTTTTTAAGATGAGTACATGGGAGGACCATCGCAGAACGTCTCGGATGATGACGAAACACAGGTGCCAACTGCTGGGGCTTTCGAAAGTGTGCAGACCGACAAGGAAGTCAGGAGTGAAAACTGGGTGAAAGATGATGTGGAGGACGATGAGGTCCTCGACCCCACATGGAATCAAGGTCATGCCAGTGACCGATGTAGTTTGGAGGAAGAGGCGGTGGTCGCACAGAGCCACCAGCACAGCAGAAGAGGGAGCAGGGTGCAAAAGCGGAGCGCCTCCTACTGACCACTGCAGCAAGGGACTGAGCACACCAAAGCCAGCTCCAAGGAGTTCTCTGGCGTGGCAGTTCTACAGACAATGTGCTGATGACAAGACACGAGTGGTTTGCACGCTGTGCAATCAGAGCCTGAAGCGAGGCATAAACGTTCTCAACCTGAGCACAACCTGCATGACCAGGCATTTAAGTGCAAAGCACGAGCTGCAGTGGAGTAGACACCTCAAAAACCAAGAAAGGTCTCTGGCTCCTCCTGCTTTCTCTTCTGCTGCAGTCGCGGCCTCTTCATCCACCTCTGGAGTGACAATGCCACCTGGCCCCCCACAAACAGAGGATCTGCCAGCAACACCAACACCTGGGTCACCAAGCATCTCCACAATGTCACACGGAAGTGTTCAGATCTCCATATCCCAAACGCTGGAGAGGAAGAGGAAGTTCCCCCCTACCCACCCACGATCCCTAGCCCTGAATGCCAGCATTTCTAAATTACTTGCCTTTGAAATGCTGTCATTCCGTCTGGTGGAGACGGATAGTTTTAAAGGCCTTATGGTGGTGGCTGTCCCACAGTACGTCGTGCCCAGCCACCACTACTTTTCAAGGCGAGCCATTCTTTCCCCTCATAACCAAGTAGAGGACAAAATCAGGTGTGCACTGTGCAACGCCATCTGTGGCAAGGTGCACCTGACTACGGATACGTGGACCAGTAAGCACGGTCAAGGACGTTATATCTCCATAACAGCACACTGGGTAAATTCAGTGGAGGCTGGGCCTGAGGCGGATAGCAGTTTTGCACATGTCCTTCCACCACTGAGGATTGCAGGGCGCTTCAATTTGCCTACTGTTGCTTCCTCCTCCTACTCTGCTTCCTCATCCTCTACCCACTCCTCATCGGGTCAGCATAACACCTTCACCACCAACGACAGCAGGCAGTTTTAAAACTTATCTGTTTGGGGGACAAACCCCACAACGTGCAGGAGCTGTGGAGGGCCTTGAACTACAGACTGATGAGTGGTTTGTGCCAGTCAGCCTCAAGCCCAGCCTGGTGGTGTGCAATAATGGGCGAAATCTTGTAGCAGCTCTGGGACTAGCCGGTTTGACGCACATCCCTTGCCTGGTGCATGTGCTGAATTTGGTGGTGCAGAGATTCCTTAAAAATTACCCCGACATGTCAGAGCTGCTGCATAAAGTGCGGGCCGTCTGTGTGCGCTTTCGGCGTTCTCACCCTGCTGCTGCTCGCCTGTCTGCGCTGCAGCTTAACTTCGGCCTTCCCGCTCACCGCCTCATATGCGACGTGCCCACAAGGTGGAACTCCACCTTGCACATGCTGGCCAGACTGTGCGAGCAGCAGCAGGCAATAGTGGAGTTTCAGCTGCAGCACGCACGAGTGAGTCGCTCGGCGGAACAGCACCACTTCACCACCAATGACTGGGCCTCCATTCGAGACCTGTGTTCCTTGTTGCGCTGTTTCGAGTACTCCACAACATGGCCAGTGCCGATAACGCCGTTCTCAGCGTTACTATCCCACTTCTAGGTCTCCTTGAAAAAACGTTTCTGGCGATGATGGAAGAGGATGTGGCACAGTAGGAGGAGGAAGCGAGATCATTTCGTAGGGTTTCCAGCCAGTCATTCCCAAGTGGCTCGAAGGGTGGGTTCCTGCACCCAGAAACCCAAAGTACACAATTGTCCAGCCATGGCACAGTTCTAGAGGATGAGGAGGTGGAGGATGAGGAGGAGAAGATGCAGGAGGAGGAACCATGTTCACGGCAGGGTGGCACCCAGACCAGCTCATGGCCATCACTGGTGCGTGGATGGGGGAATACAGAGGACAAAGACGATACACCTTCCACAGAGGACAGCTTTTCGTTGCCTCTGGGCAGCCTGGCACACATGAGCGATTACATGCTGCAGTGTCTCCGCAACGACAGCCGAGTTGCCCACATTCTAACTTGTGCTGATTACTGGGTGGCCACGCTGCTGGATCACCATTACAAGGACAACGTACCGTCCTTAATTCTGTCACTGGAGCGTGATTGTAAGATGCGCGAGTACAAGCGCACGCTGGTAGATTCGCTGCTGATGGCATTCCCACCTGACAGCAAGGGCACAGTGGAAGCAAAAGGCGAAGGCAGAGGACGAGGAAGAGGTCGCCAACGCAGCTGGGGCACCGCCAGCACCTCAGAAGGCAGGGTTAGCATGGCCGAAATGTGGAAAAGCTTTGTCAGCACGCCACAACAACCAGTACCACCAGCTGATATGGAACGTCTTAGCAGGAGGCAGCATTTCACCAACATGGTGGAGCAGTATGTGTGCACACGCCTACACGTACTGAATGACGGGTCTGCCCCCTTCAACTTCTGGGTCTCCAAATTGGGCACATGGCCTGAGCTTGCCCTTTACGCCTTGGAGGTGCTGGCCTGCCCTGCAGCCAGTGTATTGTCTGAACGTTTATTTAGCACGGCAGGGGCGTCATTACAGACAAACGCAGCCGCCTGTACACAGCCAACGTGGACAAGCTCACGTTCATTAAAATGAACATGGCTTGGATCCCACAAGACTTGTATACCACCATCAACCATACATTCTTGTACACAAGTCAAGTGCAATGATTTTTTGTTTTCTTATTTTATTTGTCCCAATATTTTGGGGGCTACCTACCCCAATAAAAAAAAAAACATTGTTGGCTACCTCCTCCTCCTCCATTGCTGCCTCCACCTATAACACCACATTCGCCGCCTCCTCAACCTCCGACTCCATATTCACCTCCTCTGAGTTGCAGGTTAATAATTTGTAATTTTTAGTTATTTTATTTTATTTTAAGTTATTTCACTATCCACATTTGTTTGCAGAGCAGTTGCTATGCTCTTAAGCACATTTTACTGCCTTTTACATCCCTCTAGCCTTTTCAAGGACTATTTTAGAGCCATTTTAATGCAAAAAAGTGCCAATTTTAGTGCCTTAAATTGAAAAAATTCTTATTTTCAACTGTCGGGTGACATTTTACCATTTTTGGCGTATACAAACCCCTGCTGTGTCTGGGTGACAGGGGCCTTAATCTCTCAAAATTTTCTGTTCTATTGCTGGGTGACATGAAGCTAGTTTTGCCGTGAATTAACCCCTGCTGTACCTGGGTGACAGGGGACTAAATCTCTCAAAATCCTCTGTTCTATTGCAGGGTGACATGAAGCTATTTTTGCCGTGAATGAACACCTGCTGTGCCTGGGTGACAGGGGCCTTAATCTCTCAAAATCCTCTGTTCTATTGCTGGGTGACATGAAGCTAGTTTTGCCATAAATAAATCCCTGCTGTGCCTGGGAGACAGGGGCCTAAATCTTTCAAAGTCCTCTGTTCTATTGCTGGGTGACATGAAGCTAGTTTTGCAGTGAATAAACCCTTGCTGTGCCTGGGTGACAGGGGCCTAAATCTCTCAAAATTCTCTGTTCTATTGCTGGGTGACAAGAACCCACTTTTGCCGTGAATGAACCCCTGCTGTGCCTGGGTGACAGGGGCCTAAATCTCTCAAAATCCTCTGTTCTATTGCTGGGTGACATGAAGCTAGTTTTGCCGTGAATGAACCCCTGCTGTCCCTGGGAGACAGGGGCCTAAATCTCTCAAAATCCTCTGTTCTATTGCTGGGTGACAAGAACCCACTTTTGCCTTGAATGAACCCCTGCTGTGCCTGGGTGACAGGGGCCTAAATCTCTCAAAATCCTCTGTTCTATTGCTGGGTGACATGAAGCTAGTTTTGCCGTGAATAAACCCTTGCTATGCCTGGGTGACAGGGGCCTAAATCTCTCAAAATCCTCTGTTCTATTGCTGGGTGACAAGATCACCCTTTTGCCGTGAATGAACCCCTGCTGTGCCTGGGTGACAGGGGCCTAAATCTCTCAAAATCCTCTGTTCTATTGCTGGGTGACACGAAGCTAGTTTTGCCGTGAATAAACCCCTGCTGTGCCTGGGAGACAGGGGCTTAAATCTCTCAAAATCCTCTGTTCTATTGCTTGGTGACAAGAACCCACTTTTGCCGTGTATGAACCCCTGCTGTGCCTGGGTGACAGGGGCCTAAATCTCTCAAAATCCTCTGTTCTATTGCTGGGTGACAAGAAGCTAGTTTTGCCGTGAATGAACCCCTGCTGTGCCTGGGTGACAGGGGCCAAAATATTTCAAAATCCTCTGTTCTATTGCTGGGTGACATGAAGCTAGTTTTGCCGTGAATGAACCAATAGCTGTACCTGGGTGACAGGGGCCTAAATCTCTCAAAATCCTTTGTTCTATTGCTGGGTGACAAGAACCCCCTTTTGCCGTGAATGAACCCCTGCTGTGCCTTGGTGACAGGGGCCTAAATCTCTCAAAATCCTCTGTTCTATTGCTGGGTGACATGAAGCTAGTTTTGCCGTGAATGAACCAATAGCTGTACCTGGGTGACAGGGGCCTAAATCTCTCAAAATCCTTTGTTCTATTGCTGGGTGACAAGAACCCCCTTTTGCCGTGAATGAACCCCTGCTGTGCCTTGGTGACAGGGGCCTAAATCTCTCAAAATCCTCTGTTCTATTGCTGGGTGACATGAAGCTAGTTTTGCCGTGAATGAACCAATAGCTGTACCTGGGTGACAGGGGCCTAAATCTCTCAAAATCCTCTGTTCTATTGCTGGGTGACAAGAACCCACTTTTGCCGTGAATGAACCACTGCTGTGCCTGGGTGACAGGGGCCTAAATCTCTCAAAATCCTCTGTTTTATTGCTGGGTGACAAAATCCCCCTTTTGCCGTGAATGAACCCCTGCTGTCACCCAGTGACATGGGCCTCGTTCTCTCAAAATCCTCTTTCTATTGCTGGGTGACATGAACCCCCTTATGCCGTGAATGAACCCCTGCTCTGCATTGTTGACAGGGAACTAAATTTAGTGAAAACATCTGTTACTGATCAGAAGATGCGCGACTACAAGCGCACGCTGCTGATGGCATTCCCACCTGATAGCGGGGGCACAGTGGAAGCACAAGGCGAAGGCAGAGGAGGAGGAAGAGGTCGCCAACGCAGCTGGGGCACCGCCAGCACCTGAGAAGGCAGGGTTAGCATGGCCAAAATGTGGAAAAGCTTTGTCAGCCTTGGAGGTGCTGACCTGCGCTGCAGCCAGTGTATAGTGTGAACGTGTGTTTAGCACGGCAGAGAGCATTATCACAGGCCGCAGCCAATGTGGACAAGCTTACGTTTATTAAAATGAACCAGGCATGGATCCCACAGGACTTGTCCGTACCTTGTGCAGAATAGACATTTATACCAGCCTCAACCATCCATTCTTGTACTGAAGTGCACTTATTCTTTGTTTTATTTTGTCATATGTCCCAATATTTTGTGGGATACCCCAATTTAAAAATAAAAGATAACACAAATCAGTGTTGGCTACCTATTCCTCCTTCACCGCTGCTTCCACCTACACCGCCACGTCAACCTACACCGCCACATCCACTGCCTCCTCAACCTCCTACTCCTAGATCCAGAATGTTTTTTTTTATGTATTTTATGTTATTTTAAGTCATTTCCCTATCCACATTTGTTTGCAGAACAGTTGCTATGCTCTTAAGCACATTTTGATGCTTTTTGCAGCCCTCTAGCCCTTTCCAGGACTATTTTAGAGCCAATTTAGTGCCCAAAAGTTCGGGTCCCCATTGACTTCAATGGGGTTCAGGTTCAGGTTCAAGTTCAGGTCAAGTTCAGGTTCTGAACCTGAACTTTTTTTTCAAGTTCGGCCGAACTCGTCGAACCTGAACATCTAGGTGTCTGCTCAACTCTAATCCTGAGGGTTATGGAACAAAAAATTCAAGTGGAAGACCCCAAAAAATTTCATCAGCACTGAGCCGGAGGATCCAATTGGCTGTCCGTCAAGACACTGGACGATCCTCGACCCAAATTAAGGCCCTTACTGGTGCTGATTGCAGCCCCATAAACATCAGACGGCATCTGAGACTGACGGGCTTCAAAAACAAAAAACGTCTTCAAAGACCTCGTCTCCTTGAACGCCACAGAACTGCTCGTTTGGACTTTGCAAGAGAGCACCAAACATTCAAAGGTGGAAGAAAGTTTTATTCTCTGATGAGAAAAAAATTAACCTTGATAGTCCTGATGGTTTCCAACGTTACTGGCATGACAAGCAGATCCCACCTGAGATGTTTTCTACGCACCACAGTGGAGGGGGCGCCATAATGGTCTAGGGTGCTTTTTCCTTCAGTGGAACAATGGAGCTTCAGGAAGTGCAGGGGCGTCAAATGGCCGCTGGCTATGTCCAGATGTTGCAGAGAGCATTCCTCATGACTGAGGGCCCTCATCTGTGTGGTAACGACTGGGTTTTTCAACAGGACAATGCTACAGTACACAATGCCCTCAGGACAAGGGACTTCTTCCAGGAGAATAACATCACTCTTTTGGCCCATCCTGCGTGTTCCCCTGATCTAAATCCAATTGAGAACCTTTGGGGATGGATGGCAAGGGAAGTTTACAAAAATGGACAACAGTACAGTTCCAGTAGATGGCCTTCGTGAGGCCGTCTTCACCACTTGGAGAAATGTTCCTACTCACCTCATGGAAACTATTGCATCAAGCATGCTAAAACGAATTTTGGAAGTGATAAACAATAACGGCGGAGCTACTCATTACTGAGTTCATGTTTGGAAGTTGGATTTCTGTTTTGGGGGGTTTCGTTTTTTTTCAGAGGTGTGGTCCTAAACTTTTGATCAGCTGAAAAACAGCCTGTTTCAGTTTATTCGTTGTTTTCACTAAATTGAATGCTCAAAAAATGTTTTGTCTCACTCCCATTTCTTCTTGTTGCATGTTGAAGCTCTACTTGGAACCTTGTTAAGATCCAGCCATGCTAAATATGATTTTTTGCCATTTTTCAAGTGGTCTTAAATTTTTGATCAGGACTGTATCTGCAGAAGTGAACTGCGAATATATTTTTCTTTTTGTACTGAAATAGACCACTAAACGCTTTTATCACAAATAACTGCACCAGTGAAGTGAGTATACATTTTTCTTTCTGTACTGAAAAAGGCCACTAAACGCTTTTACCACAAATAACTGCAACAGTGAAGTGCGTATATATTTTTCTTTCTTTACTGAAATAGGCCACTAAGTGCTTTTAACACAAATAAATGCACCAGTGATGTGCGTATATATTATTCTTTTTGTACTGAAATAGGCCACTAAACACTTTGACGACAATTAACTGCTCCAGTGAAGTGCGTATATATTTTTCGTTATGTACAGAAATAGGCCACTAAATGTTTTTACCACAAATAACTGCAACAGTGAAGTGCGTATATATTTTTCTTTACTGAAATAGACCACTAAACGCTTTCAACACATATACAGTGCTGCCCATAATTATTCATACCCCAGGCAAATTTTGACTTAAAGTTACTTTTATTCAACCAGCAAGTAATTTTTTGACGTGAAATGACATATGTGTCTCCCAAAAGATAATAAGACGATGTACAAGAGGCATTATTGTGGGAAAAAAAACATTTCTCAGCTTTTATTTACATTTGAACAAAAAGTGTCCAGTCCAAAATTATTCATACCCTTCTCAATAGTGATGGACGAACATCTGCCGGGACGGTTCGCGAACGCGATCGCGCGAACTCGATCAAATGTTTGCGAACCGCAAGTTCGCGGCGGGTCCCATTAATTTTAATGGCAGGCGAACCTGAAAAACCTTCAGCTCATATTTGCAGCCAAGAAATAATTACTAGAAGTGCACAAATAGTCCCATAACATGGACAGTGACATAACACATGTATTATTCGAATTTGCGATCTCCATAAAAAAAAAATTCTATGCGAAATATCGGCAATATAATTTTCGCGTACGCGCATGCGCAAATGCACTTTACAGTACCCAAATGCACTATAAAGAAAGTATATTGGTATATAACACCCCGCTTCAATCAGTTTTTTGGGGGGACGACTGGTATATCACACCAGTAGAAATTATTTGTTCCCATAACGCTTGTCCCTCTATATACCTGCAGTATCGCAGCAGAACAGCACACAACTGCCGCACAATACAAATGCACTATAATATACTTTCTAACATAGAAAATATATTATAACATTGTACAAGGAAGGCAATCCATTAGAATATACATGAAGATAAAACGTAACCTTTAATAATTTTACTATCAGGATCCATTCACACGTCCGCAAGTGTTTTGCGGATCTGCAAAACACAGACACCGGCAATGTGCATTCCACAATTTGTGGACCGCACATCGCCGGCACTATGATAGAAAATGCCAAATCTTGTCTGCAATTGCGGAAACGGAAGCACAGATGCGGAAGTGCGGATCCGTAAATGCGGATGCGGACAGCACATTCCAGCCGGGTCTGCGGAACGGATACGGACCTATTTTGCGGACATGTGAATGGAAAAGATATTCTTCAAAATGAAAATAAATTAAATTATTAAAGTTAAGCAAAAAGCATAGATGTGGAAGGCAATAACAAGTGCTCTACGGCACTAAATCAAGTGCTCGGCGGCACCAAATCAGAAACCATATGTCCTACCACAATCTGGGAGGTTCCAGTGCACATCGATGAATCCCGGAGGGAAAGCAAAAAACATCCATCCCTGGGCTAGATAATGATGTGGTATTGAAGGACAGGGTGGACAAAGAACTGTCCCTGATATTGCCCTACAGAGGGGTGCTATTCTGGCCCTGATAGCCTAACCACAGACCACCCGCCCTGATAAGAGTGACTTCGTCCGGAACCTTACCCTATATAAAAATGGCCCTAGTAAGCCCCTAGCCCATAGGCCCCTGACTTCCAGGTGATCACTATATAGATCTATGTGTTTTTGACTCATTATAAAAGTATATTATAAGTATATCGCACCCCTCTGTGTATCACACATATCGATAGCACACCTATACTAGTGCTTAAAATGACTTTTGTGGCCCTATTAGCTAGCGTTTGGTGTCCCTAACAGCCTGTCCCTGCTCCACACAGCAACCTCTCCCTACACTGGCAAAACACTGAATGTAAAATGGCGGCCAGATCAGGTTTATTTATAAGGTAGGGGGTATGTCCATGTGCTGAAATGTCTCAATTGGCAGTCCTGTACCACCTGTTGGATGTGTCATGGGTCAAAGTTCTTCACAATGTAAAAGAATATGGCGGGCGCAAATTTCTCCATATGTTCGCATGTTCGACGATTCGCGAACACACAAAGTTCGCCGCGAACCGCAAGGCCATCTCTACTTCTTAATAATCAATAGAAAAGCCTTTATTGGCTATTACAGCAATCAAACACTTCCTATAATTGCAGACCAGCTTTTTGCATGTCTCCACAGGTATTTTTGTCCATTCATCTTTAGCAATGAGCTTCAAATCTTTCAGGTTGGAGGGTCTTCTTGCCATTACCCTGATATTTAGCTCCCTCCACAGATTTTAAATTGGATTCAAGTCTGGACTCTGGCTGGGCCACTCCAAAACGTTAATGTTGTACCACTTTTGCTGTGTGTTTTGGGTCATTGTCATGCTGAAATGTCCACTGGTGCCCAAGGCCAAGTTTCTTTGCAGACTGCCTGATGTTGTCATTGAGAATCCTCATGTATTGCTCTTTTTTCATGGTGCTGTTTACTGTGATTTGGTTCCCTGGTCCATTGGCTGAAAAAAAAAACAAAGCATTAGGTTCCCACCACCATGTTTGATAGTGGGGATGTTGTTCTTTGGGTTGAAAGCTTCTCCTTTTTTACGCCAAATAAAGGAAACATCATTGTGACCAAACAATTAAATTTTTGTTTCATCTGACCATAACACAGAAGACCAGAAGTCTTCTTCTTTGTCCAGATGAGTTTTTGCAAAGGCCAAGTGAGCTTTTGTGTGCCTTATCTGGAGAAGTGGCGTCCTCCTTGGTCTGCATCCGTGGAATCCAGCAGTGTGCAGTGTCCGTTGGATTGCCTGCCTTGAGACATTGCCACCAGCAGAGCCCAGATTCACCAGGATGGCCTTGGAGGTGATCCTTGGATTCTTTTTCACCTCTCTAACTATCCTCCTGGCCAGCACAGGTGTCACTTTTGGCTTCCGACCACATCCTCTGAGATTTTCAACAGTGATGAACAACTTGTATTTTTTAATAATACTTTGCACTGTAGCCACTAAACTTGAAAACATTTTGAAATGGCTTTGTAGACCTTTCCTGACTTGTGAGCAGCCACAATACGCAGCCGCAGGTCCTCACTGAGCTCCTTTGTCTTAGCCATGACTGTCCACAAACCAACTGCAGAGAGCTGCTGTTTTTCACCTGTTGAGTTGATTAAAACATCTGTTCCAAATTAAGCAGTGTAATTAGGATGCATTAGAACAGATTGGATTATTTGGAATGGTATAGAACTTTTAATTTTCCCACAGACTGTGACAGTTTGTGAAGGGTATGAATAATTTTGGACTGGACACTTTTTGCTCAAATGTAAATAAAAGCTGAGAAATGTTTTTTTCCCCACAATAACGCCTCTTGTACATTGTCTTATTATTTTTTGGGAGACACCTATGTAATTTCCCGTCAAAAAATTACTTGCTGGTTGAATAAAAGTAACTTTAAGTCAAAATTTGCCTGGGGTATGAATAATTATGGGCAGCACTGTAACTGCAGAAGTAAACTGAGAATATATTTTTCTTTTTGTACTGAAATAGGCCACTAAACGCTTTGACCACAAATAACTGCTCAGTGAAGTGCAGATATATTTTTCTTTCTGTACTGAAATATGCCACTAAACATTTTTACCACAAATAACTGCAACAGTGAAGTGCATATATATTTTTCTTTCTTTACTGAAATAGGCCACTAAATGCTTTCAACACATATAACTGCAGAAGTGAACTGCGAATATATTTTTCTTTTTGTACCGAAATAGTCCACTAAACGCTTTTAACACAAATAACTGCACCAGTGAAGTGCATAAATATTTTTCTTTTTGTACTGAAATAGGCCACTATACGCTTTGACCACAAATAACTGCTCCAGTGAAGTGTGTATATATTTTTCTTTCTGTACTGAAATAGGCCACTAAACGCTTGCAACACATACAACTGCAGAAGTGAACTCAGAATATATTTTTCTTTTCGTACTGAAATAGGCCACTAAATGCTTTTAACACAAAACATATTCTGAGTCATAGTTTTTTTTTTTTTTGGGCGATTGTCTTAGGGGCTAATTTTTTGCAGGATGAGGTGACTGTTAGATTAGTACTATTTTGGCGGGCATACACATTAATTTTTTTTGATCGCTTGGTGTTGTACTTTTAGTGATGTAAGGTGCCTAAATTTTTTTTATTTAGCACAGTTTTTCTTAAGATTTTTGACGGTGTTCATCTGAGGGGTTAGGTAATGTGATATTTTTATATAGCCGATCGATACGGACGCGGCGATACCTAATATGTCTACTTTTCTTTTTTTCCCTATTTTTTCCCCAATTTTTTTTAACTTTATTTGGGGAAAATGACTTTTTTTCTTTTTTTACTTGAAACTTCTAATATTTTGGGGGGAAAACTTAATTTTTTTAACTTTTATTTTACTTTATTTTTTGTCCTCATTTGGGACTTCAACTTTTGGGGGTCTGATCCACTTTACAATGCATTCCAATACTTCTGTATTGGAATGCATTGGCTGTACGTGTAATACAGTGTGTATTACACATACAGCTTCCTGCCTGTGAGATCCAGGGGGCTGGATCTCATAGGCTCTCCACCAGAAGGCAGCCCTAATGCCTAAGGAAGGCACTGCTATCAGTGACTGCAGGACCCGTGCCACGGATCGGGCGGGCGCAGCTCCTGCATCGGCCCGATCACAGCGCCGTACATGTATTGCGCTGGTCCTTAAGTCACGGACATATCTACGGGTTAAGATAATAAAAAGCATCCCAAAAATTCAGCATTTTTAAATCTAAAAGAATATTGTCAAACAAAATCTCACCCCCTCTTAAAGAGGACCTTTCACTAGAATAGAAAATCTAAACTAAGTATACAGACATGGTGAGCGGCGCCCGGGGATCTCACTGCACTTACTATTATCCCTGGGAGCCGCTCCGTTCTCCCGCTATGCCCTTCAGTATCTTCGGTCACTAAGTTATGGTAGCCGGAGATTTCGGTCACTAAGTTATGGTAGGCGGAGTCAGCCCTTGTTCTGCTGTAGCGCTGGCCAATCGCAGCGCAGAGCTCACAGCCTGGGAGGTTCTTTTCTCCCAGGCTGTGAGCTCTGCGCTGCGATTGGCCAGCGCTACAGCAGAACAAGGGCAGACTCCGCCTACCATAACTTAATGACCGAAGATACCGGAGGGCATAGCGGGAGAACGGAGCGGCGCCCAGGGATAATAGTAAGTGCAGGGAGATCCTTGGGCGCCACTCTCCATGTCTGTATACTTAGTTTAGATTTTCTATTCTAGTGAAAGGTCCTCTTTAACAATGAAATCTCTTTCAATTTAAAAATCACATGTCCATGTATGGCCAATTAGAAATCAGTACCATGAACCATTCATAAAATTCCAGCTGCCCCTCCCGTAGATACCTATTCACACCATCTAGTCTATACCTACTACAAGAATAGTTTTCTTTACAAATATAATTCTCATTCTATACTCTTTTATAAAACATTATAATTTTACACACAGAAGACACATGGATATACAAACTAGCACCTTCTCAGTAAAGAACAAGATGTTTCTTTTTATACCAAACAGGGTTTCAAGTCAAATTCCACATTTAACCCTAAAGGTTGCAGGGTACCCAATTTGTAGATCTAATCTACTAATGTCCCTTGGACCAACTTACACCTTTTAATCCTGCACCTCCTAAATCCTAAAACTTAACCTTTAATAAATAAATATTCTAATAGATAACTTGAGGATACTTTTAAAATTGCCAGTTCATCTCTGCATTTGTGATTGATGGCTGTTATTTCCTATTAGTATCTCCTATCTAGGAATATACATTGTTGCCTCTCTGGCTGCGCGCTGCCAGTATTGCTATAAATACAATGTATCTAATGTCTCCTACTAGTATTTTGCTAGAGACTGTACTGCATTAAAATGTGAGATCCACGCTGCCCCCCGACATGTTTCGCCGAGTAACGGCGTCTTCAGGGGTTAGGGCAGGGTGTGAGCGTGTTACTGCTCGGCTTGATTATATAACTTTTGTTTGTGATGTCATCACTAGAAGGCTAACCAATAGAGATCAATTCCCCAGTGAACCTCGGAACGTGATTTGTGGCGTCCACCGGTCCCTCCCCCCGGTGTCGCCACCCATCCAGACTATGCTTTCTGGTTGGTTACAGTTATACCGTGTCATCAGTTTACGCCGGTACTCGTCGAAACATGTTGGGGGGCAGCGTGGATCTCACGTTTTAATACAGTACAGTCTCTAGCAAAATACTAGTAGGAGACATTAGATACATTGTACCTATAGCAATACTGGCAGCGCACAGCCAGAAAGGCAACAATGTATATTCCTAGATAGGAGATACTCAAAAAAACATACAAACAATATATTTGTGCAGTCTGGGAAACAGCCAGTCTGGACACATATATCCAACAAAAGAGAGTGTACAGAGGAATGCGAATTAACATCACACCTAACTCCCATCAGGAGTATAGTGATTTTGTAAAGGGGTGGGAAACACTACTACCTGAAAACTCCCTACGCATGCAAGTGTATTTATTGGATAACGAACAAAAATCACTGGTCAAAATCACATCACAATTGCAAAAAGAAATTCAGGAGATTCAGATATTCAGAACAAAACCAGAGTTTGTTGACTACGAACTAAGACTACAAAAAAACGTAGAGAGCCTTCAGGGGGAAATTAAAGAACGCAAACACAGGAAATATAATAGAGACAAAAAAGATTTTGACACAGGAAATATATATCCTAGGAAACAGGGGGGACGGTTCCCATACAAGACAAGGGAAAATTGGAGGGAATACACAGATATATCAGAATCAGAGATATCAGAAGTGGAAAGTAATCACACACAATCGAAAGCGGGTACAAAAAGGAGTGTAAAAAATAGAACACCCTATCCACCGAGGAAAAACCCTCCAAAAAATCCCCCTCAAAATACAAATCTCAATCCTGCTGTGAATTTAACATGTACAAGGAACCAGGAACCATCATCAAGTATGCCAGTACAATATTCACAATTTCCACAATTATCCTCCTTAGCTATACCACCAGCAACAAACACTATTCAACCACCCCTAAATATGACATCAGAGAGTTTTTTAGGAATGGGAGTACAGTTGAGAGACAGGGACAAATGGGGTTACAAACAGATCTGAATAGATCTGAAACCATGAACAGTACAACAGTACAACTAAAAGATCTGAACCAAAAAATAAATCAATTACATGAGGAGAATACTGGGGGAGCGATGCAGATCATCAACAAAACTGATATATAACTGAAACCTGAACACATAAGCTTGATACACAAAGGCTTATCATTTACACCAGCACCACAGTTCAACTGTTTCCTATGGGTTAAGGATGTAAACTTGCTTGCCAGAAAATTTGCCTTACACAAAGAATTCACAACCAGAGAATATGAAACTGTAACAATGCAAAAACGTGAGAGAGAAGCGGTTGAGACACTTGAACTCTTGATGAGGGAAAGTGAAGGAGAAATAGTCGCCCCCAGCACCCCTTTTAGTACACTGACCCCCAAATCAAAATTTACTCCACCATTTAGAAAATTCACGAACATTCAGACTTTTGTGGATGTAGTCACGAGGGACCTACAAAGAATTAAAGTACATAAAAACAATACATACTGTAACCTGACTATAGAAGAACGAGCAGCTATGAAAGATCCTGTAGAAAATGAGAATCTCATTATAATGCCCTCGGACAAAGGGGGAAATATTGTGCTATTAGAAAGAGAATATTATGAACAGAAAGTAATGACACTTTTAAAAGAAAAAAGCACATACAAAGAGCTGAGTGCTGATCCAACTGAAAAATACATTCTAGATCTAAAAAAAACTGCAAAAAAGTGCCAAAGATAGGAACCTAATCACAAAGGAAGAATTTAGTATACTGTTCAGACCACGTCCTACAATAGCTACCTTCTACGCCATTCCAAAATCCACAAACAAAGGGAACCCATCCCGGGCAGACCCATTGTCTCAGGCAACCAGAGTTTATGTGAGGGTATCAGTGAATATGTAGAACAAGTTATCTCTCCATTTGTAAAATCACTACCGTCATATCTCAAAGACACTAAGGACACTGTCGTCAGGTTGCAAGAGATCCAAGTAAACCCACAAACGTTTATAGCAAGTCTGGATGTTGAGGCTCTATATACCAGCATTCAGCACAACCTGGGAATACAGGCAGTCAAGCATTACCTCAGCACCAAAAGGGTCCAATACCACGAGCACAACTGTTTTGTTATTGCACTTTTGAAGTTTTTGTTGGAGCACAATTATTTTATATTTAATGGGAAATATTATTTACAGACAACTGGCACCGCTATGGGTACGATTTGTGCACCAAGTTTTGCTAATCTTTTTTTAGGGTGGTGGGAAGACCGTATAGTCTTCACAGACTACTGCAGCCTGACGGAAGTGTCCAAACGGAAATATACCGTAAACCAACGTCTACCAACAATTTTCTGCACTGGCAAAGCTTCCATCCTGTAACCCCTCAAAAAGGGAATTCCAGTAGGGCAATATTTAAGAGCCAGGCGGAATTGCTCTACAGAGGATGCATTTGAGAGAGAATGCAGTACACTCTATTCACGCTTCCAAAGTAGGGGTCACTCTAAGAAATGCCTACATAGAGCATATAATAAAGCAAGAAAGATAGGAAGATTGGAACTATTGGCAGGCAGAACTCAAAAAAGAGGAGAAAAAATTATACGTTGCATAGGTACATATGATACTGAACACAG
Source organism: Bufo bufo (assembly GCF_905171765.1). Lineage (NCBI taxonomy): Eukaryota > Metazoa > Chordata > Amphibia > Anura > Bufonidae > Bufo > Bufo bufo. The sequence continues at coordinate 506,508,036 of NC_053391.1, forward strand.
TACCATAAAACAAATCTTGAGACGGCATTGGCACATCCTACAAGCAAACACTGACATACAGGAAGTGATACCACAATACCCCACGATAACTTATAGAAGGGGAAGAAATATGAGGGAAATGCTAGTTCATAGCCACTACCAACCTCATAAAAAAATATACAACCTGGCTAAATCACAAGGGATCATACCGATGTGGGGACTGTACCTTTTGTGGTCGCATAAAGATCACAAAAACGTTTGAGAATCCGGTGGATGGGAGGAATTATGAAATAAGAGACTACATTAATTGTAAAACGAAAGGAGTAGTCTATATCATCAAATGTGACTGTCCCAGACTGTATGTTGGTATAACTACTCAGGAACTAAGAAGACGCATCTCTAGACACTTGAGAAGCATCAATACGGAAGAAGACACAAGCCTAGCCAGACATATGAGAGAAAAACACAAAGGAAAAAGCATGGATTTCAAGTTTTGGGGAGTAACTAAGATAAAGTCAGGCCCACGTAAAGGGGATATAGACAAAAAGCTTCAGCAGGAGGAGACAAAATGGATTTACCTGCTGAATAGCTTATCCCCAAGAGGCCTAAATGAAGGGTTCACATACTCGTCCTTCCTGTAGCCTGGACCCCCTCCTAGGAGATAAAACAAAAATAAAATTATTTAGCAAACATAAAAGAAGGAAAAAACAAAAAGATAAACTGTAAACAGAGTAATCTGTTCGGCAAAAATAATGTAAAGAGTAGAACTAATGAAGGTATATAAAGAACCAACGGGGATATACTTACCCATACCTGGAGAACAATATCCTGAGATATGTGGAATAGTCAGAATGCTAATCATATTTACTATGTGCAGGCAAAAGTGCAGCATAAAGGATATATCAATGAACCAGTGAAACCAAAGAGCGACAAGTGTACTACGATACAAGCACAACATATAACAAGTGCCAAAATACAGTAAAAAGAGCCCATACTTAGTGACAGTTGTCTTGGTCACAAAGGATCGCATAGGGCACTAAGTAATGACGCATGCGTAAGCGCACGATATAGACATGGAAATGCAGAAAGAGAAAATAAAGAGACCAAGTCCGGTGACATGCGTTCTGGCGTTGACGATTTACACAGGCAACTAAGTATTCACACATGCGCAGACACAGTACCTGCTTATGGAAGTGCCGAAAACTATGTCCCATGACATGTGCAGTGATATGGCCTGCTGGAGAAAAAACCTAAGTCTACAAAATACGCGTCGCGTACACTGATGACACGGTATAACTGTAACCAATCAGAAAGCATAGTCTGGATGGGTGGCGACACCGGGGGGAGGGACCGGTGGACGTCACAAATCACGTTCCGAGGTTCTCTATTGGTTAGCCTTCTAGTGATGACATCACAAACAAAGGTTATATAATCAAGCCGAGCAGTAACACGCTCACACCCCTGAAGACGCTGGTACTCGGCGAAACATGTCGGGGGGGCAGCGTGGATCTCACGTTTTAATACAGTACAGTCTCTAGCAAAATACTAGTAGGAAACATTAGATACATTGTACCAATAGCAATACTGGCAGCACGCAGCCAGAAAGGCAACAATGTATATTCCTAGATAGGAAATACTAATAGAAAATATCAGCCATCAATCACAAATGCAGAGATGAACTGGCAATTTTAAAAGTATCCTCAAGTTATCTATTAGAATATTTATTTATTAAAGGTTAAATTTTAGGATTTAGGAGGTGCAGGATTAAAAGGTGTAAGTTGGTCCAAGGGACATTAGTAGATTAGATTTATATAGTTAAAACACCGCATCCTGACACCATAAGGGAAAACTTAGATAGTTGTCAATTTGTAGATCCACTCTATCTTGCTGTGATTGATCTTAGCGATTGGATCCTCCCCCGCCATTTTTTAGTCACTCGCTCGACTCCAACAAACTTTAACCCTGATGGGTTTTTATTATGTGGTTTTTTGAAGTGTGCCGAAACACTATGGGCCAGATTTATCATTAGCTCAAGTCAATATAATGGAGTGAAAAAGTTGCGAATTTTTGCTCAATTGCTAAAATGCGCAAAAATTATCAAATTTTATTGGCTCTGCGCTATGCTCGCCAGTTTTCTGAAAGTGGGTGTGTTTTCTTATGTAATTGAATCTCTAGACAGATTGACTATTGCGACAATTTAAAAAGTAAAAAAAAAAAAATCGCTAAAAAATGGCGCAGTTTCATTAAAGTGGTTATCTTATGCGACTTTTTAATAGAACATGCGACTTTTTCGTAAAGACGTGTGACTTTTGTAAAGCCGCTTACTGAAGTATAAACTGCTACCGTCAAACCACATTTATCACAGTATTAACCCTTTCAGGACCAAGCCATTTTTCACCTTAAGGACCAGGCTATTTTTTGCAAATCTGACCAGTGTCAGTTTATGTGTGAATAACTTTAAAACGCTTTTACTTATCCAGGCCGTTCTGAGATAGTTTTTTCGTCACATATTGTACTTCATGACACTGGTAAAATTGAGTCAAAAAAATTAATTTTTGTTTATAAAAAAATACCAAATTTACCCAAAATTTTGAAAAATTTAAAAATTTCCAAATTTCTATTTCTCTACTTCTATAATACATAGTAATACCTCCAAAAATAGTTATTACTTTACATTCCCCATATGTCTACTTCATGTTTGGATCATTTTGGAAATGACATTTTATTTTTTGGGGACGTTACAAGGCATTTTTCAGAAAATTTCCAAAACCCATTTTTTAAGGACCAGTTCAGGTCTGAAGTCACTTTGTGAGGCTTACATAATTGAAACCACCCAAAAATGACCCCATTTTGGAAACTACACCCCTCAAGGTATTCAAAACGGATTTTACAAAATTTGTTAACCATTTAGGTGTTCCACAAGAGTTATTTGCAAATGGAGATGAAATTTCAGAATTTCAATTTTTTTTCAAATTTACAATTTTAATCCATTTTTTCCAGTAACAAAGCAAGGGTTAACAGCCAAACAAAACTCAATATTTATGGCCCTGATTCTGTAGTTTACAGAAACACCCCATATGTGGTATTAAACTGCTGTACGGGCACACGGCAGGGCGCAGAAGGAAAGGAATGCCATACGTTTTTTGGAAGGCAGATTTTGCAGGACTGTTTTTTTTGACACCATGTCCCATTTGAAGCCCCCCTGATGCACCTCTAGAGTAGAAACTCCATAAAAGTGACCCCATCTAAGAAACTACACCCCTCAAGTTATTCAAAACTGATTTTACAAACATTGTTAACCCTTTAGGTGTTCCACAAGAATTTATGGAAAATAGAAATACAATTTAAAAATTTCACTTTTTCGGCAGATTTTCCATTTTAATATTTTTTTTCCAGTAACAAAGCAAGGGTTAACAGCCAAACAAAACTCATTATTTATGGCCCTGATTTTGTAGTTTACAGAAACACCCCATTTGTGGTCGTAAACTGCTGTACGGGCACACGGCAGGGCGCAGAAGGAAAGGAATGACATACGGTTTTTGGAAGGCAGATTTTGCAGGACTGTTTTTTTTGACATCATGTCCCATTTGAAGCCCCCCTGATGCACCTCTAGAGTAGAAACTCCATAAAAGTGACCCCATCTAAGAAACTACACCCCTCAAGGTATTCAAAACTGATTTTACAAACGTTGTTAACCCCTTTAGGTGTTCCACAAGAATTAATGGAAAATAGAGATACAATTAAAAAATTTCACTTTTTCGGCAGATTTTCCATTTTAATATTTTTTTTCCAGTTACAAAGCAAGGGTTAACAGCCAAACAAAACATTATTTATGACCCTGATTCTGTGGTTTACAGAAACACCCATATGTGGTCGCAAACTGCTGTACGGGCACACGGCAGGGCGCAGAAGGAAAGGTGCGCCATATGGTTTCTGGAAGGCAGATTTTGCTGGATTGTTTTTAGAAACCATGTCCCATTTAAAGCCCCCTGATGCACCCCTAGGTTAGAAACTCCAAAAAAGTGGCCCCATTTTGGAAAATACGGGATAAGGTTGCAGTTTTGTTGGTACTATTTTAGGGTACATATGATTTTTGGTTGCTCTATATTACACTTTTTGTGAGGCAAAGTAACAAAAAATAGAAATTCTGAAATTTCATCTACATTTGCCATTAACTCTTGTGGAACACTTAAAGGGTTAACAAAGTTTGTAAAATCTTTTTGAATACCTTGAGGGGTGTAATTTCAAAAATGGGGTCATTTTTTGGAGTTTATACTCTAGGGGTGCATCGGGGGGGAAGGCTTCAAATGGGACATGGTGTCAAAAAAACAGTCCAGCAAAAACTGCCTTCCAAAAACCATATGGCGCTCCTTTCCTTCTGCGCCCTGCCGTGTGGCCATACAGCAGTTTACGACCACATATGGGGCATTTCTATAAACTACAGAATCAGGGCAATAAATATTGAGTTTTGTTTGGCTGTTAACCCTTGCTTTGTTATGGGAAAAAATGGATTAAAATGGAAAATTTGCCAAAAAATTGCTGTTTTGGCACTGTTTTTATTTTTTATTATTTACAACGTTCATCTGACAGGTTAGATCATGTGCTATTTTTATAGAGCAGGTTCTTACGGATGTGACGATACCTAATATGCATACTTTTTTATTTATTTAGGTTTTACACAATAATATCATTTTTGAAACAAAAAAAAAAACATGTTTTCGTGTCTCCATAGTCCGAGAGCCATAGAGATAGAGTTTTTTGGCGATTGTCTCAGGTTGGGTATCATTTTTGCGGGATGAAATGACGGTTAGATTGGTACTATTTTGGGGTGCATATGACTTTTGATTGCTTGCTATTACACTTTTTGTGATGTAAGGTAACAAAAAAATAGCTTTTTTGACACTGTTTTTATTTACTTTTTTTTACAGTGTTCACCTGAGGGGTTAGGTCATGTGGTATTTTTATAGATCAGGTTCTTACGTACGTGGCAATACCTAATATGTCTACCTTTTTTAAATTTATCTGTGTTTTACACAATAATATCATTTTTGAAACAAAAAAAAATCATGTTTTAGTGTCTCCATAGAGACCCATAGTTTTTTGATTTTTTGGGCCATTGTCTCATGTAGGGACTCATTTTTTGCGGGATGAGGTGATTGTTTGATTGGTACTATTTTGGTGTACATGCGACTTTTTTGATCACTTTTATTACCTCTTTTGGGAAGTAAGGTGGGCAAAATTTCAATTTTCTCATAGTTTTTATTTTGTTATTTTTATGGCGTTCACCGTGCAGGGAAAGTAACATGATCGTTTTATATATCAGGTCGTTACGGACGCGGCGATACCTAATATGTGTAGTGTATTTTAATATTTTTTTTTTTATTCAGTGATAAATGTGTTTTTTTTATCTTTACTTTTTTAAAAATTTTTTTACATTTTTTGGACCCAGACCCACTTGGTTCTTGAAGATCCAGTGGGTCTGATGTCTATATAATACAGTACAGTACACTATATAGTGTATTGTACTGTCTTTTACTTACACATTGTCTGAACAGATCTATGCCTTTAGCACAGATCTGTTCAGCACCATGGACAGCAGGATGCCATGGGAACCTTCCCCGTCTGCTCAGTAGTGGCCAGAACTGCGCAGACGGGGAAGGGTAAGGAGGGGGGCTGTCTGGGGGCTGTCCGGGGGCTCTCTCCCTCTCCATCGGGGGCTGCAAAGGCACAGCAGCCTCCCGATGGGAGAGGGAGGGAGCTCCCTGAGCTGTAACCTTTTCCATACAGCGGTCCGTACAGACCGCGGTATGGAAAGGGTTAAACGGCTGACATCGCATCACAGATGTCAGCCGTTTATACCAGGGTGTCAGCAATGTGCTGACACCCTAGTATACCCACTGGCCACCAACGATTTTTCAAGGGGAGGAGGGCGGGGGATCGCGATCCCGCCTGCCGCACCGCTCGCCTCCCGCACCGCCCGCACCACCTGCAACACCCCCCTGCACCACCCGCCGGCATAAATTCATTCAGGGGTGCAGGGTGGGTGAAAAATCTTTATTTTGGGCATACTAAAGTTTCTGATCGACCGCGGGGATCAGAAACTGCAGAAAGCGCTTTAAACTGCAGGTCTGAATTGACCTGCGGTTTGCAGCGATCGCCGATGGCAGGGGGTCACAGGACCCCCCTCGGCATTGACCCAAGGTGCCTGGCTGTGTGTAACAGCCGGGATCTCAGCGTTGTCACCATGTCTGCAGACATGGTGACAGTTTAATGCCATGACGTGTACACTCGTCATGGAGTGCTAAGTAGCAGTGCTCCATGTATATTCGTCATAGGTCGGGAAGGGGTTTTAATGTACGGCAGATTTTCACACTCTCTCCTTCTCTGATCGCTTCCCTGACAGGAATTGGGACGATCAGAGAAGGAGAAGCACATAGTCCCTCCCTAACCCCCCCTTACCTGCCCCAATGCGCTGCGATTGGTCCCTCTGCAGTATTGGACCAATCACAGCGATCGCGGGCGGGTCAGGGCTCCGATGCAGTTCCTGCCGGCTTCTCTGGTTGCCTAGCAACCCCAGCACGCCGGCTTCACTGAACCTTCAGCGCTTCGCTCCCTGCGCTGACAGAGAAAGCCGATCACGTACATGCACGTGGGGATGCGGTGAGGCACCACATTCCCCCACGTACATGTACTTGATGTTGCGTGAAGGGGTTAATGGACCATTAATAAATCTGACTTAGCCAAAAGTGACTTTGGACATATGTAAAAGTGGAGTAAGATGTAAGTATAATGATAAATTTGGCCCTATGTGTTTCTAGTCCCTTTTTTATATTTCTGATATGTTCCTGTATGAAAGTTTGTAATTTTTTCAGAGTTCTTCCTACATACTGGAGTCCACATTGGCACTCCAGCATGTAAACGACCCCTATAATTTCTCAGGATAATTCACCTTCAATTCTAAATGTACCCCCATTGCTTCTAGATACCACTTCAGTTATATTGCGCATTCTATCTTTTTTTTTTACGCTTTTTTCATGGCATACAAAAACCGCACCATGTGAACACATGTTTTTTGCCACCTTCTTTTTTAAAGGCAGGCAGATGTGTACAAGATGAGCACTTCCCCCAGCACAGGATAATTTTTTAAGACCGACCAATTTTTCTTTATAGCATTTTTGATTGAACCCACGTTGCAATTGAATTGGGTAATAAAGGAGAATTTATGATCTTTCTTACTTTGCTTTTTATTCTCTCTACTGTATCCTTCCTCTTCAACCTGTATTTCTTCCCTATATTTCTATAGATTTTTCTTTCTAAATCCTTTTTCCAAGAAGCACTTCTGTATCATATAACTCTGTTCCCTATAGGTTTCTATTTCTGTACGGTTTTGGTAGATTCTTTTAAACTGTCCCTTTGGGATATTTTCAATCCACGGACTATAATGACAACTAGTAGTATCAATATATGCATTTACGTCCGTGGGTTTAAAGTAAGTCTTGGTCTTTAATACTCTATCCTCCACAAATATAGTGAGATCCAAAAAATGTATACTCACTGGGCTTATGGTACTGGTAAAGTTTAAGTTCCAGCAATTAGTGTTAATACTTCACAAGAAGTTCTCCAGCCCCAATAATTCTCTGTAAGGGTACTTTCACACTAGCGGCAGGGGACTCCGGCAGGCTGTTCCGGCGGGTGAACAGCCTGTCAGATCCATCCTGTTGCTAGTTCACGTGTGCCCCCAGACTGCTGCTCCATCCTCATTGACTATAATGGGGGCGGAGTTCCCTGGGGCAGCACGGCAGCGCACACCGAGAGGCAGCCGGACTAAAATGACTACATGCAGTACTTTTAGTCTGGCCGCCTCTCGGCGCACGCTGTCGTGCTGCCACCAGAACTCCACCCCCGCCCTATTATAGTCTATGGAGATGGAGTGGCAGTCCGGGGGCACACTTGAACTAGTGGCAGGACGGATCCAACAGGCTGTTCACCCGCCGGAACAGCCTGCTGGAGTCCACTGCCGCTAGTGTGAAACTAGCCTAAAACATTTCAGTCTGCCTCACAGATGACTGCTGTGGGTGGTCTGTCATTTAATACGAATAGTCGTTGATCCTTTCCTCCTAAATTTCTAAAAATGAAAGTTTTAGTTGAAATCGTTTGTTTCAAACAAATTTTATCTAATGTGTATGGCCAACTTTAGACTTTAGACCCCTGGAATTGGAAATACGAGCTGAAGAGGGAAAAGTTTAGGAAGACTGATTTGAAATGTAAAAGATACAATACATACAGATGTTACCTTGCTGAAAATGACATCCATGTGTTGTGGTGATCGAGGTCAGTCATTTTCTATTGTATCCGACTAAAAGTTATCTTTTCTGGTCCAACAGGGGTCAATCATAATCATATTCCTAGAACAAAAATAGGCAATTTAAATAATCCACTACCTTACCAACAAACTAAATGGTCAGAGCTATTAATGAAGACATACAATATACAGTCAGGTCCATAAATATTGGGACATCAACACAAATAGGAAGGCCGATTTATTGGCCTATATTTGTGAGAGGGGCGCCTGTAGCCTTTATTAGCCGAGCGTTCCTCCCCCCTCCTTCTGACCAGTAGAGGCTCGGGATGTTGCTGCTGCTAATCCTGCCCAGGACATACCTCTCGCCTCCACATCCGCTGCTGGCCCCTCAGGTACCGTGTCCTCGGTGCCCAACATCACGCCGGCACACTTCATCCCGGCTAACATCAAAAAGGACATACTGGAGGGCAGAGATGTGAATCTCGCATCCTTACTCATTGCTACCAGGGATATATCTGAAAATAAGGTTATTGCATGTGGTGATGTTTCCGTGGTTCTTAGGAGCCGCGATCACAGGCTCAATAGAAAATTAACGATTCCAGAATTTGTTCTGGCATTTAGCCTATATAGAGATGTCATCTGTTCTGTCCGTCCTGACAGAAGAGAAGAGTTGGATCTGTACCTTTACAGAGTTACTGATTTGGGGCATAAGTAGGGTGGTACCGCATTTTACGACTACCATTGTTCTTTCTCCGCGAGAGTTTCAGCAGCTCTCAGTCAGTTTCAGTTCACTACAAACTGGGCCAACATTGATACTGAGCTCTTCTGCAGACACTTTGCTGGGCTCAAAGCACCATCGTGTTCCCTGTCTCAATCTATTTTTCATACGGATGAGTGATGTCATCTCGCAGCTGCTGGTTCAGAGACAACCCCCAGAGTCTCTCCAGCTGGCCTGCCAGATGCTCACAAGGGTACTGGTGCAGTAGACAAGTTAGGACACCCTATCAAATTTTTAGGCAGGTCCCAAATTTGCTATAATTTTAATTTCTCATCTTCAGCTCCACGTGTGCACCAATTGTTTCAGGGCTCACCCCAAAGTAGCATGTACATTAAAATCTGATAAATCCTACATGAGTGTCATTAACACTGATTATTTACAGCGCTGTCTGCGAGGTCATCATGACCCTGAGTTATCCACTATCTGGACGAATTTCTATTGATCGAACCCCCGAGTAGACCGCCACAGGCTCTCAAAACCTTGTTGGTAGTCTTTTCCCAGCTAGGCGTGCCAGTGTCACCCAAGAAGATTGAGGGCCCTTCCAGTGTTATTACCTTTTTAGGGATCATGCTAGATTCAGTAAATATGATGGCTAGACTTCCAGAAGAAAAGTTAGTGAGGATTAAAGAAGTCATCCACAAGTTTACGCAAGTTAGGGTGACAATGAAGGCAGATCTACAGTACAGTCACTGTTGGGTATGTAAAATTTCGCCATGCGCATCATTTCCCAGGGCAGGTTGTTTATTTCCCGGTTGTTGACCCTTCCCGAAGCACCTCAACAGGATAGCCCAGTGCAGTTAGACGCTCAGGCTATGGCAGATCTGGTCATGTGGGATAATTTTTTGAGCCACTGGAATGGGTGGTTTTGATTCTTCTCCCATGGTCTTTTCTGACGCGTCAGCCGATACTGGTTTTGCTGCCATTTTTGGCACCCACTGGTTAGCTGGAACATGGCCCAATGAAGTTGTGTATATTTCGGGTTTCCTGCAGACTTCAGCATTATTTGAACCCTACCCCATAGTGGCAGCAGCACACGTTTGGGGTAGCTTATGGGCCAATTCCACAGTCATCTTTGTTTCAGATAATTCTGCTACAATAGACATTTTAACGCGAGGGAGGTCCAAGTCACCACATGTGATGTCTCTCCCTGTTGCATAATTTCCCTTATTGTTGTTCCCATATTCGAGGCACCCAGAACGTGGCAGCTGACGCCTTGTCACGGGCTAACTTCTCCCGTTTTTTGCAGGTCATGTCAGAAGCAGACGACATAGGGGCCACAGTTCCACCTCTCTCTGCGTTAGTTCTGGACTAACCAGCCATCTGGTCACCGCACATCGCTTGGTGGCCAGGTCACTGTCAGCTAATACGGCCAGGACTTACAACACGGGTTGGAACTTGTTTTGCAGATTTTAAGAAATATATCCCAAGAGGGACATCAGGTTTTAGTATGTTTTGGCCTTCATTGGCTGCTGCCATTCGGAATGTAAGCTGTCGCATAATACGATCCGGTCCTACCTTGCCGGAGTCCAACATTTCACCTCCATTAGTCATCCAGACAGGGGATCCCTATTCTTTGCTCACGTTATTAAGGCCGCCTTGAGGGGTTTAGAGAAGTCTAGTCCGGGAGGCCAGTTGCGCAGAGAAGGCATTTCAGGTAAACTGTTTCGACAATTGTCAGACATGTTGGATAGAGCCCCTTTCGGTATACTGCCTAGCTTAGTGCTTAAAACTGCTATCTACTTAGCATATTATGGTTTCATGAGGCCAGGCGAGTTCACGTCTAAGAACGCCAGCAGCAGGTTTATCAGCATCAACCAGTTGAACCGTTGCCCTGATGGTTTGGTACTGTCATTACCAGTCACCAAGACTTCCCAGACAGGTCCCCCCACTCAGGTCACCTTCTTTCCGACTTCCCATTCCTGGTGCCCGATGCTGGTTCTCTAGCAATTACTAACTGTCCTAGCGGACCGAGACCCAGAGGGACCGTTGTTGCCATTTCCCACGACATCCCTCACCACCTCAGTTTATTACGCATGTCCGCATTTTAGTCTTAAATTTAGGGTTGAATCCTGCTATGGTGTCAGGGCATTCTTTTAGGATAGGCGCTGCATCCGCTGCCTCCAAGAACAGGGTCCCGGCTCACGCTATTCGTAAACTAGGCCGTTGGTGCTCCTCTTGTTTCAATAGATATATTCCGCAGCCCGAGCAAGAAATGTTTCTCGCGTTTCAGAATCTGGTCATGTAAGATTGCTGTAAATAAATTTGCTAATTCTTCAGTTTGGTGTTTTGCCCTCTTTTCAGGTATCCCTACTATGCAGCGGTTATGGCACAATTCAAGCCGCTTAGTCCTAGTTAGTTAGGTAGGTTGAGGGTCTTGTCCCCTGGCGTTCTCACTTTCCTGATAGCCACGACCACAAATAGGAAGGCCGATTTATTGGCCTGTATTTGTGGGAGGGGCGCCTGTAGCCTTCATTAGCCGGGCGTTCCTCCCCCCTCCTTCTGACCAGAGTGGATGCGGCATACCCTCCCAACCCACCCTCATTCAGGTTCATTCTACAGGGTTGCCCTCTTTTCAGGTATCCCTACTACGCGGCAGTTATGGCACAATTCAAGCCGCTTAGTCCTAGTTAGTTGAGTAAGTTGAGGGTCTTGTCCCCTGGCATTCTCACTTTCCTGATAGCCACGACCACAATTGTAACATTTTTGACTCTATGCACCACCACAATTGATTTGAACTGAAACAAACAAAATGTGCTTTAACTGCAGACTGTCAGCTTTAATTTGAGGGTATTTACATCCAAATCAGGTGAACGGTGTAGGAATTACAAGCCTTCCACTTATTAAGGAACCAAAAGTAATGGGACAATTGGCTTCTGAGCTGTTCCATGGCCAGGTCTGTGTTATTCCCTCATTATTCCAATTACATTGAGCAGATAAAAGGTCCAGAGTTCATTTCAAGAGTGCTATTTGCATTTGGAATCTGTTGCTGTCAACTCTCAAGATGAGATCCAAAGAGCTGTCACTATCAGTGAAGCAAGCCATCTTTAGGCTGAAAAAAGCAAAACAAACCCATCAGAGAGATAGCAAAAACAATAGGCGTGCCCAAAACAACTGTTTGGAACATTCTTAAAAAGAAGGAACACACCAATGAGCTCAGCAAAACCAAATGACCCAGAAGACAACGGAAAACAACTGTGGTGGATGACTGAAGAATTCTTTCCCTGGTGAAGAAAACACCCTTCACAACAGTTGGCCAGATCAAGAACACTCTCCAGGAGGTAGATGTATGTGTGTCAAAGACAACAATCAAGAGAAGACTTCACCAGAGTGAATATAGAGGGTTCACCACAAGATGTAAACCATTGGTGAGCCTCAAAAACAGGAAGGCCAGATTAGATTTTGCCAAACAACATCTAAAAAAGCCTTCACAGTTCTGGAACAACATCCTATGGACAGATGGGACCAAGATCAACTTGTACCAGAGTGATGGGAAGAGAAGAGTATGGAGAAGAAAAGGTACTGCTCATGATCCTAAGCATACCACCTCATCAGTGAAGCATGGTGGTGGTAGTGTCATGGCGTGGGCATGTATGGCTGCCAATGGAACTGGTTCTCTTGTATTTATGGATGATGTGACTGCTGACAAAAGCAGCAGGATGAATTCTGAAGTGTGTCAGGCAATATTATTTGCTCATATTCAGCCAAATGACCCAAAGCATACTACAAAATCAACCAAAGAGTTTTTTAAGGGAAAGAAGTGGAATGTTATGCAATGGCCAAGTCAATTACATGACCTGAATCCGATTGAGCATGCATTTCACTTGCTGAAGACAAAACTGAAGGGGAAATGCCCCAAGAACAAGCAGGAACTGAAGACAGTTACAGTAGGGGCCTGGCAGAGCATCACCAGGGATGTAAAAGTTCGGGTTCGGGTTCGATGTTCGCCGCTTTCTTGGCGCTTTTTAAAAGGCTGCACAGCAGCCAATCAACAAGCGTCATACTACTTGCCCCAAGAGGCCATCTCAGCCATGCCTACTAATGGCATGTCTGTGATTGGCCAGAGCAGCATGTGACCCAGGCTCTATATAATCTTGGGTCATGTAGCGCTGCACGTCACTCTGCTGTTACAAGTGTAGGGAGAGGATGCTGCTGGACTTGTGATTTCAGGGAGAGCATAGGAGAGAATCTAACTCAGCGATCTACAGACAAATAGTTTTGTGGGTGCAGGGCACTATCGTTTTACCCTTGACCAAGAATACTAACTTTTAGAATTCTGTTAGTTAGGTGGGTGGCTGCGGCGACGGCCATTTTATGCATGCTCAGTGCACCAGCACTGCATCTGAGCTTTTGGGACATTGCAAATCACCATTTTTTGGGGGCAAACTACATCTGTATTAGTCAGTGTGCAATTTAAGCTACAAATAAATACCCATCATTTTCTGGGGTTTGAAAAACACACATTTTTTTTCAAAAAACAGTATTTGCCAGATCTGCAAGTGTTAAATTCAAGTTAAATATATACAGCATTTATATTCTGTTAGCAAAAAAAGACTTTTTGGGCAAATCTACAACATCTGTATTAGTCAGTGTGCAATTTAAGCTAGAAATACACCCATCATTTTCTGGGGTTTGAAAAATACACTTTTTTTTTTCAAAAAAAAGTATTTGCCAGATCTGCAAGTGTTAAATTCAAGTTAAATATATACAGCATTCATATTCTGTTAGCAAAAAAAGACTTTTTGGGCAATCTACAACATCTGTATTAGTCAGTGTGCAATTTAAGCTAGAAATACACCCATCATTTTCTGGGGTTTGAAAAACACACTTTTTTTTTCAAAAAACAGTATTTGCCAGATCTGCAAGTGTTAAACTCAAGTTAAATATATACAGCATTCATATTCTGTTAGCAAAAAAAGACTTTTTGGGCAATCTACAACATCTGTATTAGTCAGTGTGCAATTTAAGCTAGAAATACACCCATCATTTTCTGGGGTTTGAAAAACACACATTTTTTTTTCAAAAAACAATATTTGCCAGATCTGCAAGTGTTAAATTCAAGTTAAATATGTACAGCATTCATATTCTGTTAGCAAAAAAAGACTTTTTGTGCAATCTACAACATCTGTATTAGTCAGTGTGCAATTTAAGCTAGAAATACACCCATCATTTTCTGGGGTTTGAAAAACACACTTATTTGACAAAAAACACAATTTTCAGGCCTTGCAGCATCAGCACATGTGAAATTACAGGATTATATACTGCTGTCAAATTCAGTTTTTAAACAAACAGTCGTTTGGGCTCCAAAAATTTAGTTGGCAGCCTTTGATGCAGATGTCATTGTGAGATACACCCTTAATACATTTGGGTTACATTCAGAGATTTTAAATACCGCCATTTGGTGTACCAATATTGAATTCAGGCCTACAGAGGTTCAGGCCCTGTGAGATACCCCCTCTACATACAGGGGTTTGAATTAGGCATTTGAAATACAGCCATTTTAAATACCGCCTTTTTGTGCAAAGATATATTTACTTCAGGCCTACACTGATTCAGGGCGTTTGTGATCCCCACTATACATACAGGGGTTTGAATTAGGCATTTGAAATACAGTAATTTGAAATACAGCCTTTTTGTGCAAAGATATATTTACTTCAGGCCTACACAGGTTCAGACCGTGTGAGATACCCCCTACATACAGCGGTTTGAATCAGGCATTTGAAATACAGCCATTTGAAATATAGCCTTTTTGTGCAAAGATATATTTACTTCAGGCCTAAACAGGTTCAGACCGTGTGAGATACCCCCTACATACAGGGGTTTGAATTAGGCATTTGAAATTCAGCCATTTGAAATACTGCCTTTTTGTGCAAAGATATATTTACTTCAGGCCTACACAGGTTCAGACCGTGTGAGATACCCTCTATACATACAGGGGTTTGAATTAGCCATTTGAAATACAGCTTTTTTTTGCAAAGATATATTTACTTCAGGCCTACACAGGTTCAGACCGTGTGAGATACCCCCCTACATACAGGAGTTTGAATCAGGTATTTGAAAAACAGCCATTTTAAATACTGCCTTTTTGTGCAAAGATATATTTACTTCAGGCCTACACTGATTCAGGGCGTGTGAGATCCCCTCTATACATACAGGGGTTTGAATTAGGCATTTGAAATACAGCCATTTGAAATACAGCCTTTTTGTGAAAAGATATATTTACTTCAGGCCTACACAGGTTCAGACCGTGTGAGAAACCCCCCTACATACAGGGGTTTGAATTAGGCATTTGAAATACAGCCATTTTAAATACCGCCATTTTGTGCAAAGATATATTTACTTCAGGCCTACAGAGGTTCAGGCCCTCTGAGATACTACCTCTACATACAGGGGTTTTAATTAGGCATTTGAAATACAGCCTTTTTGTGCAAAGATATATTTACTTCAGGCCTACACAGGTTCAGACCGTGCGAGATACCCCCCTACATACAGGGGTTTGAATTAGGCATTTGAAATACAGCCATTTTAAATACCGCCATTTTGTGCAAAGATATATTTACTTCAGGCCTACAGAGGTTCAGACCCTCGGAGATACTACCTCTACATACAGGGGTTTGAATTAGCCATTTGAAATACAGCCATTTGAAATACCGCCTTTTTGTGCAAAGATATATTTACTTCAGGCCTACACTGATTCAGGGCGTTTGTGATCCCCACTATACATACAGGGGTTTGAATTAGGCATTTTAAATACAGTAATTTGAAATACAGCCTTTTTGTGCAAAGATATATTTACTTCAGGCCTACACAGGTTCAGACCGTGTGAGATACCCCCTACATACAGCGGTTTGAATCAGGCATTTGAAATACAGCCATTTGAAATATAGCCTTTTTGTGCAAAGATATATTTACTTCAGGCCTAAACAGGTTCAGACCGTGTGAGATACCCCCTACATACAGGGGTTTGAATTAGGCATTTGAAATTCAGCCATTTGAAATACTGCCTTTTTGTGCAAAGATATATTTACTTCAGGCCTACACAGGTTCAGACCGTGTGAGATACCCTCTATACATACAGGGGTTTGAATTAGCCATTTGAAATACAGCTTTTTTTTGCAAAGATATATTTACTTCAGGCCTACACAGGTTCAGACCGTGTGAGATACCCCCCTACATACAGGAGTTTGAATCAGGTATTTGAAAAACAGCCATTTTAAATACTGCCTTTTTGTGCAAAGATATATTTACTTCAGGCCTACACTGATTCAGGGCGTGTGAGATCCCCTCTATACATACAGGGGTTTGAATTAGGCATTTGAAATACAGCCATTTGAAATACAGCCTTTTTGTGCAAAGATATATTTACTTCAGGCCTACACAGGTTCAGACCGTGTGAGAAACCCCCCTACATACAGGGGTTTGAATTAGGCATTTGAAATACAGCCATTTTAAATACCGCCATTTTGTGCAAAGATATATTTACTTCAGGCCTACAGAGGTTCAGGCCCTCTGAGATACTACCTCTACATACAGGGGTTTTAATTAGGCATTTGAAATACAGCATTTTTGTGCAAAGATATATTTACTTCAGGCCTACACAGGTTCAGACCGTGCGAGATACCCCCCTACATACAAGGGTTTGAATTAGGCATTTGAAATACAGCCATTTTAAATACCGCCATTTTGTGCAAAGATATATTTACTTCAGGCCTACAGAGGTTCAGACCCTCGGAGATACTACCTCTACATACAGGGGTTTGAATTAGCCATTTGAAATACAGCCATTTAAAATACCGCCTTTTTGTGCAAAGATATATTTACTTCAGGCCTACACTGATTCAGGGCGTTTGTGATCCCCACTATACATACAGGGGTTTGAATTAGGCATTTTAAATACAGTAATTTGAAATACAGCCTTTTTGTGCAAAGATATATTTACTTCAGGCCTACACAGGTTCAGACCGTGTGAGATACCCCCTACATACAGGGGTTTGAATTAGGCATTTGAAATTCAGCCATTTGAAATACTGCCTTTTTGTGCAAAGATATATTTACTTCAGGCCTACACAGGTTCAGACCGTGTGAGATACCCTCTATACATACAGGGGTTTGAATTAGCCATTTGAAATACAGCTTTTTTTTGCAAAGATATATTTACTTCAGGCCTACACAGGTTCAGACCGTGTGAGATACCCCCCTACATACAGGAGTTTGAATCAGGTATTTGAAAAACAGCCATTTTAAATACTGCCTTTTTGTGCAAAGATATATTTACTTCAGGCCTACACTGATTCAGGGCGTGTGAGATCCCCTCTATACATACAGGGGTTTGAATTAGGCATTTGAAATACAGCCATTTGAAATACAGCCTTTTTGTGCAAAGATATATTTACTTCAGGCCTACACAGGTTCAGACCGTGTGAGAAACCCCCCTACATACAGGGGTTTGAATTAGGCATTTGAAATACAGCCATTTTAAATACCGCCATTTTGTGCAAAGATATATTTACTTCAGGCCTACAGAGGTTCAGGCCCTCTGAGATACTACCTCTACATACAGGGGTTTTAATTAGGCATTTGAAATACAGCCTTTTTGTGCAAAGATATATTTACTTCAGGCCTACACAGGTTCAGACCGTGCGAGATACCCCCCTACATACAAGGGTTTGAATTAGGCATTTGAAATACAGCCATTTTAAATACCGCCATTTTGTGCAAAGATATATTTACTTCAGGCCTACAGAGGTTCAGACCCTCGGAGATACTACCTCTACATACAGGGGTTTGAATTAGCCATTTGAAATACAGCCATTTGAAATACAGCCTTTTTGTGCAAAGATATATTTACTTCATGCCTACACAGGTTCAGACCGTGTGAGATACCCCCCTACATACAGGGGTTTGAATTAGGCATTTGAAATACAGCCATTTGAAATACAGCCTTTTTGTGCAAAGATATATTTACTTCAGGCCTACACTGATTCAGGGCGTGTGAGATCCCCTCTATACATAGAGGGGTTTAAATTAGGCATTTGAAATACAGCCTTTTTGTGCAAAAATATATTTACTTCAGGCCTACACAGGTTTAGACTGTGTGAGATACCCCCCTACATACAGGGGTTTGAATCAGGCATTTGAAATACAGACATTTGAAATACAGCCATTTGGTGCAAATAAATCTTTAATTCAGGCCTACACTGATTCAGGGCGTGTGTGATACCCCCTATACATACCAGGGTTTGATTCAGCCATTTGAAATACAGCCTTTTGAAATACAGCCTTTTTGTGCAAAGATATATTTACTTCAGGCCTACAGAGGTTCAGGCCCTCTGAGATCCCCCCTATACATACAGGGGTTTGAATTAGGCATTTGAAATACAGTCATTTGAAATACAGCCTTTTTGTGCAAAGATATATTTACTTCAGGCCTTTACTAATTCAGGGCGTGTTTGAACCCCCCTATACATACAGGGTTTTGCATCAGGCATTTGAAATACAGCCATTTGAAATACAGCCATTTGGTGCAAATAAATCTTTAATTCAGGCCTACACTGATTCAGGGCGTATGTGATCCGCCCAATACATACAGGGGTTTGAATTAGGCATTTGAAATACATTCATTTGAAATACAGCCTTATTGTGCAAAGATATATTTACTTCAGGCCTTCACTGATTCAGGGCGTGTGTGATCCCCCTATACATACAAGGTTTTGAATCAGGCATTTGAAATACAGCCATTTGGTGCAAATAAATCTTTAATTCAGGCATACACTGATTCAGGGCGTGTGTGATCCCCCTATACATACAGGGGTTTGATTCAGCCATTTGAAATACAGCCATTTAAAATACAGCCTTTTGAAATACAGCCATTTTGTGCAAAGAAATCTTTAATTGAGGCCTAGTCTGGTTCAGGCCGTGTGAGATACACCCTTTACATACTGTTGTTCTTTTTTACAATTAATTAAACATCCATTTAGGGCAAGATCCTAAATTCAAAAAATATGAGGAGAGCGTCAAATAAGGGACGTGGCCCAGGTCGTGGTGCTGCTGGTGGAGCTCTTGTTGCAGGGAGAGGACGTGGTCGATCTGTGCCAGCTACACGCACAAGTGAAACCCCTTCCTCAGGTGCGAGTAGGCGACAAAACCTGCAGCGGTATTTGGTCAGGCCTAATGCTGCTCTACGAATGGTGAGGCCTGAACAAGTACAGGCGATAGTAGATTGGGTTGCTGACAGTGGATCCAGTTCCTTCACATTGTCTACCACCCAGTCTCCTGCTGAAAGACCACAGTTGGCTCCTGCAGCCAATGTCCATCAGTCTTTCACCTCACCCCCTTGCAAATCAGCCAAGCAGTCTGAGCCCCAAGTCATGCAGCAGTCTCTTCTGCTTTTTGATGACTCTGTTAGCAGGGTTTTCCAGGGCCATCCACCTAGCCCTGCCCCAGAAGTGGAAGAGATTGAGTGCACCGATGCCCAACCACTTATTTTTCAAGATGAGCACATGGGAGGACCATCGCAGCATGTCTCGGATGATGACGAAACACAGGTGCCAACTGCTGGGGCTTTCGAAAGTGTGCAGACCGACAAGGAAGTCAGGGGTGAAGACTGGGTGGAAGATGATGTGGAGGACGATAAGGTCCTCGACCCCACATGGAATCAAGCTCATGCGAGTGACCGATGTAGTTTGGAGGAAGAAGTGGTGGTCTCACAGAGCCACCAGCACAGCAGAAGAGGGAGCAGGGTGCAAAAGCGGAGTGGCCGTCCTCTAGACAGTACGCCTCCTACTGACCACCGCAGCAAGGGACCGAGCACACCAAAGCCAGCTCCAAGGAGTTCCCTGGCGTGGCAGTTCTTAAGACAATGTGCTGATGCAAGACACGAGTGGTTTGTACACTGTGCAATCAGAGCCTGAAGCGAGGCATAAATGTTCTCAACCTGAGCACAACCTGCATGACCAGGCATTTAAGTGCAAAGCACCAGCTGCAGTGGAGTAGACACCTCAAAAACCAAGAAAGGTCTCTGGCTCCTCCTGCTTCCTCTTCTGCTGCAGTCGCAGCCTCTTCATCCACCTCTGGAGTGACAGTGCCACCTGGCCCCCCACAAACAGAGGATCTGCCAGCAACACCAACACCTGGGTCACCAAGCATCTCCACAATGTCACACGGAAGCGTTCAGCTCTCCATATCCCAAACGCTGGAGAGGAAGAGAAAGTACCCCCCTACCCACCCGCGATCCCTAGCCCTGGATGCCAGCATTTCTAAATTACTTGCCTTTGAAATGCTGTCATTCCGTCTGGTGGAGACGGATAGTTTTAAAGGCCTTATAGCGGTGGCTGTCCCACAGTACGTAGTGCCCAGCCGCCACTACTTTTCAAGGCGAGCCATCCCTTCCCTTCACAACCAAGTAGGGGACAAAATCAGGTGTGCACTGCGCAACGCCATCTGTGGCAAGGTGCACCTGACGACGGATACGTGGACCAGTAAGCACGGTCAAGGCCGTTATATCTCCATAACAGCACACTGGGTAAATGCATTGGCAGCTGGGCCTGAGGCGGATAGCAGTTTGGCGCATGTCCTTCCACCACTGAGGATTGCAGGGCGCTTCAGTTTGCCTCCTGTTGCTTCCTCCTCCTACTCCGCTTCCTCATCCTCTACCAGCTCCTCATCCGGTCAGCGTAACACCTTCACCACCAACTTCAGCACAGCCAGGAGTAAACGACAGCAGGCAGTTTTAAAACTTATCTGTTTGGGGGACAAACCCCACACTGCGCAGGAGCTGTGGACGAGCCTTGAACAACAGTCCGATTAGTGGTTTGTGCCAGTCAGCCTCAAGCCCGGCCTGGTGGTGTGCAATAATGGGCGAAATCTCGTAGCAGCTCTGGGAATAGCCGGTTTGACGCACATCCCTTGCCTGGCGCATGTGCTGAATTTGGTGGTGCAGAGATTCCTTAAAAATTATTCGACATGTCAGAGCTGCTGCATAAAGTGCGGGCCGTCTGTGCCCGCTTTCGGCGTTCTCACCATGCTGCTGCTCGCCTGTCAGCGCTGCAGCGTAACTTCGGCCTTCTCGCTCACCACCTCATATGCGACGTGCCCACAAGGTGGAACTCCACCTTGCACATTCTGTCCAGACTGTGCGAGCAGCAGCAGGCGATAGTGGAGTTTCAGCTGCAGCACGCACGGGTGAGTCGCTCGGCAGAACAGCACCACTTCACCACCAATGACTGGGCCTCCATGCGAGACCTTTGTTCCTTGTTGCGCTGTTTCGAGTACTCCACCAACATGGCCAGTGCCGATAACGCCGTTCTCAGCGTTACTATCTAACTTCTATGACTCCTTGAAAAAACGCTCCTAGGGATGATGGAAGAGGATGTGGCACAGGAGGAGGAGGAGGAGGAAGAGGGATCATTTCGTAGGGTTTCCGGCCAGCCATTTCCAAGTGGCTCCGAGAGTGGGTTCCTGCACCCACAAACCCAAGGTGCACAATTGTCCAGCCAGGGCACAGTTCTGGAGGATGAGGAGGTGGAGGATGAGGAGGAGGAGATGCAGGAGGAGGAACCATGTTCACAGCAGGGTGGCACCCAGACCAGCTCATGGCCATCACTGGTGCGTGGATGGGGGGATACAAAGGACACAGACAATACACCTTCCACAGAGGACAGCTTTTCGTTGCCTCTGGGCAGCCTTAAACACATGACCGATTACATGCTGCAGTGTCTCCGCAATGACCGTAGAGTTGCCCACATTCTAACTTGTGCTGATTACTGGGTGGCCACGCTGCTGGATCCCCATTATAAGGACAACGTACCGTCCTTAATTCCGTCACTGGAGCGTGATCGTAAGATGCGCGAGTACAAGCGTACGCTGGTAGACGCGCTGCTGGTGGCATTCCCACCTGACAGCGGGTGCACAGTGGAAGCAAAAGGCGAAGGCAGAGGACGAGGAAGAGGTAGCCAACGCAGCTGGGGCACCGCCAGCACCTCAGAAGGCAGGGTTAGCATGGCCGACATATGGAAAATCTTTGTCAGCATGCCACAACAACCAGCACCACCAGCTGATATG
This sequence comes from Bufo bufo, assembly GCF_905171765.1. Classification (NCBI taxonomy): domain Eukaryota; kingdom Metazoa; phylum Chordata; class Amphibia; order Anura; family Bufonidae; genus Bufo; species Bufo bufo. Next base: position 506,530,151 of record NC_053391.1, read on the forward strand.
GAACGTCTTAGCAGGAGGCAGCATTTCACTAACATAGTGGAGCAGTATGTGTGCACACGCCAACACGTACTGAATGACGGGTCTGCCCCCTTCAACTTCTGGGTCTCCAAATTTTGCACATGTCCTGAGCTTGCCTTTTACACCTTGGAGGTGCTGGCCTGCCCTGCAGCCAGTGTATTTTCTGAACGTGTATTTAGCATGGCAGGGGGCGTCATCACAGACAGACGCAGCCGCCTGTCTACAACCAACGTGGACAAGCTCACGTTCATTAACCACCTCAGCCCCCTTAGCTTAAACACCCTTAATGACCAGGCCACTTTTTACACTTCTGACCTACACTACTTTAACCGTTTATTGCTCGGTCATGCAACTTACCACCCAAATGAATTTTACCTCCTTTTCTTCTCACTAATAGAGCTTTCATTTGGTGGTATTTCATTGCTGCTGACATTTTTACTTTTTTTATTATTAATCGAAATTTAACGATTTTTTTGCAAAAAAATGACATTTTTCACTTTCAGTTGTAAAATTTTGTAAAAAAAACGACATCCATATATAAATTTTTCTTTAAATTTATTGTTCTACATGTCTTTGATAAAAAAAAAATGTTTGGATAAAAAAAAAATGGTTTGGGTAAAAGTTATAGCGTTTACAAACTATGGTACAAAAATGTGAATTTCCGCTTTTTGAAGCAGCTCTGACTTTCTGACCACCTGTCATGTTTACTGAGGTTCTACAATGCCCAGACAGTACAAACACCCCACAAATGACCCCATTTCGGAAAGTAGACACCCTAAGGTATTCGCTGATGGGCATAGTGAGTTCATAGAACTTTTTATTTTTTGTCACAAGTTAGCGGAAAATGATGATTTTTTTTTATTTTTTTTTTTCTTACAAAGTCTCATATTCCACTAACTTGTGACAAAAAATAAAAACTTCTATGAACTCACTATGCCCATCAGCGAATACCTTGGGGTGTCTTCTTTCCAAAATGGGGTCACTTGTGGGGTAGTTATACTGCCCTGGCATTCTAGGGGCCCAAATGTGTGGTAAGTAGTTTGAAATCAAAATGTGTAAAAAATGGCCGGTGAAATCCGAAAGGTGCTCTTTGGAATGTGGGCCCCTTTGCCCACCTAGGCTGCAAAAAAGTGTCACACATCTGGTATCTCCGTACTCAGGAGAAGTTGGGCAATGTGTTTTGGGGTGTCATTTTACATATACCCATGCTGGGTGAGAGAAATATCTTGGCAAAAGACAACTTTTCAATTTTTTTTATACAAAGTTGGCATTTGACCAAGATATTTCTCTCACCCAGCATGGGTATATGTAAAAAGACACCCCAAAACACACTGCCCAACTTCTCCTGAGTACGGGGATACCAGATGTGTGACACTTTTTTGCAGCCTAGGTGGGCAAAGGGGCCCACATTCCAAAGAGCACCTTTTGGATTTCACCGGCAATTTTTTACAGATTTTGATTTCAAACCACTTCTCACGCATTCGGCCCCTAAAATGCCAGGGCAGTATAACTACCCCACAAGTGACCCCATTTTGGAAAGAAGACACCCCAAGGTATTTCGTGATGGGCATAGTGAGTTCATGGAAGTTTTTATTTTTTGTCACAAGTTAGTGGAATATGAGACTTTGTAAGAAAAAAAAAAAAAGAAAAAAATCATCATTTTCCGCTAACTTGTGACAAAAAATAAAAAATTCTAGGAACTCGCCATGCCCCTCACGGAATACCTTGGGGTGTCTTCTTTCCAAAATGGGGTCACTTGTGGGGTAGTTATACTGCCCTGGCATTCTAGGGGCCCAAATGTGTGGTAACTAGGTAAATGACTTGTGAAATCCGAAAGGTGCTCTTTGGAATGTCGGCCCCTTTGCCCACCTAGGCTGCAAAAAAGTGTCACACATGTGGTATCGCCGTATTCAGGAGAAGTTGGGCAATGTGTCTTTTTACATATACTCATGCTGGGTGAGAGAAATATCTCGGCAAAAGACAACTTTTCCCATTTTTTATACAAAGTTGGCATTTTACCAAGATATTTATCTCACCCAGCATGGGTATATGTAAAATTACACCCCAAAACACATTGCCCAACTTCTCCTGAGTACGGCAATACCAGATGTGTGACACTTTTTTGCAGCCTAGATGCGCAAAGGGGCCCACATTTGCGCATCTAGGCTGCATCCCAGACTTCTTCTCACACTTTAGGGCCCCTAGAATGCCAGGGCAGTATAAATACCCCACATGTGACCCCATTTTGGAAAGAAGACACCCCAAGGTATTCAATGAGGGGCATGGCGAGTTCATAGAAATTTTTTTTTTTGGCACAAGTTAGCGGAAATTGATATATTTTTTTTTTTCTCACAAAGTCTCCCTTTCCGCTAACTTGGGACAAAAATTTCAATCTTTCATGGACTCAATATGCCCGTCACGGAATATCTTGGGGTGTCTTCTTTCCGAAATGGGGTCACATGTGGGGTATTTATACTGCCCTGGCATTCTAGGGGCCCTAAAGAGTGAGAAGAAGTCTGGAATATAAATGTCTAAAAATTTTTACGCATTTGGATTCCGTGATGGGTATGGTGAGTTCATGTGAGATTTTATTTTTTGACACAAGTTAGTGGAATATGAGACTTTGTAAGAAAAAAAAATAATATTTCCGCTAACTTGGGCCAAAAAAATGTCTGAATGGAGCCTTACAGGGGGGTGATCAATGACAGGGGGGTGATCAATGACAGGGGGGTGATCAGGGAGTCTATATGGGGTGATCACCCCCCTGTCATTGATCACCCCCCTATAAGGCTCCATTCAGACGTCCGTATGTGTTTTGCGGATCCGATCCATGTATCAGTGGATCCGTAAAAATCATACGGACATCTGAATGCAGCCTTACAGGGGGGTGATCAATGACAGGGGGGTGATCAATGACAGGGGGTGATCAGGGAGTCTATATGGGGTGATCACCCCCCTGTCATTGATCACCCCCCTATAAGGCTCCATTCAGACGTCCGTATGTGTTTTGCGGATCCGATCCATGTATCAGTGGATCCGTAAAAATCATACGGACATCTGAATGCAGCCTTACAAGGGGGTGATCAATGACAGCGGGGTGATCAATGACAGGGCGGTGATCAGGGAGTCTATATGGGGTGATCTCTCCCTGTCATTGATCACCCCCCTGTAAGTCTCCATTCAGACGTCCGTATGTGTTTTGCGGATCCGATCCATGTATCAGTGGATCCGTAAAAATCATACGGACATCTGAATGCAGCCTTACAGGGGGGTGATCAATGACAGGGGGGTGATCAGGGAGTCTATATAGGGTGATCACCACAGTCATTGATCACCCCCCTGTAAGGCTGCATTCAGATGTCCCTATGCAATTTGCGGATCCGATCCATGTATCAGTGGATCTGTAAAAATCATACGGACATCTGAATGCAGCCTTACAGGGGGGTGATCAATGACAGGGGGGTGATCAGGGAGTCTATATGGGGTGATCACCACAGTCATTGATCACCCCCCTGTAAGGCTGCATTCAGATGTCCGTATGCGTTTTGCGGATCCGATCCATGTATCAGTGGATCCATAAAAATCATACGGACATCTGAATGCAGCCTTACAGGGGGGTGATCAATGACAGGGGGGTGATCAGGAAGTCTATATGGGGTGATCACCCCCGTCATTGATCACCCCCCTGTAAGGCTGCATTCAGATGTCCGTATGCGTTTTGCGGATCCGATCCATGTATCAGTGGATCCGTAAAAATCATACGGACATCTGAATGCAGCCTTACAGGGGGGTGATCAATGACAGGGGGGTGATCAGGGAGTCTATATGGGGTGATCACCCCCGTCATTGATCACCCCCCTGTAAGGCTGCATTCAGATGTCCGTATGCGTTTTGCGGATCCGATCCATGTATCAGTGGATCCGTAAAAATCATACGGACATCTGAATGCAGCCTTACAGGGGGGTGATCAATGACAGGGGGGTGATCAGGGAGTCTATATAGGGTGATCACCACAGTCATTGATCACCCCCCTGTAAGGCTGCATTCAGATGTCCCTATGCATTTTGCGGATCCGATCCATGTATCAGTGGATCCGTAAAAATCATACGGACATCTGAATGCAGCCTTACAGGGGGGTGATCAATGACAGGGGGGTGATCAGGGAGTCTATATGGGGTGATCACCACAGTCATTGATCACCCCCCTGTAAGGCTGCATTCAGATGTCCGTATGCGTTTTGCGGATCCGATCCATGTATCAGTGGATCCATAAAAATCATACGGACATCTGAATGCAGCCTTAAAGGGGGGTGATCAATGACAGGGGGGTGATCAGGAAGTCTATATGGGGTGATCACCCCCGTCATTGATCACCCCCCTGTAAGGCTGCATTCAGATGTCCGTATACGTTTTGCGGATCCGATCCATGTATCAGTGGATCCGTAAAAATCATACGGACATCTGAATGCAGCCTTACAGGGGGGTGATCAATGACAGGGGGGTGATCAGGGAGTCTATATGGGGTGATCACCCCCGTCATTGATCACCCCCCTGTAAGGCTGCATTCAGATGTCCGTATGCGTTTTGCGGATCCGATCCATGTATCAGTGGATCCGTAAAAATCATACGGACATCTGAATGCAGCCTTACAGGGGGGTGATCAATGACCGGGGGGTGATCAGGGAGTCTATATGGGGTGATCACCCCCGTCATTGATCACCCCCCTGTAAGGCTGCATTCAGATGTCCGTATGCGTTTTGCGGATCCGATCCATGTATCAGTGGATCCGTAAAAATCATACGGACATCTGAATGCAGCCTTACAGGGGGGTGATCAATGACAGGGGGGTGATCAGGGAGTCTATATGGGGTGATCACCCACGTCATTGATCACCCCCCTGTAAGGCTGCATTCAGATGTCCTTATGCGTTTTGCGGATCCGATCCATGTATCAGTGGATCCGTAAAAATCATACAGACATCTGAATGCAGCCTTACAGGGGGGTGATCAATGACAGGGGGGTGATCAATGACAAGGGGGTGATCAGGGAGTCTATATGGGGTGATCAGGGGTGATCAAGTGTGATCAGGGGTGAATAAGGGGTTAATAAGTGACAGGGGGCGGTGTAGTGTAGTGTGGTGCTTGGTGCTAAGTATTGCTGAGCTACCTGTGTCCTCTGGTGGTCGATCCAAACAAAAGGGACCACCAGAGGACCAGGTAGCAGGTATATTAGACGCTGTTATCAAAACAGCGTCTAATATACCTGTTAGGGGTTAAAAAAATCGCATCTCCAGCCTGCCAGCGAACGATCGCCGCTGGAAGGCTGGAGATCCACTCTCTTACCTTCCGATCCTGTGAACGCGCGCGCCCGTGTGCGCGCGTTCACAGGAAATCTCGCGTCTTGCGAGATGACGCACGGATGCGTCCAGGAGGAATGAATCAACCACCTTCCGGACGCATCCGTGCGTTAGGCGGTCAGGAGGTGGTTAAAATGAACCAGGCTTGGATCCCACAAGACTTGTCTGTACCTTGTGCAGAATAGACATTTATATCACCATCAAACATACATTCTTGTACTCAAGTCAAGTGCAATGATTCTTTGTTTTCTTTTTTTTTTTTATTTGTCCCAATATTTTGGGGGCTACCTACCTACCCCAATAAAAAAAAAAAAAAAAAACATTGTTGGCTACTAGAGTTGAGCGAACACCTGGATGTTCGGGTTCGAGAAGTTCGGCCGAACTTCCCGGAAATGTTCGGGTTCGGGATCCGAACCCGACCCGAACTTCGTCCCGAACCCGAACCCCATTGAAGTCAATGGGGACCCGAACTTTTGGGCACTAAAAAGGCTGTAAAACAGCCCAGGAAAGAGCTAGAGGGCTGCAAAAGGCAGCAACATGTAGGTAAATCCCCTGCAAACAAATGTGGATAGGGAAATAAATTAAAATAAAAATTCAAAAAATAAAAATTAACCAATATCAATTGGACAGAGGTCCCATAGCAGAGAATCTGGCTTCACGTCAGCAGAGAATCAGTCTCTTCATGCCATAGCAGAGAATCTGGCTTCATGCCAGCGCAGAATCAGTCTTCATGTCATAGCAGAGAATCAGGCTTCACGTCACCCACCACTGGAACAGGCCACTGTCACATATTTAGGCCCCGGCACCCAGACAGAGGAGAGAGGTCCCGTAACAGAGAATCTGGCCTTATGTCAGCACAGAATCTGTCTTCATGTCATAGCAGAGAATCAGGCTTCACGTCACCCACCACTGGAACAGGCCACTGTCACATATTTAGGCCCCGGCACCCAGACAGAGGAGAGAGGTCCCGTAACAGAGAATCTGGCCTTATGTCAGCACAGAATCTGTCTTCATGTCATAGCAGAGAATCAGGCTTCACGTCACCCACCACTGGAACAGGCCACTGTCACATATTTAGGCCCCGGCACCCAGACAGAGGAGAGAGGTCCCGTAACAGAGAATCTGGCCTTATGTCAGCGCAGAATCAGTCTTCATGTCATAGCAGAGAATCAGGCTTCACGTCACCCACCCACTGGAACAGGCCACTGTCACATATTTAGGCCCAGGCACCCAGACAGAGGAGAGAGGTCCCGTAACAGAGAATCTGGCCTTATGTCAGAGCAGAATCAGTCTTCATGTCATAGCAGAGAATCAGGCTTCACGTCACCCACCAACTGGAACAGGCCACTGTCACATATTTAGGCCCAGGCACCCAGGCAGAGGAGAGAGGTCCCGTAACAGAGAATCTGGCCTTATGTCAGCACAGAATCTGTCTTCATCTCATAGCAGAGAATCAGGCTTCACGTCACCCACCACTGGAACAGGCCACTGTCACATATTTAGGCCCCGGCACCCAGACATAGAAGAGAGGTCCCGTAACAGAGAATCTGGCCTTATGTCAGCACAGAATCTGTCTTCATGTCATAGCAGAGAATCAGGCTTCACGTCACCCACCACTGGAACAGGCCACTGTCACATATTTAGGCCCAGGCACCCAGACAGAGGAGAGAGGTCCCGTAACAGAGAATCTGGCCTTATGTCAGAGCAGAATCAGTCTTCATGTCATAGCAGAGAATCAGGCTTCACGTCACCCACCAACTGGAACAGGCCACTGTCACATATTTAGGCCCAGGCACCCAGGCAGAGGAGAGAGGTCCCGTAACAGAGAATCTGGCCTTATGTCAGCACAGAATCTGTCTTCATCTCATAGCAGAGAATCAGGCTTCACGTCACCCACCACTGGAACAGGCCACTGTCACATATTTAGGCCCCGGCACCCAGACATAGAAGAGAGGTCCCGTAACAGAGAATCTGGCCTTATGTCAGCACAGAATCTGTCTTCATGTCATAGCAGAGAATCAGGCTTCACGTCACCCACCACTGGAACAGGCCACTGTCACACATTTAGGCCCCGGCACCCAGGCAGAGGAGAGGTTCATTCAACTTTGGGTTGCCCCGCAATATAATGGTAAAATGAAAATAAAAATAGTATTGAATGAGGAAGTGCCCTGGAGTAGAATAATATATTGTTAAGGGGAGGTAGTTAATATCTAATCTGCACAATTGATGGACAGGTCCTGTGGGATCCATGCCTGGTTCATTTTTATGAACGTCAGCTTGTCCACATTGACTGTAGACATGCGGCTGCGTTTGTCTGTAATGACGCCCCCTGCTGTGCTGAATACACGTTCAGACAAAACGCTGGCCGCCGGGCAGGCCAGCACCTCCAAGGCATAAAAGGCTAGCTCTGGCCACGTGGACAATTTGGAGACCCAGAAGTTGAATGGGGCCGAACCATCAGTTAGTACGTGGAGGGGTGTGCACAGGTACTGTTCCACCATGTTAGTGAAATGTTGCCTCCTGCTAACACGTTCCTTATCAGGTGGTGGTGCAGTTAGCTGTGGCATGGTGACAAAACTTTTCCACATCTCTGCCATGCTAACCCTGCCCTCAGAGGAGCTGGCCGTGACACAGCTGCGTTGGCGACCTCTTGCTCCTACTCTGCCTTCGCCTTGGGCTTCCACTGGTTCCCCTGTGACATTTGGGAATGCTCTCAGTAGCGCGTCTACCAACGTGCGCTTGTACTCGCGCATCTTCCTATCACGCTCCAGTGTAGGAAGTAAGGTGGGCACATTGTCTTTGTACCGGGGATCCAGCAGGGTGGCAACCCAGTAGTCCGCACACGTTAAAATGTGGGCAACTCTGCTGTCGTTGCGCAGGCACTGCAGCATGTAGTCGCTCATGTGTGCCAGGCTGCCCAGAGGTAAGGACAAGCTGTCCTCTGTGGGAGGCGTATCGTCATCGTCCTGTGTTTCCCCCCAGCCACGCACCAGTGATGGGCCCGAGCTGCTTTGGGTGCCACCCCGCTGTGAACATGCTTCATCCTCATCCTCCTCCACCTCCTCCTCATCCTCGTCCTCCTCGTCCTCCAGTAGTGGGCCCTGTCTGGCCACATTTGTACCTGGCCTCTGGTGTTGCAAAAAGCCTCCCTCTGAGTCACTTTGAAGAGACTGGTCTGAAAGTGCTAAAAATGACCCCTCTTCCTCCTCTTCCTCCTGGGCCACCTCCTCTTCCATCATCGCCCTAAGTGTTTTCTCAAGGAGACATAGAAGTGGTATTGTAACGCTGATAACGGCGTCATCGCCACTGGCCATGTTGGTGGAGTACTCGAAACAGCGCAACAGGGCACACAGGTCTCGCATGGAGGCCCAGTCATTGGTGGTGAAGTGGGTCTGATCCGCAGTGCGACTGACCCGTGCGTGCTGCAGCTGAAACTCCACTATGGCCTGCTGCTGCTCGCACAGTCTGTCCAGCATATGCAAGGTGGAGTTCCACCTGGTGGGCACGTCGCATATGAGGCGGTGAGCGGGAAGGCCGAAGTTACGCTGTAGCGCAGACAGGCGAGCAGCGGCAGGGTGTGAACGCCGGAAGCGCGAACAGACGGCCCGCACTTTATGCAGCAGCTCTGACATGTCGGGGTAGTTGCGAATGAACTTCTGCACCACCAAATTCAGCACATGCGCCAGGCAAGGGATGTGCGTCAAACCGGCTAGTCCCAGAGCTGCAACGAGATTTCGCCCATTATCGCACACCACCAGGCCGAGCTTGAGGCTCACCGGCAGCAACCACTCGTCGGTCTGTTGTTCTATACCCCGCCACAACTCCTGTGCGGTGTGGGGCCTGTCCCCCAAACATATGAGTTTCAGAATGGCCTGCTGATGTTTACCCGTGCTGTGCTGAAGTTGGTGGTGAAGGTGTGTGGCTGACTGGATGAGCAGGTGGAAGAAGAGGAGGAGGAAGCTGAGTAGGAGGAGGAGGAGACAGGAGGCAAAGAATGTTGCCCTGCGATCCTTGGCGGCGGAAGGATGTGCGCCAAATAGCTCTCCACCTGGGGCCCAGCCGCCACTACATTTACCCAGTGTGCAGTTAGGGAGATATAGCGTCCCTGGCCGTGCTTACTGGTCCACGCATCTGTGGTTAGGTGGACCTTGCCACAGATGGCGTTGCGCAGTGCACACTTGATTTTATCGGACACTTGTTTGTGCAGGGAAGGCACGGCTCTCTTGGAGAAGTAGTGGCGGCTGGGAACAACATACTGTGGGACAGCAAGTGACATGAGCTGTTTGAAGCTGTGTGTGTCCACCAGCCTAAATGACAGCATTTCATAGGCCAGTAGTTTAGAAATGCTGGCATTCAGGGCCAGGGATCGAGGGTGGCTAGGTGAGAATTTACGCTTTCTCTCAAATGTTTGTGAGATGGAGAGCTGAACGCTGCCGTGTGACATGGTTGAGATGCTTGGTGACGCAGGTGGTGGTGTTGGTGGTACATCCCATGTTTGCTGGGCGGCAGGTGCCAACGTTCCTCCAGAGGCAGAGGAAGAGGCCGAGGCGGCGGCAGCAGCAGCAGAAGAGGCCGAGGCGGCAGCAGCAGAAGAGGTAGCAGGGGGAGCCTGAGTGACTTCCTTGTTTTTAATGTGTTTACTCCACTGCAGTTCATGCTTTGCATGCAGGTGCCTAGTCATGCAGGTTGTGCTAATGTTCAGAACGTTAATGCCTCGCTTCAGGCTCTGATGGCACAGCGTGCAAACCACTCGGGTCTTGTCGTCAGCACATTGTTTGAAGAAGTGCCATGCCAGGGAACTCCTTGAAGCTGCCTTTGGGGTGCTCGGTCCCAGATGGCGGCGGTCAGTAGCAGGCGGAGTCTCTTGGCGGCGGGTGTTCTGATTTTGCCCACTGCTCCCTCTTTTGCTACGCTGTTGGCTCGGTCTCACCACTGCCTCTTCCTCCGAACTGTGAAAGTCAGTGGCACGACCTTCATTCCATGTGGGGTCTAGGACCTCATCGTCCCCTGCATCGTCTTCCACCCAGTCTTGATCCCTGACCTCCTGTTCAGTCTGCACACTGCAGAAAGACGCAGCAGTTGGCACCTGTGTTTCGTCATCATCAGAGACGTGCTGAGGTGGTATTCCCATGTCCTCATCATCAGGAAAAATAAGTGGTTGTGCGTTAGTGCATTCTATCTCTTCCACCCCTGGGGAAGGGCTAGGTGGATGCCCTTGGGAAACCCTGGCAGCAGAGTCTTCAAACAGCATAAGAGACTGCTGCATAACTTGAGGCTCAGACAGTTTCCCTGATATGCATTGGGGTGATGTGACAGACCGATGTGCTTGGTTTTCATGCGCCATCTGTGCGCTTTCTGCAGAAAACTGGGTGGGAGATAATGTGAACGTGCTGGATCCACTGTCGGCCACCCAATTGACTAATGCCTGTACCTGCTCAGGCCTTACCATCCTTAGAACGGCATTGGGCCCCACCAAATATCGCTGTAAATTCTGCTGGCTACTGGGACCTGAGGTAGTTGGTTCACTAGGACGTGTGGCTGTGGCAGAACGGCCAAGTCCTCTCCCAGCACCAGAGGGTCCACTAACACCACCACGACCATGTCCACGTACGCGTCCGCGTCCCTTATTAGATGTTTTCCTCATTGTTCCCGTTCACCACAATTTTGAGAATGGCAAATTTGGGAATGCTTTTTCAACCCAGAACAAAAAGTCTGCTTTTACTGTCACTACAAATAACTTGACCAGCTAAAACTGTGCAGATTTGGTTGAATAGAGATGTGAGACCTGTTTTTTTTTTGCGCAGTGTGACAGTTATAGGTTTAATCACAGAATGACACTTCTATCAGCACGCTAGCGTGTGTCTTAGGTTTTTCTGAATGACACTATCAATACCTTCAATGTAAGATTTTCTTTTTGGGATAGATTTCAAGTAGGCCTCAAATACCACAAACTAGTTATTTTCAGAATGGCAAATTTGGGAATGCTTTTTCAACCCAGAGCAAAAAGTCTGCTTTTACGGTCACTACAAATAACTTGACCAGCTAAAACTGTGCAGATTTGGTTGAATAGAGATGTGAGACCTGTTTTTTTTTGCGCTGTGTGACAGTTATAGGTTTAATCACAGAATGACACTTCTATCAGCACGCTAGCGTGTGTCTTAGGTTTTTCTGAATGACACTATCAATACCTTCAATGTAAGATTTTCTTTTTGGGATAGATTTCAAGTAGGCCTCAAATACCACAAACTAGTTATTTTCAGAATGGCAAATTTGGGAATGCTTTTTCAACCCAGAACAAAAAGTCTGCTTTTACGGTCACTACAAATAACTTGACCAGCTAAAACTGTGCAGATTTGGTTGAATAGAAATGTCAGGTCTATTTTTTAGGCGCTGGGTGACAGGCTCAACTTGCCCCTGATGTAATATATGGCCAAAAAATAACCACACTGTTGATGGTTAAATGCACTTGGGTGACACAGGCTCAGCCTGCACCAGATGTAGTATATGGCCAAAAAATAACCAGACTGTTGATGGTTAAATGCACTTCGGTGACACAGGCTCAGCCTGCAGCTGATGTAGGATATAGCACAAAATAACCACACTATCGATGGTTAAATACACCTGGTGATAGCTCGTGCTGGCGCACCACAAGTCACAAAATGGCCGCCGATCACCCCAGAAAAAAAGTGATCTAAAAACGCTCTGGGAAGCCTCAAAAAAGTGAGCAAGTCAATAATAGCACTTCAATAATCCACAGATGCAGATCGATCACAGAATGAAGTCTTTTGGAGGAGTTAATCTGCCTAATCTCGCCCTAACGTCGCAGCTGCAACCTCTCCCTATACTGATCATAGCAGAGTGACGTGCGGCGCTACGTGACTCCAGCTTAAATAGAGGCTGGGTCACATGGTGCACTGGCCAATCACAGCCATGCCAATAGTAGGCATGGCTGTGATGGCCTCTTGGGCCAAGTAGTATGACGCTTGTTGATTGGCTGCTTTGCAGCCTTTCAAAAAGCGCCAAGAAAGCGCCGAACACCGAACCTGAACCCGGACTTTTACGCAAATGTTCGGGTCCGTGTCACGGACACCCCAAAATTCGGTACGAACCCGAACTATACAGTTCGGGTTCGCTCATCCCTATTGGCTACCTCTTCCTTCTCCATTGCTGCCTCCACCTACAACACCACATTCACTGCCTCCTCAACCTCCGACTCCATATACACCTCCTTCTCTGAGTTGTAGGTTAATAATTAGCAATTTTTTGTTATTTCATTTTATTTTATTTTATTTTAAGTTATTTCCCTATCCACATTTGTTTGCAGAGCAGTTGCCATGCTCTTAAGCACATTTTACTGCCTTTTACATAAATCTAGCCTTTTCAAGGACTATTTTATAGCCATTTTAATAAAAAAAAGTGCAAATTTTAGTGCCCTAAATTGAAAAAATTCTTATTTTCAATTGTCGGGTGACATTTTACAATTTTTGGCGTATACAAACCCCTGCTGAGCCTGGGTGACATGGGCCTAAATCTCTCAAAATCCTCTGTTCTATTGCTGGGTGACTTGAACCCCCCTTTGCCATGAATAAACCCCTGCTGTGCCTGGGTGACAGGGGCACTGGCCAATCACAGCCATGCCAATAGTAGGCATGGCTGTGATGGCCTCTTGGGCCAAGTAGTATGACGCTTGTTGATTGGCTGCTTTGCAGCCTTTCAAAAAGCGCCAAGAAAGCGCCGAACACCGAACCCGAACCCGGACTTTTACGCAAATGTTCGGGTTCGGGTCCGTGTCACGGACACCCCAAAATTCGGTACGAACCCCAACTATACAGTTCGGGTTCGCTCATCCCTATTGGCTACCTCTTCCTTCTCCATTGCTGCCTCCACCTACAACACCACATTCACTGCCTCCTCAACCTCCGACTCCATATACACCTCCTTCTCTGAGTTGTAGGTTAATAATTTGCAATTTTTTGTTATTTCATTTTATTTTATTTTATTTTATTTTAAGTTATTTCCCTATCCACATTTGTTTGCAGAGCAGTTGCCATGCTCTTAAGCACATTTTACTGCCTTTTACATAAATCTAGCCTTTTCAAGGACTATTTTATAGCCATTTTAATAAAAAAAAAGTGCAAATTTTAGTGCCCTAAATTGAAAAAATTCTTATTTTCAATTGTCGGGTGACATTTTACAATTTTTGGCGTATACAAACCCCTGCTGAGCCTGGGTGACATGGGCCTAAATCTCTCAAAATCCTCTGTTCTATTGCTGGGTGACTTGAACCCCCCTTTGCCATGAATAAACCCCTGCTGTGCCTGGGTGACAGGGGCACTGGCCAATCACAGCCATGCCAATAGTAGGCATGGCTGTGATGGCCTCTTGGGCCAAGTAGTATGACGCTTGTTGATTGGCTGCTTTGCAGCCTTTCAAAAAGCGCCAAGAAAGCGCCGAACACCGAACCTGAACCCGGACTTTTACGCAAATGTTCGGGTTCGGGTCCGTGTCACGGACACCCCAAAATTCGGTACGAACCCCAACTATACAGTTCGGGTTCGCTCATCCCTATTGGCTACCTCTTCCTTCTCCATTGCTGCCTCCACCTACAACACCACATTCACTGCCTCCTCAACCTCCGACTCCATATACACCTCCTTCTCTGAGTTGTAGGTTAATAATTTGCATTTTTTTGTTATTTCATTTTATTTTATTTTATTTTAAGTTATTTCCCTATCCACATTTGTTTGCAGAGCAGTTGCCATGCTCTTAAGCACATTTTACTGCCTTTTACATACCTCTAGCCTTTTCAAGGACTATTTTATAGCCATTTTAATAAAAAAAAGTGCAAATTTTAGTGCCCTAAATTGAAAAAATTCTTATTTTCAATTGTCGGGTGACATTTTACAATTTTTGGCGTATACAAACCCCTGCTGAGCCTGGGTGACATGGGCCTAAATCTCTCAAAATCCTCTGTTCTATTGCTGGGTGACTTGAACCCCCCTTTGCCATGAATAAACCCCTGCTGTGCCTGGGTGACAGGGGCCTAAATCTCTCAAAATCCTCTGTTCAATTGCTGGGTGACATGAACCCCCTTTTGCCGTGAATGAACCCCTGCTCTGCATTGCTGATAGGGGCCTAAATCTCTCAAAATCCTCTGTTGTATTTCTGGGTGACAAGAACCCACTTTTGCCCTGAATGAACCCCTGCTCTGCATTCCTGACAGGGAACTAAATTTAGTGAAAACATCTGTTACTGATCGGAAGATGCGCGACTACAAGCGCACGCTGATTATAGAATTCCCACCTGACAGCGGGGGCACAGTGGAAGCAGAAGGCAAAGGCAGAGGAGGAGGAAGAGGTCGCCAACGCAGCTGGGGCACCGCCAGCACCTGAGATGGCAGGGTTAGCATGGCCAAAATGTGGAAAAGCTTTGTCAGCCTTGGAGGTGCTGATCTGCCCTGCAGCTAGTGTATAGTGTGAACGTGTGTTTAGCACAGCAGAGAACATTATCACAGGCCACAGCCAAATTGGACAAGCTTACGTTTATTAAAATTAACCAGGCATGGATCCCACAGGACTTGTCCGTACCTTGTGTCCCAATATTTTGGGGGATAAGCCAATTTAAAAATAAAAAATAACACAAATCAGTGTTGGCTACCTATTCCTCCTTCACCGCCGCTTCCACCTACACCGCCACGTCAACCTACACCGCCACATCCACCCATCCACCGCCTCCTCAACCTCCTACTCCTAGATCCAAATTGTTATTTTTTATTTTTCTGTATTTTATGTTATTTTAAGTCTTTTTACTATCCACATTTGTTTGCAGAACAGTTGCCATGCTCTTAAGCACATTGTGATGCCTTTTGCATCCCTCTAGCCCTTTCCAGGACTATTTTAGAGCCATTTTAGTGCCCAAATGTTCGGGTCCCCATTGACTTCAATGGGGTTCGGTTTGGGGTCAAGTTCGGGTCAAGTTCGTATCCCGAACCCAAACTTTTTTTTTCAAGTTCGGCCGAACTCGTTGAACCCGAACATCCAGGTGTCCGCTCAACTCTACTCAAGGGGAGTGTCTTTACTGGGGCAGCTAAGGAGGCGTGTCCATGCTCCGCCTATCACAGCTCAGGAGGCAGTTCAAGGATGAAACTGAGCATGTGCAGCCTTCTCAGTGAGCAGGACTAAGAAATAACAAACAGCAGGTGGTGCTATACAGATACATTTTATTAAATGACTCAGTGGCTAGATTACATTTTTAATTATATGCAATTACAAAAGTATTCAGATCCAGGGGCTGGTTTGAAAAACTGTAAAATATTTTTTATGGGACAACCTATTTAAGTCTTTGGCCAATCATATTGACAACTGGTCAGAAATGGGGGGTTACTTAGCAGTCTGATGAGCTGTCAACTTGTAGAGGAATCTATATAACCCCTAAAAGATATTTATGATAAATCATTTTGATTTATATTTACAAAATTCCGCCGGAGTGAGTTATACAATTATGCTTTCCATAATTTTACCATCATGCAGAATATACTGTATTATATCATTCTAACATAATGGTGGACATTTACTAAGGATGTTGCGCCAGAAATATGCCATAAAATGTACCAAAAAGAATGGCCTTTTGATTTGGACTAAATATATTAATTGTTTTCTCCAGAATTTTCACCATAAACAATGCACCATGCCAGAAAGGAGTTATAAATGTCAAAGTGGGCAGGGCTATAAAGTTGGCGTAAACTATGCTTTATTTATCATCCTCTTGTTGGCAGAAATGGCTAAAATTGTTGCGGACAATTAAGCCAGCTTATGTGGTGGTGTTTTGATGCCAAAAGTCGCATTTATAGCATAAAGTTGCGACTTTTTGTCAAAAAATTGATTTATGAAAACAAAAAGCAAACTTGTGGGAACAAGTGATAGGTAAGTATTAAAGCAGGGTGCATTTATTTTTTTTATCTAATATAAATCAGCTAAACAGCAGGTTTTTGTCAGTAAATTGACATTCAAACAAAACAAAACAATAATGTCCCAAGTCTGAAACAAAAGTTGCCATTTACCACTGGAAATGTAACAAATATGCTTCAAAAGTCGCAATTACGTTTCAAAAGTCGCAAAGTCTGGCACAGTTGGTTGAAATGTATTATTTCAGTTTTAAAAAGTTGCATTTTAGTGCTATTGGCATTAAAATGTCGCAAGTCGAGAGAAATAGGCATGTTTTTATTTTAAAAAGTCACATTTTAAAAGTTGTGCACCTTTTGATATATGAGGTGAAACAATAAACCACTTTTGATTTGTAATATTAGTATTTTTTGGCGCAACTTAAGCCATTATTAATAAATGTCCCCCAATGTGTCCAAAAACCAATGTGTCCAAAAACATAGTAAAAGAGCTTATAGAGCTTTTTTGATGCAAGACTACATAACTCTACTGAGAAATACCCAAACAAATACTAATTTTATTTTCCTGCAAAGTAACATTGCCTTTGTTGGAACTTACAAACAATGTAAATATGACAAAAAAAAGCAGAAAATTACAATAGTTCCAGTAATACATGTGAATATCTGAAATGCCAATACACACCCGGCACCCTTTTATCTGTGTACTCGTTACACGCACACTCTACAGGTGTAGTGAGTGAGAACTGATCTGTACAATTTGTTTGGCTGCCCTCGGGAGACTGGTAAACAAAAAAAAAAGGGCATGTAGTAAAAAAAAAAAAGATTTGTAGAAAGGAGTCAAGTCACTCAATTGATTTAAATGGTCAAAGAAAATATCAGGGCTTTGAAGAATTTTCTGCATATTTAATCTGCTTCTTAGAGAATAAAATGAGTAGAGTAGTATATGTTGATTAGTTAACTACATGTACTATTTTTAATGTGCATCAGTGTGACACTTAACAAACAGTCTTGAACTGAGCTCCATTTGCATATGATTTCTGTCACAGCAAGAAAAAAAAAGCCTTTGCTGCTTTCATCTGCCTTCTTTCTTTATGCATTTATAAGCAAGAGCTCATCTGTATAGACACTCTAAAAGATTCCTTTAGGAGGCTGTCTTATGACATTTGGAAATCCCTCTTTGACAGAGATCCATGTTTATGCTTGCACAACCAGTGGCAAGCTCATATGCATATCTTCCTTGGCATAACATATTTGCATTAATTATTTTTATGTCTTATCTGTCAGCGTCATAAAGTTGGTCTATATTTCCTTTAAATAGAATATGTTTTTTCTAGTGCATACATTTTTTTTGGTGGGAGATTGGAAATCCAAAAGTTCCATGATTTTCTGCTACTCAGCACTGGTTATCAGTTTGCAATCAACAGAATTGTCTTGATTGACTTTAAAGGGACACTGACAGGCCAAATCAGCATATTTAGTTATATATATATGACATTACAGGTCTTATACAGTCTATTAAAAGCATCTAAGTATCCCCCCTGTCCACCTTATAAATACGGAAAAATAAAGTTTTATAACCTGCCTGTCTCGTCACCAATCTGCCCAAGGGGCGGAGTTTCATCTCAAAATGCGCCCAGCCAGCCTCTCCCAACTGCCGTTCTGAAGCCCCGCCCAGCTCATCAATATTCACTTCGCTGGGCGGCGGCTACAACTCTCCCCAGTCACGATCCTGCGCATGGGCAATTGAATCCTCCTGGCATCGTTCATGTCTAATCTTCTGCGCCTGCGCCCCGCTGTGGTTACATCGTGCCTGCGTACACACCCAGCCTGCGTCTTCGAGGCCGCTGCAGCCTCTGCCTCATGCGCATGCGCCAGGCACTGTTCAGAGCAGCGCTTCAGAGCGCTGCTCACTCACATCTCAAAAGGGCTTAATGATAGTGCGTCCGACCTCCAAATCTTCACTCTGCCCTCATTGTCTGTGTGTACACAGTGCAGACAAAGAGAGGCGGAGGAAGAGTTTGAGGTTCGAGTACGTCTAGTGTCAATTTCTGATGGACCAATTTTTCATAATAAAAAAGTAAATAATGTTCCCCCCATTAGTTTCTGTTATACATTTATTTCCCTGCAATTGTAAATGAGATGTGAGTGAGCAGCGCTCTGAAGCACTGCTCTGAACAGTGCCTGGCGCATGCGCATGAGGCTGCAGCGGCCTCGAAGACGCAGGCTGGGTGTACGCAGGCGCGATGTAACCACGGCGGGGCGCAGGCGCAGAAGATTAGACATGAACGATGCCAGGAGGATTCAATTGCCCATGCGCAGGATCGTGACTGGGGAGAGTTGTAGCCGCCGCCCAGCGAAGTGAATATTGATGAGCTGGGCAGGGCTTCAGAACGGCAGTTGGGAGAGGCTGGCTGGGCGCATTTTGAGATGAAACGCCGCCCCTTGGGCAGATTGGTGACGAGACAGGCAGGTTATAAAACTTTATTTTTCCGTATTTATAAGGTGGACAGGGGGGATACTTAGATGCTTTTAATAGACTGTATAAGACCTGTAATGTCATATATATAACTAAATATGCTGATTTGGCCTGTCAGTGTCCCTTTAAATGAAATTCCCCTTATGTCACCAGGATACTGAGCGATACTTATTAAAATGTACATCTATTTAAATTGTATCTTGCGTTAAAAGGGTCGTCCAGTACATAAACGGTCACTATCTTACTAAACAAACTTAAAATAGTCAATAAAACTATTAAATAATCAATAGTACAGGGGAATATGAGATGCTTTGTTATATTTCTTATCAGAGAAAAATGCCTATTTCTCTTTCTAGCAGCTCATTTTTTCTCACTCCTCCCGCTCCATAGATGTCTATGGCAAGCATGTCTGTGTGTGTTTCTGCATGTCCTCACTCCTCCTCACCCTTTCCCTCCCCATAGTCGTCAATGGACTGATGTAATCTGATCCTTCAGAGAGCTAGCTGTCTCTTGTGTCTATCAGGATAAATTCAGAACAGAAGGTTAGTTTAGGCGGGGAGAACGTGGCATATATTATAAAGTTTCTTATATTCAATATTAATTTATGAAAAGTTTATTTAACTCCTTAAGGATAGGGCTCATTTTCACCTTAAGGACCAGACCATTTTTTGCAAATCTGACCAGTGTCACTTTATGTGGTGATAACTGCAAAACGCTTTGACTTATTCAAGCCATTCTGAGATAATTTTTTCGTCACATATTGTTTTTAATGACGCTGGTAAAGTGGAGTAAAAAAATTTTTTATTTATAAAAAAATACCAAATTTACCAGAAATTTCAAAAAAATTGCAAATTTCCAAGTTTCAATTTCTCTACTTCTATAATACATAGTAATATCTACAAAAATAGTTATTCATTTACATTTCCCATATGTCTACTTCATGTTTGGATCATTTTGGGAATGCCATTTTATTTTTTGGCGACGTTACAAGGCTTAGAAGTTTAAAAGCAAATCTTAAAATTTTTCTGAGATTTTAAAAAACCCACTTTTTAAGGACCAGTTCAGGTCTGAAGTCACTTTGTGAGGCTTACATAAAAGAAACCAACCCAAAATTACCCCATTCTAGAAACTACACCCCTCAAGGTATTCAAAACTGATTTTACAAACATCGTTAACCCTTTATGTGTTTCACAAGAGTTAATGGCAAATGGAGATAAAATTTCTGAATTTTGCTTTTTGGCAAATTTTCCATTTTAATATATTTTTTCCAGTAACAAAGCAAGGGTTAACAGCCAAAAAAAACTCAATATTTATTGCCCAGATTCTGTAGTTTGCAGAAACACCCCATATGTAGCCGTAAACTACTGTACAGGCACACGGTAGGGCGTAGAGGGAAAGGTGCGCCGTGTAATTTTTGGAAGGCAGATTTTGCTGGACTGGTTTATTTACACCATGTCCCATTTGAAGCCCCCCTGATGCACCCCTAGAGTAGAAACTCCATAAAAGTGATCCCATCTAAGAAACTACACCCCTCAAGGTATTCAAAACTGGTTTTACAAACTTTGTTAACCCTTTAGGTGTTTCACAAGAGTTATTGGAAAATGGAGATTAAATTTCAGAATTTAAATTTTATGGCAAATTTTCCATTTTAATCCATTTTTTTCTAGTAACAAAGCAAGGGTTAACAGCCAAACAAAACTCAATATTTATTGCCCTGATTCTTTAGTTTGCACAAACACCCCATATGTGGCTGCAAACTACTGTACGGGCACACATTAGGGCATAGAGGGAAAGGTGTGCCGTGTGGTTTTTGGAAGGCAGATTTTGCTGGACTGTTTTATTTACATAATGTTCCATTTGAAGCCCCCCTGATGCACCCCTTGAGTAGAAACTCCATAAAAGTCACCCCATTTTGGAAACTACGGGATAAGGTGGCAGTTTTGTTGGGACAATTTTTAGGGTACATATGATTTTTGGTTGCTCTATATTACATTTTTGTGAAGCAATGTTACTAAACATTGAAATTCTGAAATCTCATCTCCATTTGCCATAAACTGTTAAGGAACACCTAAAGGGTTAATAAAGTTTGTAAAATCAGTTTTGAATACCTTGAGGGGTCACTTTTATAGAGTTTCTACTCTAGGGGTGCATCAGGGGTTCTTCAAATGGGACATGGTGCCAAATAAAAAGGCCATCAAAATCTGCCTTCCAGAAACCATTTTCCTTCTTTCCTTCTGCGCCCTGCCGTTTGGTCATACAGAAGTTTATGACCTCATATGGGGTGTTTCTGTAAACTTCAGAATCAGGGTAATTAATATAAAGTTTTGTTTGGCTGTTAACCCTTGCTTTGTTACTGGAAAAAACGGATTAAAATTTGCCCAAAAATAGCTATTTTGGCACCGTTTTTATTAAAAAATTTTGACCGTGTTCATCTGAGAAGTTAGGTCATAGGGTATTTTTATAGAGAAGATTCTTACGGACGCGGCAATACCTGATATGTCAATTTTTTTTTACATTTATTTAGGTTTTACACTATATTATCCTTTTATAAATAAAAAATAAACATTTTAGTATCTCCATAGTCTGACTCCAGAGTCAGTTTTTAAAGTTTTTATCTGATTATATTATGTAAGGTAGGGGCTCATTTTTTGCAGGATGAGAGGACGGTTTTATTGGCACTATTTTGGGGGGGCATATGACTTTTTGATCGCTTGCTATTACACTTTTTGTGATGTAAGGTGACAAAAAAATAAATTTTTTTGCAACTTTTTTATTTTATTTTTTTGACGGTGTTCATCTGAGGGGTTAAGTCATGGGGTATTTTTTATAGAGAAGATTCTTACGGACACGGCGATACCTAATATGTATATATATATATATATTTTTACTAAATAATATTTTTGAAAAATAAAAATTTTGTTATAGTGTCTCAAGTCTGAGAACAATAATTTTTTTCCGATTGTCAGTGACTAAATAGAATTAAAATTGGGGAAGGGATTATAAATTTAGTACTCCATGGAAGTGTGGTACTACCTGAAGCAACCAATAATGCAGAGGCCCGGATGATCGGGGCACGTGTCACACTGAGTGGTGGTGTCCTTTCATATCCCCCTCCTGTGACACACTCTGCACCTTTTTTGGGTATGTCCCTTCTATTGGGGACCACACCTGGAAAGTGTTGGCCAGGGACGATCCGGGCACCTCCAGTTCCCGAGGTACTCCGGCCTGCTTTTTCCCAGTCAGAAAAGATCAGGCTTGAGGACCGTTGCCGCGGTACCTCACACAGGGACAGGGTTGATGCCGTTATCGTGAATTGTGAACACTACAAGGACATCCCTCTTGTCCTTATATCTGACCAGCAACAGGTTTTCACTGGTAAGGGCACGGGTCTCACCCCTGGGGATAGCTACCTGGAGGGGGTGGGTAGGGAGGCCACGTTGATTTTTCCGCACGGTCCCACAAGCGGAGGTGGATCTGGCGGCGAGGGACTGAAACAAGGGGATACTAGTATAAAAGTTATCCACGTACAGGTGGTATCCCTTATCTAACAGTGGGTGCATAAGGTACCACGCAAGTTTCCCGCTACCACCCAGAGTGGGGGGACATTCTGGGGGTTGAATACGGGAATCTCGCCCCCTCATACACACGAAACTTGTAAGTGTACCCTGAGGTACTCTTGCAAAGTTTGTACAGCTTCATACCATACCTTGCCCGCTTAGAGGGAACATACTGGCGGAAAAGGAGTCTCCCCTTGAAAGCAATGATAGACTCATCAACCGCGACCTCCCTTCCAGGTACATAGGCCTCCAAAAATGTATTTGCATAATGCAGGCATTTCCGGATGGCCTCAAACCGGGTACGTGTCATGGCCGTACTGTAAAGTGGGGTCTGGTAGAGGACGTTCCCACTCCAGTAATGCCTGACACAGATTTTTTTTTACTAGGCCCATGTGCAGCACGAGGACCCAAAACTTCCTCATCTCGGCTGCACTGACCGGAGTCCAGCCACCGGCCCTAGCTAAAAAGGCGTACAGGTTCATTTGCTCCACCATCAGATTCACAAAGTGGTCACTGAAAAAAAGACTAAAATAGTCATATTCAGTGAAGCCCACTGTGGGAATCTGGATTCCTGCTTGGCCAACAAAATCAGGAATCACAGGCTTAAAATGCTCTGGGGTACACTATGCAAGTTCACCGGTAGGGGGCTCCGGTGGACTTAACTGGTGGGCCGGAAAACTAGTACGAGCCCTTGAGCTGCTCGTACTAATGTGGGCCACAGGGTCCCTGGCATAGCGGTCCCCTTGCTCTGCCTGGCGGCGTCTCCGCCGCCTTGGGAGCTCATCATCATCGCTAGATGATGAGGAGGACGTGGATGACAAAAGGAAAGTGGGGTCATCCTTGTTCTCACTAGGGCTCTCGGAGTCGGAGGCAAGCGGGCCATAGGGGAGTGTGTGTGTGCATGTGTGTGTGCGTGCGTATTAAACTTTATTTAGTGTGCGTGTGTGTGGGGGCACGGGTGTTCGCAGACTTTGCCCTAAAGCTAACAGAAAAAAATAAAATAAAAGCCCCCCCAAAAAAAAGATTCAAACTCGCTGATCAACCGTCCAAAGCTGATCAGCGATGGGGTGTGCGATGTGCTAACAGTGGCCGGACGCTTAGAGTTCCGGCCACAGTCAGCGTACGCATAAAAAAAAAAAATGCTTGCGCCCCAAAAAGTGTGTGTGTGTGGAGGGGGCAGGGGGTCAAGGTGCAGCATCCCTGGGGGGTCTAGGATCACACAGCTGTGCTGTGGACCCCAGACACCTAATCAGGGTGATGAAAAAAAAACTTTTTCTTTTTTCCTAAACTTTCCCTGACTATCCCTACCTATTTAAGCTCTCCCTAACCTGTCCCTATGTACCTTTTTAGTGCCAGATTGCACTATGGTGGCTCAGTAGGGGTGCTGCGGATGCTGGGGGTGCTGAGCTCCGGAGCTGGATGACGCAGGCTGCTCTCTCTCCTGGATCCCGACACATAAAGGAGGAGGAGGCAGAGCTGCAGTAAGTTTAAACCGCCCGCCCTGCAGCCAATCAGAAGCGATCCTGAGAGGTGATGTCACCATCACCTATCAGGATCGCAGGATGGTGATTGGTGGTGTATTATCACACCACCGATCAGCATCCTGTTCCCCAGAGACCCGAATAACCCGAAAACGCAGCAATTGACCTACGGTATGCTGCGATCGCCGATACGGGGGGGTCACAGGACCCCCCCGCGCATTGTCCCATGGTGCCTGCTGATTTATTTCAGCAGGCACCCAGCTCCGATCACCGCCTGCCGCGAGGCGGTGATCGGAACTACACATGACGTACCGGTACGTCATGTGTCCTTAAGTACCAGGACATCATGACGTACCGGTACGTCATATATCCCTAAGAGGTTAAAGTACAGATATCATTTAAATATTGATAATCTCTCCTCAGGATAGGTCATCAATATCTGACTTATGGAGGCCCAATTCCAGGTACACACACTGATCAGCTTTTGAAAGGGGATGCAGTACTCAGATGAGCAATGTGGTCATTTTCTTGGTCTTAGTCGTTATGTTCATTGATCACATGGCCTTACTGCAGCTCATTCCCATTCAAGTGAATGGGATTGAGATGCAATACCAAGAACAGTTGCAATACAATATATGGTGCTGTTATTGGTATTACATGAAGAGGCCACAGTGCTCATCTGATCATCAGTTCCAAAAGCAGATCGGCAGGGTTGCCAGGAGTTGGTCCCCCACCTTTCTGACAATGCAGATCTCACTTGAAGATAGGCCATCAATATTCAAGTCCTGGACAACCCCTTTAACTTAATAGACTATATAATATTTTGTACAATTATTCTTGTAGAGATGTAGCAAACTTTAGCCTGACACTTATCTCATTAGATATGCAGTAGACCACATTTTAATTCACACAAAGCTACAAAATTACTGAAAAGGTCAAGGCAAGGTTTGCACCAACTACTGTTTTTAACGTGATATATACCAATGATAAAACAACTAACATTTGGTTAATACGGTACTTTATTGCGAATGATGGAAGTGTGTTGAAATTGTTATCACTTTTCTGATTGCTTACGCAATGCTGTGCAAATGGTCACTTCTGTTTGAGTACATTCATTTTGTATTGAAGTGCTATAGTGGAAGTTATCACAGAATGGTGGGAGTGGGTAAGGCATTGACATCGATGATTCAGCTGCCTTATTTTTGCTTCACTGGAAATTAAACATCTCTGACGCACAGGATCCAAAATGATTTGGGAGGCACTGTCGATATACAGGGACAGAATGACATTGTTCATTACTTAGCTCATCCACCTTTAGCACTTGTTCAACACATTTTGCTTCTCTGTTTCAATTCCTAAAATAACTCCTTTTGCAGAGTTTAAGAAATTCGAGATCCTTAGCCTAACTTACAAAAAGCACTGACAGCTCTGCTACTGCCTACATACTGTATCTCTAGTAATTATCAATACCCTAAAGAAGGTCTACTCAACTACACTCTGTAAAGGTCCACATACCTGGGTCTAAAGGTCTGATCTGAGAGAAATGCAAAAAGGAACAACACCAGTGGCACAAAGGATGCTACAGCAATTTGTTTAATCCCACCCAGTAATGCCTTCCCACACAGTATGATTGCCCACCACACAGTATAATGCTCCCTTAGTGCCTCCTCACACTGCATAATGACTCTATACAGGGAGTGCAGAATTATTAGGCAAGTTGTATTTTTGAGGATTAATTTTATTATTGAACAACAACCATGTTCTCAATGAACCCAAAAAACTCATTAATATCAAAGCTGAATATTTTTGGAAGTAGTTTTTAGTTTGTTTTTAGTTTTAGCTATTTTAGGGGGATATCTGTGTGTGCAGGTGACTATTACTGTGCATAATTATTAGGCAGCTTAACAAAAAACAAATATATACCCATTTCAATTATTTATTTTTACCAGTGAAACCAATATAACATCTCAACATTCACAAATATACATTTCTGACATTCAAAAACAAAACAAAAACAAATCAGTGACCAATATAGCCACCTTTCTTTGCAAGGACACTCAAAAGCCTGCCATCCATGGATTCTGTCAGTGTTTTGATCTGTTCACCATCAACATTGCGTGCAGCAGCAACCACAGCCTCCCAGACACTGTTCAGAGAGGTGCTGTTTTCCCTCCTTGTAAATCTCACATTTGATGATGGACCACAGGTTCTCAATGGGGTTCAGATCAGGTGAACAAGGAGGCCATGTCATTAGATTTTCTTCTTTTATACCCTTTCTTGCCAGCCACGCTGTGGAGTACTTGGACGCGTGTGATGGAGCATTGTCCTGCATGAAAATCATGTTTTTCTTGAAGGATGCAGACTTCTTCCTGTACCACTGCTTGAAGAAGGTGTCTTCCAGAAACTGGCAGTAGGACTGGGAGTTGAGCTTGACTCCATCCTCAACCCGAAAAGGCCCCACAAGCTCATCTTTGATGATACCAGCCCAAACCAGTACTCCACCTCGCTGGCGTCTGAGTCGGACTGGAGCTCTCTGCCCTTTACCAATCCAGCCACGGGCCCATCCATCTGGCCCATCAAGACTCACTCTCATTTCATCAGTCCATAAAACCCTAGAAAAATCAGTCTTGAGCTATTTCTTGGCCCAGTCTTGACGTTTCAGCTTGTGTGTCTTGTTCAGTGGTGGTCGTCTTTCAGCCTTTCTTACCTTGGCCATGTCTCTGAGTATTGCACACCTTGTGCTTTTGGGCACTCCAGTGATGTTGCAGCTCTGAAATATGGCCAAACTGGTGGCAAGTGGCATCTTGGCAGCTGCACGCTTGACTTTTCTCAGTTCATGGGCAGTTATTTTGCGCCTTGGTTTTTCCACACGCTTCTTGCGACCCTGTTGACTATTTTGAATAAAACGCTTGATTGTTCGATGATCACGCTTCAGAAGCTTTGCAATTTTAAGAGTGCTGCATCCCTCTGCAAGATATCTCACTATTTTTGACTTTTCTGAGCCTGTCAAGTCCTTCTTTTGACCCATTTTGCCAAAGGAAAGGAAGTTGCCTAATAATTATGCACACCTAATATAGGGTGTTGATGTCATTAGACCACACCCCTTCTCATTACAGAGATGCACATCACCTAATATGCTTAATTGGTAGTAGGCTTTCGAGCCTATACAGCTTGGAGTAAGACAACATGCATAAAGAGGATGATGTGGTCAAAATACTCATTTGCCTAATAATTCTGCACGCAGTGTAGTGCGCCCCACACAGTATGATGCCCCTAAGCTCCCCCTTACAATAGGATGTCCACTAAGTGTCTCCTTCACAGTAGGTGATCCCTACATGCACCCACACAGTATAATGTTCCTTTAGTGCCACCAACATAGTCTTATGCCCCCTTTGTGCCTCCCCATACAGCATGATGCCAATAAGTGCCCCCTCACAGTAGGATATCCGCTAAGTGCTCCCCTCACAACAGGATTTCCCCCTCGTCCCCTTTCACAGCCAGGATTATCCCTTGGTGCCCCTCACACAGTATGAGGTCACTTTATGTACCCTCCTCAAACACTGATGCCCCCTTAAGTGTCCCCCATACAAACTAATGCCTCTTATTGCCTCCAATTTTAATACTCTGCTACATGATGAACAGAGCAGAACAGGTCTGTGGCTCAGCATAGCGGGTGCACTGATGTCCTTGCATTGTGCCTTCCTGCGCTGGACCACTGATGGCAGCTCATGGCTCTCCGCTTCACCTTTGCATTAAACTGTATCTGCATTTTGAATTCACTTGTCGCACACCATTTGTTAAATTTGTTGCATGAATTATCTGGTGATTTTGCAGTTTAAAGTCTTATGTTATTTATTGTAAAGGTGACAACAGTTTTTACACCACTGAGGGTCAGCAATACATTTGCCTTTTTTTTTTTTTTTTTGCAAATCTGTCCATAAAACATATGCACACCACTTAGTAAATACAAAATGCTGGTTATGGACACACCCCAAAACAATAAAAAAAAAAATGTTGCAAACACACATATCAACATATAAATTTGTTGCAAATCCTACTTCATTGTCAAAACAGCTATAAACACTCCACTATTCTGGCCTAAAATCTTT
Organism: Bufo bufo; assembly: GCF_905171765.1. Classification (NCBI taxonomy): domain Eukaryota; kingdom Metazoa; phylum Chordata; class Amphibia; order Anura; family Bufonidae; genus Bufo; species Bufo bufo. The sequence goes on from NC_053391.1 coordinate 506,558,047, forward strand.
TATACATTACCCCCTAATTTATATGTTGAGGCATTGGGGGAATTTATCATGAGGGCAACGTCAATTTTGCTTGTCTGTGTTGGCCTACTTTATGCCAAATTTATCAAACATAACACTTCTGTCTAGAAATTCTACTCCAATTTTTTATGCCACCCTTCTTTACTTGAGGGAGTTGGGGGATGGCATAAAAAAGTCACAGTAATAAATCTGGAGTGAGACTAATTAACATAGCTAACCACACCCACTTTCCCACCTATTTTCCTAAACTGGAGTGAGTGGTGTAAAAATGCTAAATGTTGCTAACTGTTGCGCAAATAAATCAAAGAATTTGCGAAAGTTCTGTTTTTTTACTTTTGGAAGCCAGGATTCTGGAGTGCATGGCTTGATAAATTTTCCCCTAAGTGTGTTACCATCAAATCAGTGAACAATTTTGTAAAGTGAGGTTTTTAATTGGTTCTTCCCCTTTAACTTCATGAAGCTACAATATTTAGTAATGTTAATACCTGGCCACATTTCTGCAGTATGAGGTACCTGTACATGTGTACTGACCATTAGGTGAGGCTAGGAGGGCCAGGAAAGTACAAAACACTTAGGGGGTCATTTATCAAACTGAAATGTGCCTAAATTATACAGCTAGTTGTGCCGCAATCTGCTACTTCTCTCCGCTCAAGCCAGGTCTAAAATTGTGGGTGGGGAAGGGGACGGGCTAGAAGGCCCATCTCATTTACCATTTTCTACGTCTGTTTCAGGCATAGAAAAAGGTCTAAATGTAAGACAGCTAGGAACCACCAGTAGCTTAGGGCTTTATTAATCTTCCCTCTGTTTCTTCTTGTGTATAATCTTTAAACCAACAAAAAACTATAACAATACAACATTAAAGTTGTAATCACTTAGTTAACTCATCACTAGAGTTGAGCGAACACCTGGATGTTCGGGTTCGAGAAGTTCGGCCGAACTTCCCGGAAATGTTCGGGTTCGGGATCCGAACCCGACCCGAACTTCGTCCCGAACCCGAACCCCATTGAAGTCAATGGGGACCCGAACTTTTCGGCACTAAAAAGGCTGTAAAACAGCCCAGGAAAGAGCTAGAGGGCTGCAAAAGGCAGCAACATGTAGGTAAATCCCCTGCAAACAAATGTGGATAGGGAAATGAATTAAAATAAAAATAAAATAAATAAAAATTAACCAATATCAATTGGACAGAGGTCCCATAGCAGAGAATCTGGCTTCACATCAGCAGAGAATCAGTCTCTTCATGCCATAGCAGAGAATCTGGCTTCATGTCAGCAGAGAATCAGTCTCTTCATGCCATAGCAGAGAATCTGGCTTCATGTCAGCAGAGAATCAGTCTTCAAGTCATAGCAGAGAATCAGGCTTCACGTCACCCACCACTGGAACAGGCCACTGTCACATATTTAGGCCCCGGCACCCAGACAGAGGAGAGAGGTCCCGTAACAGAGAATCTGGCTTCATGTCAGCACAGGATCAGTCTTCATGTCATAGCAGAGAATCAGGCTTCACGTCACCCACCACTGGAACAGGCCACTGTCACATATTTAGGCCCCGGCACCCAGACAGAGGAGAGAGGTCCCGTAACAGAGAATCTGGCTTCATGTCAGCACAGAATCAGTCTTCATGTCATAGCAGAGAATCAGACTTCACGTCACCCACCACTGGAACAGGCCACTGTCACATATTTAGGCTCCAGCACCCAGACAGAGGAGAGAGGTCCCGTAACAGAGAATCTGGCTTCATGTCAGCACAGAATCAGTCTTCATGTCATAGCAGAGAATCAGGCTTCACGTCACCCACCACTGGAACAGGCCACTGTCACATATTTAGGCCCAGGCACCCAGGCAGAGGAGAGAGGTCCCGTAACAGAGAATCTGGCTTCATGTCAGCACAGAATCAGTCTTCATGTTATAGCAGAGAATCAGGCTTCACGTTACCCACCACTGGAACAGGCCACTGTCACATATTTAGGCCCCGGCACCCAGACAGAGGAGAGAGGTCCCGTAACAGAGAATCTGGCTTCATGTCAGCACAGAATCAGTCTTCATGTCATAGCAGAGAATCAGGCTTCACGTCACCCACCACTGGAACAGGCCACTGTCACATATTTAGGCCCAGGCACCCAGGCAGAGGAGAGAGGTCCCGTAACAGAGAATCTGGCTTCATGTCAGCACAGAATCAGTCTTCATGTTATAGCAGAGAATCAGGCTTCACGTTACCCACCACTGGAACAGGCCACTGTCACATATTTAGGCCCTGGCACCCAGACAGAGGAAAGAGGTCCCGTAACAGAGAATCTGGCTTCATGTCAGCACAGAATCAGTCTTCATGTCATAGCAGAGAATCAGGCTTCACGTCACCCACCACTGGAACAGGCCACTGTCACACATTTAGGCCCTGGCACCCAGACAGAGGAGAGAGGTCCCGTAACAGAGAATCTGGCTTCATGTCAGCACAGAATCAGTCTTCATGTCATAGCAGAGAATCAGGCTTCACGTCACCCACCACTAGAACAGGCCACTGTCACATATTTAGGCTCCGGCACCCAGACAGAGGAGAGAGGTCCCGTAACAGAGAATCTGGCTTCATGTCAGCACAGAATCAGTCTTCATGTCATAGCAGAGAATCAGGCTTCACGTCACCCACCACTGGAACAGGCCACTGTCACATATTTAGGCCCAGGCACCCAGGCAGAGGAGAGAGGTCCCGTAACAGAGAATCTGGCTTCATGTCAGCACAGAATCAGTCTTCATGTTATAGCAGAGAATCAGGCTTCACGTTACCCACCACTGGAACAGGCCACTGTCACATATTTAGGCCCCGGCACCCAGACAGAGGAGAGAGGTCCCGTAACAGAGAATCTGGCTTCATGTCAGCACAGAATCAGTCTTCATGTCATAGCAGAGAATCAGGCTTCACGTCACCCACCACTGGAACAGGCCACTGTCACATATTTAGGCCCAGGCACCCAGGCAGAGGAGAGAGGTCCCGTAACAGAGAATCTGGCTTCATGTCAGCACAGAATCAGTCTTCATGTTATAGCAGAGAATCAGGCTTCACGTTACCCACCACTGGAACAGGCCACTGTCACATATTTAGGCCCTGGCACCCAGACAGAGGAGAGAGGTCCCGTAACAGAGAATCTGGCTTCATGTCAGCACAGAATCAGTCTTCATGTCATAGCAGAGAATCAGGCTTCACGTCACCCACCACTGGAACAGGCCACTGTCACACATTTAGGCCCCGGCACCCAGACAGAGGAGAGAGGTCCCGTAACAGAGAATCTGGCTTCATGTCAGCACAGAATCAGTCTTCATGTCATAGCAGAGAATCAGGCTTCACGTCACCCACCACTGGAACAGGCCACTGTCACATATTTAGGCCCAGGCACCCAGGCAGAGGAGAGAGGTCCCGTAACAGAGAATCTGGCTTCATGTCAGCACAGAATCAGTCTTCATGTTATAGCAGAGAATCAGGCTTCACGTTACCCACTACTGGAACAGGCCACTGTCACATATTTAAGCCCTGGCACCCAGACAGAGGAGAGAGGTCCCGTAACAGAGAATCTGGCTTCATGTCAGCACAGAATCAGTCTTCATGTCATAGCAGAGAATCAGGCTTCACGTCACCCACCACTGGAACATGCACTGTCACATATTTAGGCCCCGGCACCCAGACAGAGGAGAGAGGTCCCGTAACAGAGAATCTGGCTTGATGTCAGCACAGAATCAGTCTTCATGTCATAGCAGAGAATCAGGCTTCACGTCACCCACCACTGGAACAGGCCACTGTCACACATTTAGGCCCAGGCACCCAGACAGAGGAGAGAGGTCCCGTAACAGAGAATCTGGCTTCATGTCAGCACAGAATCAGTCTTCATGTCATAGCAGAGAATCAGGCTTCACGTCACCCACCACTGGAACAGGCCACTGTCACATATTTAGGCCCCGGCACCCAGACAGAGGAGAGAGGTCCCGTAACAGAGAATCTGGCTTCATGTCAGCACAGAATCAGTCTTCATGTCATAGCAGAGAATCAGGCTTCACGTCACCCACCACTGGAACAGGCCACTGTCACATATTTAGGCCCAAGCACAAAGGCAGAGGAGAGAGGTCCTGTAACAGAGAATCTGGCTTCATGTCAGCACAGAATCAGTCTTCATGTTATAGCAGAGAATCAGGCTTCACGTCACCCACCACTGGAACAGGCAACTGTCACATATTTAGGCCCCGGCACCCAGACAGAGGAGAGGTTCATTCAACTTTGGGTTGCCCCGCAATATAATGGTAAAATTAAAATAAAAATAGGATTGAATGAGGAAGTGCCCTGGAGTAAAATAATATATTGTTAAGGGGAGGTAGTTAACGTCTAATCTGCACAAGGGATTGACAGGTCCTGTGGGATCCATGCCTGGTTCATTTTTATGAACGTCAGCTTGTCCACATTGGCTGTAGAGAGGTGGCTGCGTTTGTCTGTAATGACGCCCCCTGCCGTGCTGAATACACGTTCAGACAAAACGCTGGCCGCCGGGCAGGCCAGCACCTCCAAGGCATAAAAGGCTAGCTCTGGCCACGTGGACAATTTGGAGACCCAGAAGTTGAATAGGGCCGAATCATCAGTCAGTACGTGGAGGGGTGTGCACAGGTACTGTTCCACCATGTTAGTTAAATGTTGCCTCCTGCTTACACGTTCCGTATCAGGTGGTGGTGCAGTTAGCTGTGGCGTGGTGACAAAACTTTTCCACATCTCTGCCATGCTAACCCTGCCCTCAGAGGAGCTGGCCGTGACACAGCTGCATTGGCGACCTCTTGCTCCTCCTCTGCCTTCGCCTTGGGCTTCCACTGGTTCCCCTGTGACATTTGGGAATGCTCTCAGTAGCGCGTCTACCAACGTGCGCTTGTACTCGCGCATCTTCCTATCACGCTCCAGTGCAGGAAGTAAGGTGGGCACATTGTCTTTGTACCAGGGATCCAGCAGGGTGGCAACCCAGTAGTCCGCACACGTTAAAGTTTGGGCAACTCTGCTGTCGTTGCGCAGGCACTGCAGCATGTAGTCGCTCATGTGTACCAGGCTGCTTAGAGGTAAGCACAAGCTGTCCTCTGTGGGAGGCGTATCGTCATCGTCCTGCATTTCCCCCCAGCCACGCACCAGTGATGGGCCCGAGCTGCGTTGGCTGCCACCCCGCTGTGAACATGCTTCATCCTCATCCTCCTCCACCTCCTCCTCATCCTCGTCCTCCTCGTCCTCGAGTAGTGGGCCCTGTCTGGCCAAATTTGTACCTGGCCTCTGCTGTTGCAAAAAACCTCCCTCTGAGTCACTTCTAAGAGACTGGCCTGAAAGTGCTAAAAATTACCCCTCTTCCTCCTCCTCCTGGGCCACCTCCTCTTCCATCATCGACCTAAGTGTTTTCTCAAGGAGACATAGAAGTGGTATTGTAACGCTGATAACGGCGTCATCGCCACTGGCCATGTTGGTGGAGTACTCGAAACAGCGCAACAGGGCACACAGGTCTCGCATGGAGGCCCAGTCATTGGTGGTGAAGTGGTGCTGTTCCGCAGTGCGACTGACCCGTGCGTGCTGCAGCTGAAACTCCACTATGGCCTGCTGCTGCTCGCACAGTCTGTCCAGCATGTGCAAGGTGGAGTTCCACCTGGTGGGCACGTCGCATATGAGGCGGTGAGCGGGAAGGCCGAAGTTACGCTGTAGCGCAGACAGGCGAGCAGCGGCAGGGTGTGAACGCCGGAAGCGCTAACAGACGGCCCACACTTTATGCAGCCGCTCTGACATGTCGGGGTAGTTGCGAATGAACTTCTGCACCACCAAATTCAGCACATGCGCCAGGCAAGGGATGTGCGTCAAACCGGCTAGTCCCAGAGCTGCAACGAGATTTCGCCCATTATCGCACACCACCAGGCCGGGCTTGAGGCTCACCGGCAGCAACCACTCGTCGGTATGTTGTTCTATACCCCGCCACAACTCCTGTGCGGTGTGGGGCCTGTCCCCCAAACATATGAGTTTCAGAATGGCCTGCTGACATTTACCCCGGGCTGTGCTGAAGTTGGTGGTGAAGGTGTGTGGCTGACTGGATGAGCAGGTGGAAGAAGAGGAGGAGGAAGCTGAGTAGGAGGAGACAGGAGGCAAAGAATGTTGCCCTGCGATCCTTGGCGGCGGAAGGACGTGCGCCAAACAGCTCTCCGCCTGGGGCCCAGCCGCCACTACATTTACCCAGTGTGCAGTTAGGGAGATATAGCGTCCCTGGCCGTGCTTACTGGTCCACGTATCTGTGGTTAGGTGGACCTTGCCACAGATGGCGTTGCGCAGTGCACACTTGATTTTATCGGACACTTGGTTGTGCAGGGAAGGCACGGCTCTCTTGGAGAAGTAGTGGTGGCTGGGAACAACATACTGTGGGACAGCAAGCGACATGAGCTGTTTGAAGCTGTCTGTGTCCACCAGCCTAAATGACAGCATTTCATAGGCCAGTAGTTTAGAAATGCTGGCATTCAGGGCCAGGGATCGAGGGTGGCTAGGTGGTAATTTACGCTTTCTCTCAAATGTTTGTGAGATGGAGAGCTGAACGCTGCCGTGTGACATGGTTGAGATACTTGGTGACGCAGGTGGTGGTGTTGGTGGTACATCCCATGTTTGCTGGGCGGCAGGTGCCAACGTTCCTCCCGAGGCAGAGGAAGAGGCCGAGGCTGCAGCAGCAGAAGAGGCCGAGGCGGCAGCAGCAGAAGAGGTAGCAGGGGGAGCCTGAGTGACTTCCTTGTTTTTAAGGTGTTTACTCCACTGAAGTTCATGCTTTGAATGCAGGTGCCTGGTCATGCAGGTTGTGCTAAGGTTCAGAACGTTAATGCCTCGCTTCAGGCTCTGATGGCACAGCGTGCAAACCACTCGGGTCTTGTCGTCAGCACATTGTTTGAAGAAGTGCCATGCCAGGGAACTCCTTGAAGCTGCCTTTGGGGTGCTCGGTCCCAGATGGCGGCGGTCAGTAGCAGGCGGAGTCTCTTGGCGGCGGGTGTTCTGATTTTGCCCACTGCTCCCTCTTTTGCTACGCTGTTGGCTCGGTCTCACCACTGCCTCTTCCTCCGAACTGTGAAAGTCAGTGGCACGACCTTCATTTCATGTGGGGTCTAGGACCTCATCGTCCCCTGCATCGTCTTCCACCCAGTCTTGATCCCTGACCTCCTGTTTAGTCTGCACACTGCAGAAAGACGCAGCAGTTGGCACCTGTGTTTCGTCATCATCAGAGATGTGCTGAGGTGGTATTCCCATGTCCTCATCATCAGGAAACATAAGTGGTTGTGCGTTAGTGCATTCTATCTCTTCCACCCCTGGGGAAGGGCTAGGTGGATGCCCTTGAAAAACCCTGGCAGCAGAGTCTTCAAACAGCATAAGAGACTGCTGCATAACTTGAGGCTCAATCAGTTTCCCTGATATGCATGGGGGTGATGTGACAGACTGATGGGCTTGGTTTTCATGCGCCATCTGTGCGCTTTCTGCATAAGACTGGGTGGGAGATAATGTGAACGTGCTGGATGCACTGTCGGCCACCCAATTGACTAATGCCTGTACCTGCTCAGGCCTTACCATCCTTAGAACGGCATTGGGCCCCACCAAATATCCCTGTAAATTCTGGCGGCTACTGGGACCTGAGGTAGTTGGTACACTAGGACGTGTGGCTGTGGCAGAACGGCCAAGTCCTCTCCCAGCACCAGAGGGTCTACTAACACCACCATGTCCACGTCCGCGTCCGCGTCTCTTACTAGATGTTTTCCTCATTGTTCCCGTTCACCACAATTTTGAAAATGGCAAATTTGGGAATAGTTTTTCAACCCAGAACAAAAACTCTGCTTTTACGGTCACTACAAATAATTTGACCAGCTAAAACAGTACTGATTTGGAGGAATATAAATGTCAGGGCTATTTTTTAGGCGCTGTGTGACAGGTATACCTTTAATCACAGAATTAGACTTGTATCTGCACTGTAGCGTGTGTGTTAAGTTTTTCAGAATGACACTATCAGCACCTTGAATCTAATATACCCTTTTTGGGATAGATTTAAAGTAGGCCTGATATAGCAGAAAATACTAATTTTGAAAATGGCAAATTTGTGAATAGTTTTTCAACCCAGAACAAAAACTGTGCTTTTACGGTCACTACAAATAATTTGACCAGCTAAAACAGTACTGATTTGGAGGAATATAAATATCATGGCTATTTTTTAGGCGCTGTGTGACAGGTATACCTTTAATCACAGAATTAGACTTGTATCTGCACTGTAGCGTGTGTGTTAAGTTTTTCAGAATGACACTATCAGCACCTTGAATCTAATATTCCCTTTTTGGGATAGATTTAAAGTAGGCCTGATATAGCAGAAACTACTAATTTTGAAAATGGCAAATTTGGGAATAGTTTTTCAACCCAGAACAAAAACTGTGCTTTTACGGTCACTACAAATAATTTGACCAACTAAAACAGTACTGATTTGGAGGAATATAAATGTCAGGGCTATTTTTTAGGCGCTGTGTGACAGGTATACCTTTAATCACAGAATTAGACTTGTATCTGCACTTTAGCGTGTGTGTTAAGTTTTTCAGAATGACACTATCAGCACCTTGAAACTAATATACCCTTTTTGGGATAGATTTAAAGTAGGCCTGATATAGCAGAAACTACTAATTTTAAAAATGGCAAATTTGGGAATACTTTTTCAACCCGGAACAAAAACTGTGCTTTTACGGTCACTACAAATAACTTGACCAGATAAAACAGTACTGATTTGGAGGAATATAAATGTCAGGGCTATTTTTTAGGCGCTGTGTGACAGGTATACCTTTAATCACAGAATTAGACTTGTATCTGCACTGTAGCGTGTGTGTTAAGTTTTTCAGAATGACACTATCAACACCTTGAATCTAATATACCCTTTTTGGGATAGATTTAAAGTAGGCCTGATATAGCAGAAACTACTAATTTTGAGAATGGCAAATTTGGGAATAGTTTTTCAACCCTGAACAAAAACTGTGCTTTTACGGTCACTACAAATAACTTGACCAGCTAAAACAGTACTGATTTGGAGGAATATAAATGTCAGGGCTATTTTTTAGGCGCTGGGTGACAGGCTCAACTTGCCCCTGATGTAGTATATGGCCAAAAAATAACCACACTATTGATGGTTAAATGCACTTGGGTGACACAGGCTCTGCCTGCACCTGATGTAGTATATGGCCAAAAAATAACCACACTATTGATGGTAAAATGCACTTGGTGGTAGCTTGTGCTGGCGCACCACAAGCCACAAAATGGCCGCCGATCACCCTAGAAAAAAGTGATATAAAAACGCTCTGGGCAGCCTAAAAAAAGTGAGCAATTCAATATCAGCACTTCAATGATCCACAGCTGGAGATCGATCACTGAATTAAGTCTTTTGGAGGAGTTAATCTGCCTAATCTCGCCCTAACGTCGCAGCAGCAACCTCTCCCTATGCTTGAATCAGCAGAGTGACGTGACCCAAGCTTATATAGAGGCTGGGTCACATGCTGCACTGGCCAATCACAGACATGCCAATAGTAGGCAAGGCTGTGATGGCCTCTTGGGGCAAGTAATATGACGCTTGTTGATTGGCTGCTTTGCAGCCTTTCAAAAAGCGCCAAGAAAGCGCCGAACACCAAACCCGAACCCGGACTTTTAGGAAAATGTTTGGGTTCGGGTCCGTCTCACGGACACCCCAAAATTCGGTACGAACCCGATCCCTACTCATCACTACTTTTTCTCTTATATCAGCATAACTTTAGTTTGCCCCCCCCCCCCTTTTTTTCCTCTGAACAAAGAGATGTATTTGCACAGACTCAAAACCAAAATATGTGTGTATTCGTGCCAACAGGCGATGCGCCCGCCCGATCTGCGGCAGGGGTCCTGTAGTCACTGATAGCTGGACCCTTGCGGCATGCACCAGCATCGGTGAATTCACCAATGCCGGCGAATTAAACTAATCTAACTGTCACCTCATCCTACAAAAAATTATATCCTAACTAAGACAATCGCCCAAAAAAATAAATAAATATGGAGACACTAAAACATGATATTTTTGGTTTAAAAAATGCTGTTATTGTGTAAAACTTACATAAATAAAAAAAGTTGACTTATTAGGTATCGCTGCATCCGTAAGAACCTTCTCTCACGGTAAATTGTCTATAAATGGAGAAAGTTTAGCACTGCTGCTACTCTCCCTAGGAGTGGCCGTCCTGTAAAGATGACTCTAAGAGCACACGCAGACTGCTCAATGAGGTGAAGAAGAATCCTAGAGAGTCAGCTAAAGACTTACAAAAGTCTCTGGCATATGCTAACATCCCTGTTAGCGAATCTACGATACGTAAAACACTAAACAAGAATGGATTTCATGGGAGGATACCACAGAGGAAGCCACTGCTGTCTAAAAAAAACATTGCTGCACGTTTACAGTTTGCACAAGAGCACCTGGATGTTCCACAGCAGTACTGGTAAAATATTCTGTGGACAGATGAAACCAAAGTTGAGTTGTTTGGAAGAAACACGCAACACTATGTGTGGAATAAAAGAGGCACAGCACACCAACATCAAAACCTCTCAACAGAATGGCTTAAACAGAAGAAAATACGCCTTCTGGCCTCAACCCGATTGAGATGCTGTGGCATGACCTCAAGAAAGCGATTCACACCAGACATCCCAAGAATATTGATGAACTGAAACAGTTCTGTAAAGATGAATGGTAAAGAGTTACTTCTGACCGTTGTGCATGTCTAATCTGCAACTACTTGAAACGTTTGGTTGAAGTTATTGCTGCCAAAGGAGGTTCAACCAGTTATTAAATCCAAGGGTTCACATGATTTTTCCACCTGCACTGTGAATGTTTACATGGTGTGTTCAATAAAAACATGGTAACATTTAATTCTTTGTGTGTTATTAGTTTAAGCAGACTGTGATCGTCTATTGTTGTGACTTAGATGAAGATCAGATCACATTTTATAACTAATTTGTGCAGAAATCCATATCATTCCAAAGGGTTCACATATTTTTTCTTGGCAACTGTATATATATATATTGTAGGAGAGTCCCCGGGATAATAATGGACGGACGATACGTGCCACCAGAGGTCCTGGCCTCGGTGGAGAAAGAACCGGATCATTGCGGTTACAGCGGCGAATGCTGCTGGCACAGCGTGTCCAGGCCGGTTCTTACTGGGAAAAGGTAAAGAGCAGGGTGGGTGCCTGTTCCCCACGGTCAGCCCAGGTTTTTGGTGGAGCTGGGCCTTTGAAGAACCCAGCCTGCTGAAGATGGGGGGTGGGGTGTGTCTTGCTGTGCTGGAGATTTTGACAGACAGAGTCAGTGCTGGTCAAGGAGAGACTGGGCACAGCACAAACTGAAGGATAGCCCTGGGACCTGTGGTGCTACTATCCGAAGGGGCTCTGGCCTGAAGGAGACAAAGGCAGGTAGCCTAGAAGCCTGCAGGACCGGTGTGGTCTGTCCAGAAACAAGGTGACTCAAACCTGCTGTTTATTTGCTATAAAAGGACTTTTGTTCTATGCACTATGTGGATATGCACCTGTGTGGTCTGCACATTGCCTGTTATGCCTTTGGTGTGAATAAAGTCACGGTGTATCACAAAGACTGGCTGTGATTGCCTCAATACTGCCGCTGCTACTGTAGCCTACCACAAGCACATCCCCACAATATATATATTCTTATGGAAAAGGATAAAGCTTTTAACCCTTTGAGGACCATAAGATTACCTTCATCAATATAAAAATAATTATATTTTTTTCCATTTAAGAATGTATTTGAACAATAAATAAAAGCATTTCCACACTTGTGTCATTTTTGGGGGAGGAGTTATGACACGGGACAAATGTGACTATTTAGGTTACTTTTAATGGAGAGCCATTTTTTTGTTACAGCAACTGAAGTCCGTACACTTCAGTTGCTGTAACTAAGCCATTTCATGAAATAACTGGCAAAAAGCTAGATCCATTTGTTGATAAGAACTTATATTTTGACTCAAAAAAAAAAAAAGTATTTTAAGATCTTAATCAGATGATGCAGGCAATTAAAAACATGGGACAAATACGTCCCTTGGTCCTCAAAGGGTTGCTAGAGTTGAGCGGACACCTGGATGTTCGGGTTCGACGGGAAGTCAATGGGGACCCGAACTTTTGAGCACTAAAATGGCTGTAGAAATGTCATGGAAAGGGCTAGAGGGCTGCAAATGGCATCAAAATGTGGTTAAGAGCATGACAAGTGCTCTGCAAACAAATGTGGATAGAGAAATGACTTTAAATAACATAAAATACGTAAAAATTAAAAATAATAATCTTGATCTAGGAGGACGAGGTCCATATGGAGTAGGAGGTTGAGGAGGCGGTGGATGTGGTGGTGTAGGTGGAAGCAGCGGTGGAGGAGGAGGTAGCCTACACTGCTTTTTGCTTTTAAATTTATTTAAATTTTTTTAAATTAGGGTACACCCCAAAACATTGGGAAATATAACCTGTGATAACCCCCTCCAGTCATGCTAAACACACGTTCAGACAATACACTGGCTGCAAGGCAGGCCAGCACCTCCAAGGGGTAAAGGGCAAGCTCAGGCCATGTGCCCAATTTAGAGACCCAGAAGTTGCAGGGGCTGACCCCTGTCAGTCAGTTCGTGTAGGCGTGTGCACACTTACTGCCCCACCATGTCACACGTTCCTGTGATGTTCACGATCCAATTTGATATCTGCTCTATTAACTTTCGATGTTCTTTTATGCGCCTACCATGGTGATCACGGTTGGCGGGGAATCAGGGTTCCACGCCGGAGAGGGAGCGTGAGAAAGAGAGACCACATCCAAGGGAGGATTAATTATTTTTCAAATTTTAAATGATAGAGCGGAATTATGGGACAAATTATTAAAGCGTAAAAGTGGGACAACTTTTTAAAGTTTAAGCATTGAAAGAAAGGATGTGGCACGCATTAATTAATGAAGAATTTAATCAATTTTATTCCCTGTCAACTATGCAGAGCAGGGGTTTCTATCCGGCAAAATTTGAAAAATGTCACCTGACAATGTAATTGAAGATTTTTTTAAATTTATGAAATGAAAGGATAAACAGGCATACTCTTATATGGGTCAATCTATTTAGGTTTATTTATAATGTTAAAATATTGTTGTAGTTGTAGGGTGTAAATAAAAAATTATATATTAAAATATGAATGAGTGCTAGCAATAAAATCCATAGAATCAATGGTTCAAAGATAAAAGTCTATGAGAATGTCCTTTGTGGAAAAAGTGGTAAAAATTTAGAAACAATAAAGATGGGAAATCGCCACTGGATAGAAGATGAATAGTCCGCCTTTTATCATGATGCTTCTGTTTGTGGAATAGTCTTTCATAAATCAATAAAGATATGCATTAATAATCTTGTATTGAGCTAAGAATAATCTTCTTTAAGTCAAGACTTCGAGGTATATGAAATAATCATGTGTAGTACAAATAGCTGCATTTTTGTACGATACTGTGGGAAGAAGGGATGCTCTGTGCCTGAGTGCGGCGTCCCACACTGTCTCTGGCTACAGAGATCACTTACCCTTCCGCCGGCACTTTTAAATTTATGTTCCTGTCACCTATGTAGAGGTGCCACAGTGACATCCACCATCCATTTGGATATCTTCTCTATCAACTTTCGATGTTCTTTTCTGAGCCTACCATGTTGATCACGGTTATCGGCGAATCAGGGTTCCACGCCGGAGAGGGAGCGTGAGAAAAAGAGAACTAATTTAAGGGAGATAAATTTATTTAAAAAATTGGGAATCAAGCGGAAATGTGGGAAAAGCTGTTAAAGCGCAAATGTGGGACAAATTACAGAAGCCCAAATGTGGGCCAAAAAAGTAAAGCGGAAATATGGGAAAAGTTATTGAGGCGCAAATGTGGGACAAATTACAGAAGCCCAAATGTGGGCCAAAAGAGTAAAGCGGAAATGTGGGACAAATTATTGAAGCGCAAATGTGGTACAACTTGTTAAAGTTTAAGCATTGAATCAAAGCAATAAAAAATAGGAAGAACCAAGAGAACGTTGAAAAAACGCATTGCAGAACATGTTGGCAACATAAAGAAAGGTTTCGAAAACCATTCACTATCATACCATTTTAAAACAACACATAATCAAGACCCCTCTTGCTTGAAATTTTCAGCAATTGATAAAGTACAAATGGATTGGAGAGGTGGAAACCATGTAGAGAAAATGTCACGTTTAGAAATGAAGCAAATTTTTGAATTAAATACACTACAACCGTCGGGTCTGAATGCAGACTTTGAATTATTCGGCTTCTTGTAGGATGGGCGCCATGTGTCAATGATTAACTGTACGATATTTGAATTCGTCCAGTTTTTCCTCTACACTTGGTCACCATCCAATAACTCTACATTAGTGTAAAGCACACCACAAATAAATACCCACACAATGAAAAATTGCTCCAGGGACTTGAAAAAAGATTCATTCTGAAGAATTTTTGAGAAATATAAAATTTCCAGAAAAAACGCATCGGAACCGCATTGAAATCGCATGCGATACTGATGCGTTTTTTATACGATTTGATTCCAAAGAAGGTGTTGGACAATTGAATGAAAGATTTTTTTATGTAATTGCCTGTTATTACCACTTTTTGATGTTTTTATATATATTTCTTATTATTGTATTGACTATTTATGTAACATGTTTTTTATTGTAAGGATAAGATGTCTAATACATTTGAAAAGAATAATATCATTAATATATGTTTTTAAAGTCAGAAACAACACTAATAGATCCCAAAAAATTCGTATTCCAGACCAGTTCTTTACACATTCCTTATCCACTATACAGGGAGTGCAGAATTATTAGGCAAATTAGTATTTTGACCACATCATCCTCTTTATGCATGTTGTCTTACTCCAAGCTGTATAGGCTCGAAAGCCTACTACCAATTAAGCATATTAGGTGATGTGCATCTCTGTAATGAGAAGGGGTGTGGTCTAATGACATCAACACCTTATATTAGGTGTGCATAATTATTAGGCAACTTCCTTTCCTTTGGCAAAATGGGTCAAAAGAAGGACTTGACAGGCTCAGAAAAGTCAAAAATAGTGAGATATCTTGCAGAGGGATGCAGCACTCTTAAAATTGCAAAGCTTCTGAAGCGTGATCATCGAACAATCAAGCGTTTTATTCAAAATAGTCAACAGGGTCGCAAGAAGCGTGTGGAAAAACCAAGGCGCAAAATAACTGCCCATGAACTGAGAAAAGTCAAGCGTGCAGCTGCCAAGATGCCACTTGCCACCAGTTTGGCCATATTTCAGAGCTGCAACATCACTGGAGTGCCCAAAAGCACAAGGTGTGCAATACTCAGAGACATGACCAAGGTAAGAAAGGCTGAAAGACGACCACCACTGAACAAGACACACAAGCTGAAACGTCAAGACTGGGCCAAGAAATATCTCAAGACTGATTTTTCTAAGGTTTTATGGACTGATGAAATGAGAGTGAGTCTTGATGGGCCAGATGGATGGGCCCGTGGCTGGATTGGTAAAGGGCAGAGAGCTCCAGTCCGACTCAGACGCCAGCAAGGTGGAGGTGGAGTACTGGTTTGGGCTGGTATCATCAAAGATGAGCTTGTGGGGCCTTTTCGGGTTGAGGATGGAGTCAAGCTCAACTCCCAGTCCTACTGCCAGTTTCTGGAAGACACCTTCTTCAAGCAGTGGTACAGGAAGAAGTCTGCATCCTTCAAGAAAAACATGATTTTCATGCAGGACAATGCTCCATCACACGCGTCCAAGTACTCCACAGCGTGGCTGGCAAGAAAGGGTATAAAAGAAGAAAATCTAATGACATGGCCTCCTTGTTCACCTGATCTGAACCCCATTGAGAACCTGTGGTCCATCATCAAATGTGAGATTTACAAGGAGGGAAAATAGTACACCTCTCTGAACAGTGTCTGGGAGGCTGTGGTTGCTGCTGCACGCAATGTTGATGGTGAACAGATCAAAACACTGACAGAATCCATGGATGGCAGGCTTTTGAGTGTCCTTGCAAAGAAAGGTGGCTATATTGGTAACTGATTTGTTTTTGTTTTGTTTTTGAATGTCAGAAATGTATATTTGTGAATGTTGAGATGTTATATTGGTTTCACTGGTAAAAATAAATAATTGAAATGGGTATATATTTGTTTTTTGTTAAGTTGCCTAATAATTATGCACAGTAATAGTCACCTGCACACACAGATATCCCCCTAAAATAGCTAAAACTAAAAACAAACTAAAAACTACTTCCAAAAATATTCAGCTTTGATATTAATGAGTTTTTTGGGTTCATTGAGAACATGGTTGTTGTTCAATAATAAAATTAATCCTCAAAAATACAACTTGCCTAATAATTCTGCACTCCCTGTAAAGGTGGAACATGAGCAGGGGGATGTTAACCACTGAGGAAGGGGTCATTGTCTTAAATCCCCGAAACGCGTCTGGTATTAATCCCCCCTACCAAGAAAAAGGATATTGCGAGACTGAGGAAGCCTGGAGACCACCACACAATCAGCGAATTGCCAAAGCGAAAAAACGCTATCACACGAAAGGTACCAAGACCATGTGTAGCAAACAATTCCATTGGCGCTAAATTTGAATTTGAACAACAGCCCTTGAGACCGGAATTAGAAAGGAAAACACGCCGAGTCGAGGGCCTATTGTCCAGTATAAAGATCTTCGGGTAACATTTCGCATATCTTATTCAAGCGATCGCTTTTTAAACAAATACAGCGGGACGCCGCTGTGCGTATGAGCAGCTAAAATATTTTCTGAATAAACTACCCAAGGCTGCATACGCTTGGAACTCTGGTTATTACAACCAATGTTTGTTAAAGGACTGGCCACAAGCCGATTATTATATTCGGCAGTAAGGGATTACTTGCATTACTGAAAATTTCGTATGGAATAATGTATTAAAGCATTCCAGTGAACAATATTCGTATGACCATCCTCTTGAAAATTATCGAATATCCGAATTTTTTATCTTCGAATATCCGAATTTTTGTGCCTTTTTATTCGTATATTGGGATCTACATTTATATTGACTTGTATTGTCTGATTTTATTGTTTTACATTTTAGCTTACCATTGAATTATTCCACCACCAGTATTAACATCTTTTTCTCTGCTGATTTTCTATTATATTGTTGATATTTTATTGTGACTTTTATTGCCAATTTTATTGTTAAATATTGTTTTTGTTATGTTTAATAAAAGATCCCTTTACTTATAGAGAGTGCCCCACTTCTATTTTTTATTATATTTATTCTTATCAGACTGGGTGTTGTCTGTTAGTGGGTGCACCTCTGTTGGATCTCCACCTCACTTTAGTGCGACATTACCTTCCACTTATTGAATCAAAGCAGATGGCGCGCATCAATTAAAGAAGAATTTCTGAAATTTTATTCCCTGTCACCTATGCAGAGCAGGGGTTTATTCATGTCTAAAATTGTATAATGTCAACCCAAGAATATAACAGAAAAATTACAGAAATTTATTAACCTGTCTACTTGGTAGAGCAGGGGTCTAAGACAGAACAAAAATGTTTATTGCCACCCGAAAATGTAAAAGAAAAATTATATAAATTTATGAAGCTGTCAACTAGGTAAAGGAGGTGTATATTACACCCAAAAATTTGTGAATTTCGCCCGAAAATGTAACAGACAAATTTTTTTTTTTACCTGTCTAATCGGTATTGCAGTGGTACATCACACCCAAAAATTGGTGAATTTCACCAGAAAATGTAAAGGACAATTTTTATTTATTTTTTCCGGTCTACTAGGTATAGCGGTGGTACTTCACACCCAAAAATTGTTGAATTTCAACTGAAAATGTTCCATATCAGCTGGTGGTGCTGGTTGTTGTGGCGTGCAGACAAAGCTTTTCCACATTTCGGCCATGCTCACCCTGCCTTCTGAAGTGCTGGCGGTGCCCAAGCTGCATTAGCGACCTCTTCCTCGTCCTCTGCCTTCGCCTTGTGCTTCCACTGTGCCCCCGCTGTTAGGTGGGAATGCCACCAGCAGCGTGTCTACCAGCGTGCGCTTGTACTCGCGCATCTTACGATCACGCTCCAGTGAATGAATTAAGGACGGTACGTTGTCGTTGTAACGGGGATCCAGCAGCGTGGCCACCCAGTAATCAGCACAAGTTAGAATATGGGCAACTCGGGGGTCGTTGCGGAGACAATGCAGCATGTAATCGCTCATGTGTGCCAGGCTGCCCAGAGGCAACGAAAAGCTGTCCTCTGTGGGAGGTGTATCGTCTGTGTCCTCTGTATCCCACCAGCCACGCACCAGTGATGGCCATGAGCTGGTCTGGGTGCCACCCTGCTGTGAACATAGTTCCTCCTCCATCTCCTCCTCCTCCTCATCCTCCACCTCGTCATCCTCCAGAACTGTGCCCTGGCTGGACAATTGTGTACCTGGCGTTTGTGGGTGCAGGAACCCACCCTCGGAGCTACTTGTGAATGACTGGCCGGAAACCCTACGAAATGATCCCTCTTTCTCCTTCTCCTCCTGTGCCACTTCCTCTTCCATCATCGCCAGCAGCGTTTATTTCAAGGAGGCATAGAAGTGGGATAGTTACGCTGAGAATCGGCACTGGCCATGTTGGTGGAGTACTCGAAACAGCACAACAAGGAACACAGCTCTCGCATGGAGGCCCAGTCATTGGTGGTGAAGTGGTGCTGTTCCGCCGATAGACTCACCCGTGTGTGCTGCAGCTGAAACTCCACTATCGCCTGCTGCTGCTCGCACAGTGTGGCCAGCATGTGAAAGGTGGAGTTCCACCTCGTGGGCACGTCGCATATGAGGTGGTGAGCGGGAAGTTCGAAGTTACGCTGCAGCGCTGACAGGCGAGCAGCAGCAGGGTGAGAACGCCGAAAGCTCGCACAGACGGCCCGCACTTTATGCAGCAGCTCTGACATATCGGGGTAATTTTTAAGGAATCTCTACACCACCAAATTCAGCACATGCGCCAGGCAAGGGATGTGCGTCAAACCGGCTAGTCCCAGAGCTTCTACGAGATTTCACCCATTATCGCACACCACCAGACGGGCTTGAGGCTGACTGACACAAACCACTCAACGGTCTGTTGTTCAAGGCCCGTCCATAGCTCCTGCGCAGTTTGGGGTTTGTCCCCCAAACAGATACGTTTTAAAACTGCCTGCTGTCGTTTACCCCTGGCTGTGCTAAAGTTGGTGGTGAAGGTGTTACGCTGACCGGATGAGGAGCCGGTAGAGTATGAGGAAGCGGAGTAGGAGGAGAAAGCAACAGGAGGCAAACTGAAGCGCCCTGCAATCCTTGGTGGTGGAAGGACATGCGCCAAACTGCTATCCGCCTCAGGCCCAGCTGCCACTGCATTTACCCAGTGTGCTGTTATGGAGATATAACGTCCCAGATCGTGCTTACTGGTCCACGTATCTGTAGTGAGGTGCACCTTGCCACAGATGGCGTTGCGTAGTGCACACCTGATTTTGTCCCCTACTTGGTTGTGCAGGGAAGGGATGGCTCACATGGAAAAGTAGTGGTGGCTGGGCACGACGTACTGTGGGACAGCCACCGCCATAAGGCCTTTAAAACTATCCGTCTCCACCAGACGGAATGACAGCATTTCAAAGACCAGTAATTTAGAAATGCTGGCATTCAGGGCTAGGGATCGCGGGTGGGTAGGGGGGTACTTCCTCTTCCTCTCCAATGTTTGGGAGATGGAGAGCTGAACGCTTCCGTGAGACATTGTGGAGATGCTTGGTGACCCAGGTGGTCGTGTTGCTGGAGGATCCTCTGTTTGCGCGGTGGCAGGTGGCACTGTCACTCCAGAGGTGGATGAAAAGGCTGAGACTGCATCAGGAGAGGATGCAGGAGGAGCCAGAGACCTTTCTTGGTTTTTGAGGTGTCTACTCCACTGCAGCTCGTGCTTAGCACTTAAATGCCTGGTCATGCAGGTTGTGCTCAGGTTGAGAACATTTATGCCTCGCTCAGGCTCTGATTGCACAGCGTGCAAACCACTCGTGTCTTGTCGTCAGCACATTGTCTGAAGAACTGCCATGCCAGGGAACTCCTTGGAGCTGGCTTTGGTGTGCTCGGTCCCTTGCTGCGGTGGGCAGTAGCAGGCGTACTGTCTAGAGGATGGCTGCTCCGCTTTTGCACCCTGCTCCCTCTTCTGCTGTGCTGGTGGCTCTGTGCGACCACCGCCTCTTCCTCCGAACTACACAGGTCACTTGCATGACCTTGATTCCATGTGGGGTCGAGGACCTCATCGTCCTCCACATCATCTTCACCCCTGCCCTTCTTGTCGGTCTGCACACTTTCGAAAGCCCCAGCAGTTGGCACCTGTGTTTCGTCATCATCCGAGACGTGCTGCGATGGTCCTCCCATGTACAGTCGTGGCCAAAAGTTTTGAGAATTACATAAATATTGGAAATTGGAAAAGTTGCTGCTTAAGTGTAACGGGGTTCCGACGGTGCACTCGGTCCCCCATTACCCACAGACCTGTTGCTTAGCTTTGGAAATGAGGATCTGTGTTTGACCTCATTCCCAGGGTGGCGTTACTAGCTGGGTGGCTCCCTGCTCCTAAGTCTGCCTTGAGCGCCAAGCTGATCACTCGGTGCTCGACTGGTTGGTCTGTCGGTCATGTGACGCTGGCCACGTCACATGACCCTCACTCCCCACTATAAATACAGGCAGCCTGCTGGCCACAGGTTGCCTGTTAATTTAGGTTCCACCTGTGATTTGGTCTTTCCTGGCGTACTTACCTCCTGCTGAATTCCTGACGATCCTCTGCCTGCTCCTTGTGTACTTTGCTGCTCTCCTGGTATTTATGACCCCGGCTTCTCCTGACAATTCTCTGCTTGCTCCCTTTGTACTTTGTAGCTTTCCTGTTATTGACTCGGTCCGTTCACGTCCTGTTGTTTGTCTGTCTGTCATCCCTGCACTTATTCCAAGTTAGGGATTGCCGTCCAGTTGTCCCCTGTCATTAGGACTCGCGAGGCAAGTAGGCAGGGCCAGGGGTAAGGGTGGAGCGCAGTGGTCACTTCCCTTCCCCCTGTGTGTGTGTGTACGCGACCGTTACAGATTAACAGGCCCAATAACCACTGTATTATGAATCCTCTGGTGACCCTGACTGACCCTGTCTCTAATCTGACGCAGAGGGTGCATGAGTTAGGGGAAAAACTCAGTTCTTTTGAGTTAGGGCAAGGTTCTTCCACTCCTCAGGCCTCCAGTCCGCATTTTGAGCCCCAGATTAAGCTCCCAGAACTCTTTTCTGGAGACCGGAAGAAGTTTCTCTCTTTTAAGGAGAATTGTAAACTTTACTTCCGTTTGCGCCCCGTGTCCTCTGGCCCCGAGAGTCAACGCGTGGGCGTTATCATTTCCCTATTACAGGGTGATCCCCAGGACTGGGCGTTCTCTTAACCTGCTGGCGCCAGTTGTTTATATTCTGTGGAGGGGTTCTTTCAGGCCCTGGGTACCCTCTATGATGAACCAGACAGGGCTCTAGTAGCCGAGACGGCTCTAAAGGCACTGGTTCAGGGCAATCTACCAGCGGAGGATTATTGCACCCAATTTAGAAGGTGGTGTGTCCCCTCAGGATGGAACGAACCAGCCCTGAAGAGTCAGTTCAGGTCAGGTCTGTCTGATAAATTAAAGGATCTTCTGGTCAGTTATCAACTTCCAGAGACCTTAGAGGAGATGATGACCCTTGTTGTCCGACTCGACCGACGGGTTAGAGAGAGACGACAGGAACAACAGTTCTCTTCCCAGAATGTGGTCCAGCCAGAGGCCTATCCCAGAGACAATGCTGAGGTCTCCACCGAGGAACCCATGCAGGTTCGCATGACCCGAGGGAATCTTCGCCGCAGACGTGGAGAATGCTTTTACTGTGGAGATCCTGACCATTGGATCAACCAGTGTCCTAAGAAGGTCCTCTCTGTCAAGTCTCCTAAGGCAAGGCAACCTAAAGACCAGGTACACCCTGAATTTTCTAAATGTAAGCTTTCGGTACCCATTACGATTTCTCTGGGAGTAGATAAATGGCCGGGTAAGGCCTTTATTGATTCTGGCTCAGCGGCTAGCTTTATTGACTCTGAGTATGCTGTAAGATTGGGTATTCCTATGTTTGCCTTACCAACTCCTATCCATGTCATGGCTATTGATGCTACTCTTCTTATTGGTGGTACGGTGAGCTTATGTACCTCAGAGATTTCTCTAACCGTGGGTGTGTGCCACTCAGAGAGATGATCGCTTTTAGTCCTGGAGAACCTACCGGCTGAGGTGGTACTAGGGTTGCCTTGGCTCCGACTACATAACCCCACTATAGATTGGTCCAATGGGGAGTTGGTGAGATGGGGGCCTAAGTGTGACTCGTGCTTGTCCGTGGTACAGGCTGGGGTCTCAGTAAAGTCTGATACTTTACTCACTGTTGTTATGGAATATTCTGATGTATTCTCATCACCAACCCCGGAGGTTCTACCCCCCCATAGACCTTATGATTTTACCATAGAGCTAGTAGAGGGGGCCAAGTTTCCTAAAGGACGAATTTATAATCTTTCTATGCCCGAACGCAAGGCCATGGAAGATTATATTAAAGAGAGCCTTGGTAAAGGGCATATTAGACCTTCTGTCTCTCCTATGGGGGCGGGGTTTTTTTTCGTCAAGAAAAAAGATGGTGGTCTTAGGCCATGTATCGATTACCGGAGATTAAATAAAATCACTGTCCAGAATAGATACTCCCTCCCATTGATTCCGGATTTATTTAACCAGGTTCTGGGGGCAACCTGGTTTTCCAAAATTGACCTGAAAGGGGCATACAATCTAATCCGAATTAAGGAGGGAGACGAATGGAAGACGGAGTTCAATACTCCGGTAGGACATTTTGAATATCAGGTGATGCCTTTTGGACTCAGCAATGCCCCAGCTGTGTTCCAAAACTTCATGAATGACATTCTTAAGGAGTTCTTAGGTAAATTTGTTATTGTCTATCTTGACGACATTTTGATATTCTCTCCTGACTTCGAATCCCATGTGTCTCATGTTAAACAAGTATTAGAGGTGTTGAGGGAGAATCAGCTATCCGCTAAACAAGAGAAATGTGTCTTTGGTGTACAGGAGATTCTGTTTCTAGGGCATGTTCTGACTCCTCACACCTTCAAGATGGATCCTGGTAAAGTACTAGCAATTAAGGAATGGGTAAGACCTTCATCCTTAAAGGCCTTACAACGGTTCTTAGGTTTCGCCAATTACTATCGTAAATTTATTATTAATTTTTCCGTAATTGCTAAACCGTTGACCGACCTTACTAAGAAAGGGGCGGATTTGGAGAATTGGTCTACTGAGGCCATTTCTTCATTTGAAAAATTAAAAAAGGCATTCAGTAGCGCTCCCATTCTGATCCAGCCTGATCAGGAGAAACCTTTTATTGTGGAGGTGGATGCGTCCGAGGACGGCGCAGGAGCAGTCCTTTCACAAGGTCCTGCTAGCCTCACTAATCTGAGACCATGTGCCTTCTTCTCCAGGAAATTCTCTCCCACGGAGAGAAACTACGACATAGGGAATAGGGAGCTGCTGGCCATTAAATTGGCATTTGAGGAGTGGAGGCATTTTCTGGAGGGGGCAAGGCATTGTGTAACTGTTGTCACTGACCATAAAAACCTTATGTTTCTCGAGTCTGCTAAGAGGTTGAATCCCCGTCAAGCCAGATGGGCTCTGTTTTTTACTCGTTTTGATTTTTCCATTACGTTCAGGCCGGGAAGTAAAAATGTGAAGGCGGACGCATTATCTCGGAGCTTCCAGGCTTTTCAACCTACTGAGGTACCACCTGAGTCCATCCTGCCAGCAAAAATCTTCTTAGCAGCTCTTACCCAGGATATCTCGGCTCGCATTAGGTCTGAACAACATCTGGCACGGTATCCACCCCAACAGATAAGTTGTTTGTTCCCGTACAATTTCGTCTCCAGCTGTTGGGTGAGTGTCACGATTCTGCCTTTTGTGGACATCCGGGTGTTGAGGGCACTAAGGATCTGGTTTCTAGATCTTATTGGTGGCCCACTCTAACTAGGGATGTCAAGTCCTACGTGTCAGCCTGTGAGGTTTGTGCCAGGTCCAAGACACCTAGGACTCGC
Source organism: Bufo bufo (assembly GCF_905171765.1). Taxonomy (NCBI): domain Eukaryota; kingdom Metazoa; phylum Chordata; class Amphibia; order Anura; family Bufonidae; genus Bufo; species Bufo bufo. Next base: position 506,582,242 of record NC_053391.1, read on the forward strand.
CCTGCTGGTAACCTACGACCCCTACCCATTCCCAGTAGACCCTGGTCCCATATCTCGATGGACTTTATAACTGACCTACCGCCGGCGGAGGGTAAGACTGTAGTTTGGGTAGTGGTCGATAGGTTTAGCAAGATGGTCCATTTCATTCCCCTGTCTAAACTCCCGAATGCCAAAACCTTGGCGTCTATTTTTGTGAAAGAAATTGTTCGATTGCATGGTATCCCGGAAAATATTGTTTCTGACAGGGGTGTGCAGTTTGTGTCCAAATTCTGGAGGGCCTTCTGTCAAAAATGTAAAATTTCATTGTCTTTTTCCTCTGCCTACCACCCTGAGAGTAATGGGCAGACTGAACGCCTTAATCAGTCTGTCGAACAATTCTTGAGGTCGTATGTTGCTGATGACCAGCAATTATGGGTGAGATTTCTTCCATTGGCTGAATTTGCTTTGAATAACCGTGTCAATTCTTCTGCTGGGGTTTCACCTTTCTTTTGTAACCATGGTTTCCATCCCCGTTTTCATTCTGGGTCATCCGTCTCCTCCTCTAACCCTGAGGCGGATAGGCTCTCCTCTGAACTGTGCACAGTTTGGGCCCGGGTTCAATCGAACTTAGAAAAGGCTCAAAGTTCTCAGAAACTCAAGGCCGATAGGAGACGTTCAAGGGGGGTGAATTTTCAGATTGGGGATAAGGTATGGTTGTCCTCCAAGAATCTCTCTCTTAAGGTAGATTCTAAAAAGTTTGCTCCTCGTTTTATTGGACCATATGAGATCACGGAAGTGATTAACCCGGTATCTTTTAGGTTGGAGCTGCCCGAGTCATTCCACATTCATAATGTGTTCCATAAGTCTCTACTTAAAAAATATTTTGAACCGGTAGTACCATCGAAAGCCTCGCCTCCGCCGGTTCTTGTTAATGATGCTGTCGAGTATGTGATGTCTAAAATAGTGGATGTCCGGAAGGTGCGTAATTCCTTGCAGTACCTGATTCACTGGAAGGGGTATGGACCTGAAGAGAGATCTTGGGTACCTGCCAGGGAGGTTCATACTCCTAGACTTGTTCGAAAATTTCATTTAGAACACCCTGAAAAGCCATCGCCTGAAGTCTTGGGTCCGGTGGCCCCTCGTAAAAGGGGGGGTACTGTAACCGGGTTCCGACGGTGCACTCGGTCCCCCATTACCTGCAGACCTGTTGCTTAGCTTTGGAAATGAGGATCTGTGTTTGACCTCATTCCCAGGGCGGCGTTACTAGCTGGGTGGCTCCCTGCTCCTAAGTCTGCCTTGAGCGCCGAGCTGATCACTCGGTGCTCGACTGGTTGGTCTGTCGGTCATGTGACGCTGGCCACGTCACATGACCCTCACTCCCCACTATAAATACAGGCAGCCTGCTGGCCACAGGTTGCCTGTTAATTTAGGTTCCACCTGTGATTTGGTCTTTCCTGGCGTACTTACCTCCTGCTGAATTCCTGATGATCCTCTGCCTGCTCCTTGTGTACTTTGCTGCTCTCCTGGTATTTATGACCCCGGCTTCTCCTGACAATTCTCTGCTTGCTCCCTTTGTACTTTGTAGCTTTCCTGGTATTGACTCGGTCCGTTCACGTCCTGTTGTTTGTCTGTCTGTCATCCCTGCACTTATTCCAAGTTAGGGATTGCCGTCCAGTTGTCCCCTGTCATTAGGACTCGCGAGGCAAGTAGGCAAGGCCAGGGGTAAGGGTGGAGCGCAGTGGTCACTTCCCTTCCCCCTGTGTGTGTGTGTGTACGCGACCGTTACATTAAGTTTTTATAATAGCAATTTGCATATACTCCAGAATGTTATGAAGAGTGATCAGATAAATTGCATAGTCCTTCTTTGCCATGAAAATTAACTTAATCCCAAAAAAACCTTTCCACTGCATTTCATTGCTGTCATTAAAGGACCTGCTGAGATCATTTCAGTAATCGTCTTGTTAACTCAGGTGAGAATGTTGACGAGCACAAGGCTGGAGATCATTATGTCAGGCTGATTGGGTTAAAATGGCAGACTTGACATGTTAAAAGGAGGGTGATGCTTGAAATCATTGTTCTTCCATTGTTAACCATGGTGACCTGCAAAGAAACGCGTGCAGCCATCATTGTGTTGCATAAAAATGGCTTCACAGGCAAGTATATTGTGGCTACTAAGATTGCACCTCAATCAACAATTTATAGGACATCAAGAACTTCAAGGAAAGAGGTTCAATTCTTGTTAAGAAGGCTTCAGGGCGTCCAAGAAAGTCCAGCAAGCGCCAGGATCGTCTCCTAAAGAGGATTCAGCTGCGGGATCGGAGTGCCACCAGTGCAGAGCTTGCTCAGGAATGGCAGCAGGCAGGTGTGAGCGCATCTGCACGAACAGTAAGGTGAAGACTTTTGGAAGATGGCCTGGTGTCAAGAAGGCCAGCAAAGAAGCCACTTCTCTCAAAAAAAAACATCAGGGACAGATTGATCATCTGCAGAAAGTATGGTGAATGGACTGCTGAGGACTGGGGCAAAGTCATATTCTCCGATGAAGCCTCTTTCCGATTGTTTGGGGCATCTGGAAAAAGGCTTGTCCGGGAAAGAAAAGGTGAGCGCTACCATCAGTCCTGTGTCATGCCAACAGTAAAGCATCCTGAAACCATTCATGTGTGGGGTTTCTTCTCATCCAAGGGAGTGAGCTCACTCACAATTTTGCCCAAAAACACAGCCATGAATAAAGAATGGTACCAAAACACCCTCCAACAGCAACTTCTTCCAACAATCCAACAACAGTTTGGTGAAGAACAATGCATTTTCCAGCACGATGGAGCACCGTGCCATAAGGCAAAAGTGATAACTAAGTGGCTCGGGGACCAAAACGTTGACATTTTGGGTCCATGGCCTGGAAACTCCCCAGATCTTAATCCCATTGAGAACTTGTGGTCAATCCTCAAGAGGCGGGTGGACAAACAAAAACCCACTAATTCTGACAAACTCCAAGAAGTGATTATGAAAGAATGGGTTGCTATCAGTCAGGAATTGGCCCAGAAGTTGATTGAGAGCATGCCCAGTCAAATTGCAGAGGTCCTGAAAAAGAAGGGCCAACACTGCAAATACTGACTCTTTGCATAAATGTCATGTAATTGTCGATAAAAGCCTTTGAAACGTATGAAGTGCGTGTAATTATATTTCACTACATCACAGAAACAACTGAAACAAAGATCTAAAAGCTGTTTAGCAGCAAACTTTGTGAAAACTAATATTTGTATCATTCTCAGAACTTTTGGCCACGACTGTACTCATCTTGAAAAATAAGTGGTTGGGCATCGGTGCACTCAATCTCTTCCACTTCTGGGGCAGTGCTAGGTGGATGGCCCTGTGAAACCCTGCTAACAGAGTCATCAAATAGCAGAAGAGACTGCTGCATGACTTGGGGCTCAGACTGCTTGGCTGATTTGCAAGGGGGTGAGGTAAAAGACTGATGGACATCGACTGCAGGTGCCAACTCTGATCTTTCAGCAGGAGACTGGGTAGGAGACAATGTGAAGGAACTGGAGGCACTGTCAGCAACCCAATCTACTATTGCCTGTACTTGTTCAGGCCTCACCATTCGTAGAGCCGCATTAGGCATGACCAAATACCGCTGCAGGTTTTGTCGCCTACTCGCATCTGAGGAAGGGGTTTCACTTGTGCGTGTAGCTGGCACAGATCGACCACATCCTCTCCCTGCAACAGGAGCTCCACCAGTAGCACCAGGACCTGAGCCACGCCCCTTATTTAACGCTCTCCTCATATTTCTCAAATTTAGGATCTTGCCCTAAATGGGTGTTTAATTAATAGTAGAATAGAACGACAGTATGTACAGGGTGTATCTCACGCACCCTGAACCAGACTAGTAACATAGTACATAACATAGTACATAAGGCCGATGTCACGGGGTTCCGAAGGTGCACTCGGTCCCCCATTGCCCGCAGAACTGTTGCTTAGCTTTTGGAATGAGGTTCTGTGTTTGACCTCATTCCCAGGGCGGCTTTACTAGCTGGGTGGCTCCCTGCTCCTAGTCTGCCTTGAGCACCGAGCTGATCACTCGGTGCTCGACTGGTTGGTCTGTCGGTCATGTGACGCTGGCCACGTCACATGACCCTCACTCCCCACTATAAATACAGGCAGCCTGCTGGCTACAGGTTGCCTGTTAATTTCTAGGTTCCTGGCTATTTGTTGGACTGCTGAATACGTACCTGATCCTGTTCCTGACCATCCTTTTGCCTGCTCCTCTTGTACTGCGCTTCCGTCCTGGTATTGTGACCTCGGCTCCCACCTGACTACTCTCTTAGGACTCCTCTTGTACTTCTCTGCTCTCCTGGTATTTATGACCCCGGCTTCTCCTGACAATTCTCTGCTTGCTCCATTTGTACTTTGCAGCTTTCCTGGTATTGACTCGGTCCGTTCACGTCCTGTTGTTTGTCTGTCTGTCATCCCTGCACTTACTCCAAGTTAGGGTTGCCTTGGCTCCGACTACATAACCCCACTATAGATTGGTCCAATGGGGAGTTGGTGAGATGGGGGCCTAAGTGTGACTCGTGCTTGTCCGTGGTACAGGCTGGGGTCTCAGTAAAGTCTGATACTTTACCCTCTGTTGTTAAAGAATATTCTGATGTATTCTCATCACCAACCCCGGAGGTTCTACCCCCCCATAGACCTTATGATTGTACCATAGAGTTAGTAGAGGGGGCCAAGTTTCCTAAAGGACGAATTTATAATCTTTCTATGCCCGAACGCAAGGTCATGGAAGATTATATTAAGGAGAGCCTTGGTAAAGGGCATATTAGACCTTCTGTCTCTCCTATGGGGGCGGGGTTTTTCTTCGTTAAGAAAAAAGATGGTGGTCTTAGGCCATGTATCGATTACCGGAGATTAAATAAAATCACTGTCCAGAATAGATACTCCCTCCCATTGATTCCAGATTTATTTAACCAGGTTCTGGGAGCAACCTGGTTTTCCAAAATTGACCTGAAAGGGGCATACAATCTAATCCGAATCAAGGAGGGAGACGAATGGAAGACGGCGTTCAATACTCCGGTAGGACACTTTGAATATCAAGTGATGCCTTTTTGACTCAGCAATGCCCCAGCTGTGTTCCAAAACTTCATGAATGACATTCTTAGGGAGTACTTAGGTAAATTTGTTATTGTCTATCTTGACGACATTTTGATATTCTCTCCTGACTTCGAATCCCATGTGTCTCATGTTAAACAAGTATTAGAGGTGTTGAGGGAGAATCAGCTATCCGCTAAACAAGAGAAATGTGTCTTTGGTGTACAGGAGATTCTGTTTCTAGGGCATGTTCTGACTCCTCACGCCTTCAAGATGGATCCTGGTAAGGTACTAGCAATTAAGGAATGGGTAAGACCTTCATCCTTAAAGGCCTTCTGTCAAAGATGTAAAATTTCATTGTCTTTTTCTTCCGCCTACCATCCTGAGAGTAATGGGCAGACTGAACGCCTTAATCAGTCTGTGGAACAATTCTTGAGGTTGTATGTTGCTGATGACCAGCAATTATGGGTCAAATTCCTTCCGTTGGCTGAATTTGCTTTGAATAACCGTGTCAATTCTTCTGCTGGAGTCTCCCCTTTCTTTTGTAACCATGGTTTTCATCCCCGTTTTCATTCTGGGTCGTCCGTCTCCTCCTCTAATCCTGAAGCGGATAAACTCTCCTCCGAACTGTGCACAGTTTGGGCCCGGGTTTAATCGAACCTAGAAAAGGCTCAATGTTCTCAAAAACTCAAGGCCGATAGGAGACGTTCAAGGGGGGTAAACTTTCAGGTTGGGGATAAAGTATGGTTGTCCTCCAAGAATCTATCTCTCAAGGTAACTTCTAAAAAATTTGCTCCTCGTTTTATTGGACCATATAAGATCACGGAAGTGATTAACCCAGTATCTTTTAGGTTGGAGCTGCCTGAGTCATTCCACATTCATAATGTGGATATGTAGAGAGAATCTCTAAATCGCACATCCTCATTCCTATGCTTCTGATATACAACTGTTTTCAACTATCAATCATTTGCTGTGCACTATAAAGAGACAATTAGTATACAGTTTGTTCAAAGCGCATAGGCCCACTTACCGCGACAAGGTTGCCTCTTGTTTAAGTGGGAACCTACTCTAACCATGGCGCAGAGCCGTGCGGCGACCACCACGCCTCCACTCCGCTCCAGCAGGCAATGGGATCCAGCAGCCGCACAGAAGCCCCACTGTACAGTGAGGCCACATGGGCCCCGGGTCCCATCACTCCACCAGCACCGCACAGAAGCAGAGACGGCCGCCGTCCAGCGCCGCATGTGAACTGGTGCAAATGGCTCACCTGTTCACAGCCTCTCAGGAACTCCAACTGAGATGTGGTAGGAATTTATAGACCCTTTGCAGACTTCTGCTAATTAAAAAGCACCTAAGCCACATGGGGAGGAGTGCTGATACAGGGGAGGGGGGAAAAGAAGTTTATAGCATCAATTGTATGGATATGTAGAGAGAATCTCTAAATCGCACATCCTCATACCTATGCTTCTGATATACAACTGTTTTCAATTATTAGCATTTCTTATGATAAAACATGGCTATACAGCGATGCTATCAATCATTTGCTGTGCACTATAAAGAGACAATTAGTATACAGTTTGATCAAAGCGCATAGGCCCACTTACCGCGACAAGGTTGCTCTGCGCCATGGTTAGAGTAGGTTCCCACTTAAACAAGAGGCAGCCAGTAGGTTCCTGGCTATTTGTTGGACTGCTGAATACTTACCTGATCCTGTTCCTGACCATCCTTTTGCCTGCTCCTCTTGTACTGCGCTTCCGTCCTGGTATTGTGACCTCGGCTCCCACCTGACTACTCTCTTAGGACTCCTCTTGTACTTCTCTGCTCTCCTGGTATTTATGACCCCGGCTTCTCCTGACAATTCTCTGCTTGCTCCATTTGTACTTTGCAGCTTTCCTGGTATTGACTCGGTCCGTTCACGTCCTGTTGTTTGTCTGTCTGTCATCCCTGCACTTACTCCAAGTTAGGATTGCCGTCCAGTTGTCCCCTGTCATTAGGACTCGCGAGGCAAGTAGGCAGGGCCAGGGGTAAGGGTGGAGCGCAGTGGTCACTTCCCTCCCCCCTGTGTGTGTGTGTACGCGACCGTTACAGCCGAAAAAAGACATTTATCCATCCAATTCGGCCTGTCATCCTGCAAGTTGATCCAGAGGAAGGCAAAAAAACCCTGTGAGGTAGAAGCCAATTTTCCTCACTTTAGGGGAATAAAAAATTCTTCCCGACTCCAATCAGGCAATCAGAATATCTACCTGGATCAACGACCCCTTTCTAGTAGCTATATCCTGTAATATTATTACACTCCAGAAATACATCCAGGCCCCTCTTTAATTCCTTTATTGTACTCACCATCACCACCTCCTCAGGCAGAGAGTTCCGTAGTCTCACTGCTCTTACCGTAAAGAATCCTTTTCTATGTTTGTGTACAAACCTTCTTTCCTCCAAACGCAGAGGATGTCCCCTCGTCACAGTCACAGTCCTGGGGATGAATAGATGATGGGATAGATCTCTATACTGACCCCTGATATATTTTTACATAGTAATTAGATCTCCCCTCAGTCGTCTTTTTTCTAACGTGAATAACCCTAATTTTGATAATCTTTCAGGGTACTGTAGTTGCTCCATTCCAGTTATTACTTTAGTTGCCCTCCTCTGGACCCTCTCCAGCTCTGCTATGTCTGCCTTGTTCACTGGAGCCCAGAACTGTACACAGTACTCCATGTGTGGTCTGACTAATGATTTGTAAAGTAGTAGGAATATGTTCTCATCACGGGCATCTATGCCCCTTTTGATGCAACCCATTATCTTATTGGCCTTGGCAGCAGCTGCCTGACACAGTTTTTTGCAGCTTAGTTTGCTGTTTATTAAAATTCCTAGATCCTTTTCCATGTCAGTGTTACCGAGTGTTTTAGCATTTAGTATGTACGGGTGACTTGCATTATTCCTTCCCATGTGCATAACTTTACATTTGTCAGTGTTAAACCTCATCTGCCACTTATCTGCCCAAGCCTCCAATCTATCCAGATCCCTCTGTAGTAGTATACTGTCCTCTTCAGTGTTAATTACTTTACATAGTTTAGTGTCATCTGCGAAAATTTATATTTTACTATGCAAGCCTTCTACAAGATCATTCATAAATATATTGAAGAGAATAGGGCCCAATACTGACCCCTGAGGTACTCCACTAGTGACAGTGACCCAATCTGAGTATGTACCGTTAAAGGGTTTCTACCACTTCATTTTCACATAATTAGCTTTCAGACACTAGAGATCCGCTAGTGTCTGCTCTAACAAACAATCCTAATATAATAGCTTTTGGGGCAGCCGTTTCGCTAAAAAAAGAACTTATATTGATATGCTAATGAGCCTCTAGGTGCTATGGGGCGTCATTAGCACCTAGAGGCTCGGTCTACCTTCACAAACTGCCGCCGCCCAGCGCATCCCTCCAGCCCACCCATCTCCTCCGGAATGCGATCCTCCCTGTGAGCGTATGTATTCGGCGCATGCGCAGTGAATGTCTGACCGCTTCCCTGCTCAGACATCTCCACTGCGCCTGCGCCGATGACGTCATAGTGCTCCGAGGAACAGGCGCAGTGGAGATGTCTGTGCAGAAAGCGGTCAGACATTCACTGCGCATGCGCCGAATACATACGCTCACAGGGAGGATCGCATTCCGGAGGAGATGGGCGGGCTGGAGGGACGCGCTGGGCGGTGGCAGTTTGTGAAGGTAGACCGAGCCTCTAGGTGCTAATGACGCCCCCATAGCACCTAGAGGCTCATTAGCATATCAATATAAGTTCTTTTTTTTTTGCGAAACGGCTGCCCCAAAAGCTATTATATTAGGATTGTTTGTTAGAGGAGACACTAGCGGATCGCTAGTGTCTGAAAGCTAATTATGTGAAAACAAAGTGGTACAAACCCTTTAATAACCACCCTCTGTTTTCTATCATTGAGCCAGTTACTTACCCACTTACAGACGTTTTTTCCCAGTCCGAGCATTCTCATTTTATATACTAACCTTTTATGTGGTACAGTGTCAAATGCTTTGGAGAAGTCCAGATACATGACATCCATTGATTCGCCGCTGTCAAGTCTAGAACTTACCTCCTCATAGAAACTGATTAAATTAGTTTGACATGACCGATCCCTCACGAAGCCATGCTGATATGGCGTTATTTGCTTATTTCCGTTGAGATGCTCTAACATAGCATCTCTCAGAAAACCTTCAAACAGTTTACCCACAACAAATGTTAAACTTACCGGCCTATAGTTTCCAGGCTCTGTTTTTGGACCCTTTTTGAATATTGGCACCACATTTGCCATGCGCCAATCCTGTGGGACATTCCCTGTCAGTATAGAGTCCGCAAATATCAGAAATAAGGGTCTAGCTATGACATTACTTAATTCCCTTAGGATTTGGGGGTTTATGCCATCCGGTCCTGGCGATTTGTCTATTTTAATCTTTTTAAGTCGCTGTTGTACTTCTTCTTGGGTCAGACAGGACACTTTTAATGGGGAATTTATTTAAACTTTCAACATTTCATCTGACAGTTTATTTTCCTCAGTGAATACATTGGAGAAAAAAAATATTTAACAGCTTTGCTTTCTCCTCGTCGCTCTCTGCGACTCCCCCCTCATTACTCTTTAAAGGGCCGACACCTTCAGATTTATACTTTATAACATTTATATAATTGAAGAACATTTTAGGGTTAGTTTTACTCTCTTTGGCAATTAATCTCTTGGTCTCTAGTTTGGCCGCTTTTATTTGTTTTTTACATGTTCTATTTTTTCCTTATAGTTTTTCAGTGCTTCCATGCTACCCTCCTGTTTTAGTGTTTTATATGCTTTCTTTTTGTCATTTATTGCTTTCTTTACAGTTCTGTTTATCCACATTGGTTTCTTTTTGTTCCTTAACCTTTTATTCCCATACGGTATGTACCTCTCACAATGAGCTTTTAGGATGCTTTTAAAGATATCCCATTTTGTGGCTGTATTTTTATTTGTGAGGACTTTATCCCATTTAGTTAGGCCTATGGCCTCTCTTAGTTGGCTAAATTTAGCTTTTTTGAAGTTTGGTATTTTTGTTCCTCCCTGTAGAAACGCTCTTTTGAATGATAATTGGAAGGTTATTAGTTTATGGTCACTATTTCCCAGGTGTCCCCCAACCTGCACGTCTGTTGTTCTGTGAGGTCTATTGGTTAATACTAAGTCCAGTATGGCCGTCCCTCTAGTCGGGTCCTGAACCAGTTGGGAGAGGTAATTGTCTTTGGTTATTGCCAAGAACCTGTTTCCTTTATGAGATATACAAGTTTCAGTTCCCCAGTCTATAACTGGGTAGTTGAAGTCCCCCATAATAACCACCTCATTATGATTTGCCGCCTTGTCTATCTCATTTAGTAGTAGATTTTCTGTGGACTCTGGTATATTAGGTGGTTTATAGTAAACTCCTATTAGTAATTTATTGTTCTTTTTAGCTCCATATATCTCTACCCACTAGGCCTCAATTAAATTTGTTTGCCCAAAATGGTTGTATTTCAAATACCTGAATAGAAGCCCTGTATTTAAAGGGTGTATTTCACACGCCGTGACACACACTAGACCGCAATTAAAGATTTGTGCCCAAAATGGCTGTATTTCAAATAACTGAATAGAACACCTGTATATAAAGAGTGTATCTCAGACGCCCTGACCAACACTAGGCTGCAATTAAAGATTTGTGCACAAAATGGTGGTATTTCAAGTACCTGAATTGAAGCCCTGTATTTAAAGGGTGTATCTTACATGCCCTGACCCACTCTAGGCCGCAATTAAAGATTTGTGCACAAAATGGCTGTATTTCAAATATCCGAATAGAACCCCTGTATTTAAAGGGTGTATCTCACAATGACATCTGCAGCAAAGGCTGCCAAATTTTTTTTTTTTGCCCAAACGGGTGTTAGTTTAATAACTGAATATGACAGCAGTATATAACCCTGGAATTTCAAACATCTTGATGATGTAAGGGCGCAACAATTGTGTATTTTGCCCCAAAAAGGTTGTTTTATTAATAGAAGAATATAAGCCCTGTATATACAGGGTGTATTTCACATGCCCTGGCTATTAAAGATTTGTGCCCAAAATGGCTTTATTTCAAATAAGTGAATAGAACCACACTATTTAAAGGCTGTATCTCACAATGACATATGCAGCAAAGGCTGCAAAATAAACTTTTTTTTCCCCCAAACGGGTGTTTTTTTTAACCTCTTAAGGACTCAGCCCTATTTCACCTTAAGGACCAGGCCATTTTTTGCAAATCTGACCAGTGTCAATTTAAGTGCAGATAACTTTAAAACGCTTTGGCTTATTCAGGCCATTCTGAGATTTTTTTTTCGTCACATATTGTACTTCATGACACTGGTAAAATGAAGTAAAAAAAATTCATTTTTAATTATAAAAAAATACAAAATTTACCAAAAATTTGTAAAAAATTGCTAATTTCTAAGTTTCAATTTCTCTACTTCTATAAAACATAGTAATACCTCCAAAAATAGTTATTACTTTACATTCCCCATATGTCTACTTCATGTTTGGATCATTTTGGGAATGATATTTTATTTTTTGGGGATGTTACAAGGCTTAGAAGTTTAGAAGGTCTGAAGTCACTTTGCGAGGCTTACATAATAGAAACCACCCAAAAATGACCCCATTCTATAAACTACACTCCTCAAGGTATTCAAAACTGATTTTACAAACTTTGTTAACCCTTTAGGTGTTCCACAAGAATTAATGGAAAATAGAGATACAATTTCATATGTGGTCGTAAGTCGCTGTACGGGCACACGGCAGGGTGCAGAAGGAAAGGAATGCCATACGGTTTTTGGAAGGCAGGTTTTGCTGGACTGTTTTTTTATGACACCATGTCCCATTTGAAGCCCCCCTGATGCACCCCTAGAGTAGAAACTCCATAAAAGTGACCCATCTAAGAATATACACCCCTCAAGGTATTCAAAACTGTTTTTACAAACGTCGTTAACCCTTTAGGTGTTCCACAAGAATTAATGGAAAATAGAGATACAATTTCAAAATTTCACTTTTTTGGCAGATTTTCCATTTTAATAATTTTTTTCCGGTTACAAAGCAAGGGTTAACAGCCAAACCAAACTCAATATTTATGGCCCTGATTCTGCAGTTTACAGAAACACCCCATATGTGGTCGTAAACCGCTGTAAGGGCACACGGCAGGGCGCAGAAGGAAAGGAATGCCATACGGTTTTTGGAAGGCAGGTTTTGCTGGATTGTTTTTTATGACACCATGTCCCATTTGAAGCCCCCCTGATGCACCTCTAGAGTAGAAACTCCATAAAAGTGACCCCATCTAAGAAACTACACCCCTCAAGTTATTGAAAATTGATTTTACAAACGTCGTTAACCCTTTAAATGTTCCACAAGAATTAATGGAAAATAGAGATACAATTTCAAAATTTCACTTTTTTGGCATATTTTCCATTTTAATATTTTTTTTCCGGTTACAAAGCAAGGGTTAACAGCCAAACCAAACTCAATATTTATGGCCCTGATTCTGTAGTTTACAGAAACACCCGATATGTGGTCGTAAACTGCTGTACGGGCACACGGCAGGGCGCAGAAGGAAAGGAATGCCATTCTGTTTTTGGAAGGCAGATTTTGCTGGACTGTTTTTTTTTAACACCATGTCCCATTGCACCCCTAGAGTAGAAACGCCAAAAAAGTGGCCCCATTTTAGAAACTACGGGATAGGGTGGCAGTATTGTTGGTACTAGTTTAGGGTACATATGATTTTTGGTTGCTCTATATTACACTTTTTGTGAGGCAAGATAACAAGAAATAGCTCTTTTGGCACCGTTTTTATTTTTTGTTATTTATTACATTCATCTGACAGGTTAGATCATGTGATATTTTTATAGAGCCGGCGATACCTAATATACAGTACAGACCAAAAGTTTGGACACACCTTCTCATTCAAAGAGTTTTCTTTATTTTCATGACTATGAAGGCATCAAAACTATGAATTAACACATGTGGAATTATATACATAACAAACAAGTGTGAAACAACTGAAAATATGTCATATTCTAGGTTCTTCAAAGTAGCCACCTTTTGCTTTGATTACTGCTTTGCACACTCTTGGCATTTTCTTGATGAGCTTCAAGAGGTAGTCCCCTGAAATGGTCTTCCAACAGTCTTGAAGGAGTTCCTAGAGATGCTTAGCACTTGTTGGCCCTTTTGCCTTCACTCTGCGGTCCAGCTCACCCCAAACCATCTCGATTGGGTTCAGGTCCGGTGACTGTGGAGGCCAGGTCATCTGGCGCAGCACCCCATCACTCTCCTTCATGGTCAAATAGCCCATACTTTCAACGTTTTCCCAATTTTTCGGCTGACTGACAGACCTTCATTTCTTAAAGTAATGATGACCACTCGTTTTTCTTTACTTAGCTGCTTTTTTCTTGCCATAATACCAATTCTAACAGTCTATTCAGTAGGACTATCAGCTGTGTATCCACTTGACTTCTCCTCAATGCAACTGATGGTCCCAACCCCATTTATAAGGCAAGAAATCCCACTTATTAAACCTGACAGGGCACACCTGTGAAGTGAAAACCATTTCAAGGGACTACCTCTTGAAGCTCATCAAGAGAATGCCAAGAGTGTGCAAAGCAGTAATCAAAGCAAAAGGTGGCTACTTTGAAGAACCTAGAATATGACATATTTTCAGTTGTTTCACACTTGTTTGTTATGTATATAATTCCACATGTGTTAATTCATAGTTTTGATGCCTTCAGTGTGAATCTACAATTTTCATAGTCATGAAAATAAAGAAAACTCTTTGAATGAGAAGGTGTGTCCAAACTTTTGGTCTGTACTGTATATACTTTTTTTTTTATTTATGTAAGTTTTACTCAATGATTTCATTTTTGAAGCAAAAAAAAAATCATAAAAGAATAGAAGTGGGGCACTCTCTTAAAGTATAGGGATCTTTAATTACAAATATCACAATAAACTGGTAAAACAATCACAGTATAATATCAGCGGTAAAAGAGCAGTTAAAATGTAGGTATTAGCGATAGTATAAAAATGGTATAAATAATGAACTAAACAAATAACAATATAAATATATAAAAGAATATTAAATGAACAATATCAATATAAATAAGATCCCAATATATATATAAATTTTTGAGGATAGGATGTTATATTCAGATATTCAATGATAGTATATTTACTAATCATGCTCTGATGTGTAATTCCATACACGGTAATCCACTCCGACACCAGTCCTTATAACAGGTATTTAATATAATGGAATAGTCAAAGTCCCAGGCGTATGCAGCTTTAAAAGTTTGTTTAAACAGTAAATCAGCTGCTTATACGCACAGCGGCGTCCCGCTGTATTGGTAGGAAGCGATTGCTTTAGGTTGGATATGCAAGGTCTTAGCCGAGGATCCTTTGTGCTGGATGATAGTCCCTCGACTCGGCGTGTTGCTCCTGACTCCGGTCTCAAGGGATGGTATTCAGATTCGAATTTGGCGCCAGTAGAGTTGTTTGCTACACGTGGTTAAGTTGTCTTGCGTGTAGTAGCGTTTGTATACTCCGGCAATTCGCTGACCATAAAATAATCTCCAGGCTTCCTCAGACTTGCAGTCCCTCTCCTCTTAGTGGGGGGGATACCAGACGCGTTTCGGGGATTTACAAGAAAGACCCCTTCCTCAGTGGTACTGTTCCTCAGGGGTCTGAGCGATCGCTTCCTACCAATACCGCTGTGCGTATAAGCAGCTGATTTACTGTTTAAACAAACTTTTAAAGCTGCATACGCCTGGGACTTTGACTATTCCATTATATTAAATACCTGTTATAAGGACTGGTGTCGGAGTGGATTACCGTGTATGGAATTACACATCAGAGCATGATTAGTGAATATACTATCATTGAATATCTGAATATAACATCCTATCCTCAAAAATGTATATATATATTGGGATCTTGTTTATATTGATATTGTTCATTTAATATTCTTTTATATATTTATATTGTTATTTGTTTAGTTCATTATTTATACAATTTTTATACTATAGCTAATACCTACATTTTAACTGCTCTTTTACCGCTGATATTATACTGTGATTGTTTTACCAGTTTATTGTGATATTTGTAATTAAAGATCCCTATACTTTAAGAGAGTGCCCCACTTCTATTCTTTTATATATTTATTCTTATCAGACTGGGTGTTGTCTGTTAGTGGGTGCACCTCTGCTGGATCCCCATCTCATTTTAGTGCGACATTTACCTATACTTAAAAAAAATATCATGTTTTAGTGTTTCCATAGTCCATTACCTTGGGTAGGGTATGATTTTTGCGGGATGAGATGATGGTTTTATTGGCACTATTTTGGGGTGCGTGTGACTTTTTGATCGCTTGCCATTACACTTTTTTTGTAATGTAAGGTGACAAAAAATGGTTTATTTAGCACAGTTTTTATTTTACATTTTTTACGGTGTTCATCTGAGGGGTTAGGTCATGTGTTATTTTTATTGAGCCGTTCGATACGGACGTGGCGATACCTAATATGTATCCTTTTTTTTTTATTTATCTAAGTTTTACACAATAATATAATTTAAAAAAATATATATAATTATGTTTTAGTGTCTCCATATTCTGAGAGCCATAGTTTTTTCAGTTTTTGGGAGATTATCTTAGGTAGGGTCTCATTTTTTGCAGGATGAGATGACTGTTGATTGGCACTATTTTGGGGTGCATATGACTTTTGATCACTTGCTATTACACTTTTTGTGATGTAAGGTGACAAAAAATGGTTTATTTAGCACAGTTTTTATTTTTTATTTTTTACGGTGTTCATCTGAGAGGTTAGTTCATGTGATAGTTTTATAGAGCCGATACGAATGCGGCGATACCAAATATGTATACTTTTTTTTTATTTATGTAAGTTTTACACAATAACAGCTTTTTTCAAACAAAAAAATTATGTTTTAGTGTCTCCATATTCTGAGCCATAGTTTTTTTATTTTTTGGGCAATTGTCTCAGCTAGGGGCTAATTTTTTGCGGGATGAGGTGACGGTTAGATTGGTACTATTTTGGTGGGCAAACGCCTTTTTGATCGCTTGCTGTTGTACTTTTTGTGATGTAAGGTGATAAAAAAATTGTTTATTTAGCACAGTTTTTATTTTTTATTTTTTACGCTGTTCATCTGAGGGGTTAGGTCATGTGATATGTTTATAGAGCCGGTCGATCCGGAGCCGGTCGATCCGGACGCGGAGATACCTAATATGTATACTTTTTTTTTTTCCCTATTTTTTACCAATTTTTTTAACTTTATTTGGGGAAAATGAAGTTTTTGTTTATTTTTACTTGAAACTTTTAATTTTTTTGAGGGAAAACTTTATTTTTTCAACTTTTTTTTCAACTTTTTTTTTGTTCCACTTTGGGACTTGAACTTTTGGGGGTATATTCCTTTACAATGCATTCCAATACATCTGTATTGGAATGCATTGGCTATATGAGTAATACTGTGTGTATTACTCATACAGCTTCCGGGGCCTGTGAGATCCAGGGGGCTGAATCTCACAGGCTTTTCACCGGAAGGCAGCGCAGATGCCTCAGGAAGGCATCGCGCTGCCTTCCATGCCATCGGGTCCCCCCCATAGCCCCATGGGGACCCGATGGCACCTCCGATCACCGCCGCCGAATAGGGTAAAAGCCGCAAACCGCAGGTCTTAATTGACCTGCAGTTTGCGGTGATCGCCAACACGGGGGGGTCACGGGACCCCCCCCGCGCATTTAGCCGAGGAGCCTGCTCAATGATTTGAGCAGGCACCATGTTCCGATCACCGGGCGGCGGTGATCGGAATAACACATGACGTACCGGTACGTCATGTGTCCTTAAGGACTCGGGAAACATGCCGTACCGGTACGTCACGTGTCCGTAAGGGGTTAATTCCGTCACTGGAGCGTGATCATAAGATGCACGAGTACAAGCGCACGCTGGTAGACGCGCTGCTGGTGGCATTCCCACCTGACAGCGGGGGCACAGTGGAAGCACAAGGCGAAGGCAGAGGACGAGGAAGAGGTCGCCAACGCAGCTGGGGCACCGCCAGCACCTGAGAAGTCAGGGTTAGCATGGCCGACATGTGGAAAAGCTTTGTCAGCACGCCACAACAACCAGCACCACCAGCTGATATGGAATGTCTTAGCAGGAGGCAGCATTTCACCAACATGGTGGAGCAGTATGTGTGCACACGCCTACACGTACTGAATGACGGGTCTGCCCCCTTCAACTTCTGGGTCTCCAAATTGGGCACATGGCCTGAGCTTGCCCTTTACGCCTTGGAGGTGCTGGCCTGCCCTGCATCCAGTGTATTATCTGAACGTGTGTTTAGCACGGCAGGGAGCGTCATCACAGACAAGCGCAGCCGCCTGCACACAGCCAACGTGGACAAGCTCACGTTCATTAAAATGAACCAGGCTTGGATCCCACAAGACTTGTCTGTACCTTGTGCATAATAGACATTTATACCACCATCAAACATACATTCTTGTACTCAAGACAAGTGCAATGATTATTTGTTTTCTTTTTTTTTATTTGTCACAATATTTTGAGGGCTACCTACCCCAATAAAAAAAGAAAAAAAAAACATTGTTGGCTACCTCATCCTCCTCCATTGCTGCCTCCACCTACAACACCACATTCACTGCCTCCTCAACCTCCGACTCCATATACACCTCCTTCTCTGAGTTGCAGGTTAATAATTTGTAATTTTTTATGTTATTTAATTTTTTTAAGTTATTTCCCTATCCACATTTGTTTGCAGAGCAGTTGCCATGCTCTTAAGCACATTTTACTGCCTTTTACATCCCTCTAGCCTTTTCAAGGACTATTTTATAGCCATTTTAATGCAAAAAAGTGCCAATTTTAGTGCCCTAAATTGAAAAAATTCTTATTTTCAATTGTCGGGTGACATTTTACCATTTTTGGCGTATACAAACCCCTGCTTATACCCCGTATCCCCTGACGAAGCCACAGCCTGTGGCGAAACATGTCGGGAGGGGCGGTATAGAGCGGAACATCTTTTAAACAGTGCCCAGTGAAAGGGAAATTGTTACTAGTACGCTGCAGTTAGCAGCCGAGTAGACAAGGAGAGTGTGTGAGCATAGGAATTTTGATTACAGCGGTAACTGATGCCTCTATGAGACAGGAATAGAGGACTGAGTGCAGTTTGAGCTAGTGCGAGAGAGGAGGGAGACAGAGGCAAGGGAGACTGGTGGCTTATTGGTAGCCCTGCGGTCTGAGACAAACAGCTACATTAAACAGAAGAACAGCAACAATGTTAGCTGTATGGTGACCTTGAAAACAGGGGCCAGGTAGCAGAGAATCTCGGCAGGAGGAACACCTTCACCAGTGCTCCGCATGTGATCCACTGTCAGCAATCCGCACAACAACTGCCAGTGTTAATACCATCCCATACATATTGGTGGGATGAGGTACACCCTACAAAGGGACCCCATCAAATTACTGTGAATGTAATCACACCTTGTGAATGTTATCACACCACTCCGGTACAATCCCACAATACACTGGACACTGATAATTTTAAAGTGAATTGTTTTTCTTTACAGTGTGTTTTGTCAAATAATTAATAAAGACAAAAATTTTAACATTAGTTAGGGACCCCTACAGGGATTTCAGGTCTTAATAGACCAATGTTGCAATTATCAAACCCCTGCTGAGCCTGAATGACAGGGGCCTAAAGCTCTCAAAATCCTCTGTTCTATTGCTGGGTGACAAGAACCCCCTTTTGCCGTGAATGAACCCCTGCTGTGCCTGGGTGATAGGGGCCTAAATCTCTCAAAATCCTCTGTTCTATTGCTGGGTGACAAGATCCCCCTTTTGCCGTGAATGAACCCCTGCTGTGCCTGGGTGACAGGGGGCTAAATCTCTCAAAATTCTCTGTTCAATTGCTGGGTGACATGAACCCCCTTTTGCCGTGAATGAACCCCTGCTGTGCCTGGGTGACAGGGGCCTAATTCTCTCAAAATCCTCTGTTCTATTGCTGGGTGACAAGAACCCACTTTTGCCGTGAATAAACCCCTGCTGTGCCTGGGTGACAGGGGCCTAAATATATCAAAATCCTCTGTTCTATTGCTGGGTGAGAGGGGCCTAAATCTCTTAAAATCCTCTGTTCTATTGCTGGGTGAAAAGATCCCTCTTTTGCCGTGAATGAACCCCTGCTGTGCCTGGGTGACAAGGGCCTAAATCTCTCAAAATCCTCTGTTCTATTGCTGGGTGACATGAACCCCCTTTTGCCGTGAATAAACCCCTGTTGTGCCTGGGTGACAGGGGCCTAATTCTCTCAAAATCCTCTGTTCTATTGCTGGGTGACAAGAACCCACTTTTGCCGTGAATAAACCTTTGCTGTGCCTGGGTGACAGGGGCCTAAATCTCTTAAAATCTTCTGTTCTATTGCTGGGTGACATGAACCCCCTTTTGCCGTGAATGAACCCCTGCTGTGCCTGGGTGACAGGGGCCTAATTCTCTCAAAATCCTCTGTTCTATTGCTGGGTGACAAGAACCCACTTTTGCCGTGAATAAACCCCTGCTGTGCCTGGGTGACAGGGGCCTAAATATATCAAAATCCTCTGTTCTATTGCTGGGTGAGAGGGGCCTAAATCTCTTAAAATCCTCTGTTCTATTGCTGGGTGACAAGATCCCTCTTTTGCCGTGAATGAACCCCTGCTGTGCCTGGGTGACAAGGGCCTAAATCTCTCAAAATCCTCTGTTCTATTGCTGGGTGACATGAACCCCCTTTTGCCGTGAATAAACCCCTGTTGTGCCTGGGTGACAGAGGCCTAAATCTCTCAAAATCCTCTGTTCTATTGCTCGGTGACATGAACCCACTTTTGCCGTGAATGAACCCCTGCTCTGCATTGCTGACAGGGAACTAAATTTAGTGAAAACATCTGTTACTGATCGGAAGATGTGCGACTACAAGCGCACGCTGCTGATGGCATTCCCACCTGAGAGCGGGGGCACAGTGGAAGCACAAGACAAAGGCAGAGGAGGAGGAAGAGGTCGCCAACGCAGCTGGGGCACCGCCAGCACCTGAGAAGGCAGGGTTTGCATGGCCAAAATGTGGAAAAGCTTTGTTAGCCTTGGATGTGTATAGTGTGAACGTGTGTTTAGCACGTTTAGCACGGCAGAGAGCATTATCACAGGCCGCAGCCAATGTGGACAAGCTTACGTTTATTAAAATGAACCATTCATGGATCCCACAGGACTTGTCCGTACCTTGTGCAGAATAGACATTTATACCAGCCTCAACCATCCATTCTTGTACTCAAGTGCACTTATTCTTTCTTTTATTTTGTTATATGTCCCAATATTTTGGGGGATACCCCAATTTAAAAACTTTTTTTTCAAATTCGGCCGAACTTGTCGAACCCGAACATCCAGGTGTCCGCTCAACTCTACTGCTGATCTCACTTTCTTGGCTGAGCAGTTGGTCTCTACAGATCTTGCTAGGATTCTCGAGCTTGATAGAGCTTGCATAGAGCTATAAACTGTTAGTCTGACAGTGTACCAACTTCTGCCAGTTTCCTGGATCCTGACTTTCTGCTGCCTAACGCTGTACATGTGTGCATTGGAACTAAATTGATTATAGCAAATGCCTTTCTGTTAGCATTTGCATAACATTGTGTCAGTATAAATATTTCACCCTGTGCATGTGTGAAGTTGAGTGAAAATTATCATAGCGGATGCCTTCTGTTAGCGATACAGTTGTTATACACTATGGCCAACATGGCCTGGGCCCCCCAAAGGAACTAGCAGTGGCAAAAATTATGCTGTAACCGCAGAAGGGAAGGTGATGGCAGCAGCCCCAGCAACAGACCAAAGGTGCCACTGTCATCTAGTGGTTGTGTTTTGACCAACAATCCACCTGTAGTGGAATGGTTGAATCGCTCTTCACTAGAGATGAGCAAATTTTTTTTTTATTTGGTTCGCCGTACTTTTTGGGAAAATTTTGGTTCGATCCGAATAAATTTGCAGCAAATTACATTAAAAAACGTCTATTTCCTGGCTGCAGAGAGCCTTTATAGTGGTGTAGAACACTGTGCCTTGTAGTAACACGCATAGGGAGTCTGCTTTGGTAGTGAAATAATACTGTGAGTCCATATGACATTCAGATGACAAGCGTCGCTCTTAGAATCACAGCATACTTCACTTATTTGGGCGGTCACAGGTCAAAACTGACCAAATAACTCAAGTATCACTCAGCCTTACAGGTAGATGTTAGCGTCAAGAAGAAGCGCACTCCTTTTACACCCTTGTCACCTGATTCCACATAGATGTCTACAGAACCTGTTCTATTAAACGCTTATACAAGTAAAGTCCCCCTACAGAGTGGAGAGGGTGTCAGCAGTAAGTTTGTGTTGACGTCACTGATTAATTTTGCCCATCCTCTGATCCGTCAGAACAATTACCCAGAAAAAACGGATCCTATCTGTGGAGCATACACCTTCACTTGGTCAGCATTTGCTCATTAATCCATCAGTATTGGTAAAGGACAAAAAAAAACGGAGTGGATCTAAAACAGAGACATGAATGGAATATTTTCATGTCTTCTGTGTTTTCTACCCACTCCTGCTTTTGGCTATCAAATCATAAGCCAATACTGATGTGACCATAAAGGCCTTAAAGCTGCTACACAGACAGGATCCGTTGTGCGTCTCATTTTTCCTTCCATCTGACAGATCAGAAGAAGTGTCAAATAAGTGATGATGTCAGCCAAGCCGAAAGCCAAAATAGTGGACCAGTCATGAAGTGGGGAGGGTGGGAACAGCATGAGAAGTCCACAGAGTGGACCTATGACATAGTGGTGAGGTGAAAGCAACATGAGTAGACCACAAAGCGGCACAATGACAGAGTCTGGAGGTGGCAGCAGCATGAGGAGACAACAGAGCGGCACAATGACAGAGTCTGGAGGTGGCGGCAGCATCAGGAGGCCACAGAGTGGCAAGGTGACATACTGTGGAGGTGGGTGGCAATACCAGTACCCGCTGAAGATGGTGGGTGAAAGAAGGAGCACTTGGCATCAGATGTGTGGCATCAGGCGGGTAACAGCATCAGAATAGTAGCTGATGCAGGTAGCCAGAAGAAATCGGTCTCTTTTGTCAAATTGTTGATGTGGTAACATGGATGATCTAGTCTGATGCATCAGGCATTGGTGTGTGGAAATCCTGGCTGATCCACACCTGATTCATCTTGATGCAGTGTCCCACTATGTGCAATAAACTCTTGCTAAATGTCTTATAAAATGTATTGTGGTATCATGCTGTAATTCTCTTTAACAGGCTGGCAGTGTCATTACCTTTATTTGCCCCTAGGTGGTCCTTGCTTGCACCACTTATATATATAGCTGGGGGGTGTAAAGTCAGTGTGTCCGATGCTAAGGAAGAGATGAGGAAGTTAATGGAGGAGGTGGAAATTTGTATTTCCACGGAAATAATTCAAAAAAGATTTTAACGCATATAAGTGCAGAGCTTAGTGCAGAATACAAGATTTTGTCCACCCAAATAATTTAAAAAATGATTTTAACGCATATAAGTGCAGCGCTTAATGCAGAATACAAGAATTTTTGTCCACCCAAATAATTAAAAAAAGATTTTAATGCATATAAGTGCAGCGCTTAAGGCAGAATACTTTGCGAACTGCAAGTTCGCGGTGGGCCCCATTCACTTTAATGGCAGGCGAATCTGAAAAACCTTCAGCTCATATTTGCCGCCACCAAAAACTTAGTAGAAGTGCACAAATAGTCCCACAACATGGACAGTGACATACTAGAGGGGGATCAATGACAAAAATTCCAATCAGGGGACATTTTTATGCGTCTTAAAAGGGAAATTCTCTGAAATGTGCCCTGTCGGAGCCTAGAAATTTTTTATTTTAGGCCATGGGAGTACAGGCCTTAAAAATTAAGCATTCACCTGACATAAAAGAAATTCTGATTATGTGGCTTGAGGTACATTATGCGGTCAATGGATAAAAATTTTACTGTAGGCCACTGGACTACAGGCCCCAAACATTAGACATTCACCGGACAGAAAAGATCAAGTGATTATGTAGCCGGAGGTATATTACACATTCAATGGATATTAATTTTACTGTAGGCCAGTACAAATACAGGTCAAATACATATGTTTAAAAGAACTAAAAATATAAAATTGGATTAAAAACATGGCTAACGAAATCCCCTCTCTTGAAAAAAACCCTAATGGCTACAAATTTTCAAAAGGCCTCCGAGTCCACCAATTTATATGGCAGTAGTTGGCGGGCTAGCAGTTCTGACAAGCCAGCGGTCAGCTGTTGGGCAAGAGGATTATCCAGCGTCATCATTTTTTTACGCCCGAACATTTGGGCGTTGGAAGCCTGCCTTGTGCCAGATGAACGCGTCGATGGCACGGTGGAAGGTGGAGTTGAGGACAAATAGGAGGAGAGAGGAGAAGGAGAAGAGGCAGGATGTGGAGCGCCGGGAGTGTGGCTTTGTGGGTTCTGACGGCATTGCTCCCACTGGGCTCGGTGATGGGAGGCCAGGTGCGTTCTTAAGGCTGTCGTCCCTAGGTGACTGTTGGGCTTACCGCGACTTATGCGTTGACAACACAGGCTGCAAATGGCAACACTATTATCAGCAGGTGACACGTTAAAAAAAGCCCACACTGCGGAGCCATGTGCCGGCGTCCTGGGAACACAAAATGTGAAAGTGCATGGTGGATGGCTCTCTCCAGATACATTAGTAGTCTGCTTTTTGCCTCCTGTGCACTGCGAGTTCTGCCTGCTTCTCCTCCTCCACCCTATCTGCTGCTCCGTCTTTCCCTCTAAACTCCCTCCTCTTCCTCTTTTGTGGGCACCCACGGGACGTCCATCGACACGTCATAATCGTCACCTTCACCACCACTGACATTAGAGATCCTGGAGTAGGCAGCAACAGCGAAGACCACCCTCCTTGGGCTGATCTGGGTGCTGTCGTCAGAGCGGCCGTTGCTACCTCCTCTTCCTGATCCGATGCCAAGAATGGCTGCACATTGGGTAAGGTCTGGGAATGGATGGGAAAATAATTCCTCTGACTCAAGTGGAGGGGCTATGGTGGTGGTGTCTTTGGGGGTGCACACAGCAGAGAGTGAGGAGGGTGCAGATACAGAGGATGCGGAAGGGTGAGTGAGACACTCAACCAACTCTGGTGCGCCTTTTGAAGTTATCGCACACGCCTTGTCCAACTTCCCACTTAGGCTCCGGCCTGGAGCACCTGCCTGACCCCTACCATCCCTATGGAACGGTCTTCCTCTTCCCCTGCCTGTCATTTTCTAAATGACCATCTGCCTAAGTCCATAGAGTAGAGCAGTATTTGTGGAAGAAGGTATATCGCAGCCCTCAATCAGTATTTGGTGGAAAAAGGTATGTAGCAATAGCACCCCTCAATCAGTATTTTGTGGAAGAAGGTATATGGCACCCCTCAATCAGTATTTGGCGGAAACAGGTATATGGCACCCCTCAATCAGTATTTTATAGAAACAGGTGTATCGCAGCTATCAATCAGTATTTGTTGGAAGAAGGTATATAGCAATATCACCCCTTAATCTGTATTTTGTTGAAGAAGGTATATAGCACCCCTCAATCAGGATTTTGTGGAAGAAGGTATATAGCACCCCTCAATCAGTATTTGGCAGAAACAGATATATAGCACCCCTCAATCAGTATTTTTCAGAGACAGGTATATAGCACCCCTCAGTATTTTGTGGAAGCAGGTGTATCGCAGCCCTCAATCAGTATTTTGTGGAAGAAGGTATATAGCATTAGCACCCCTCAATCAGTATTTTGTGGAAGAAGGTATATGGCACCCCTCAATTAGTATTTGGCGGAAACAGGTAAATAGCACCCCTCAATCAGTATTTGGCGGAAACAGGTATATGGCACCCCTCAATCAGTATTTGGTGGAAGAAGGTATACAGCAATAGCACTTCCCAATCAGTATTTAGTGGAAGAAGGTATATAGCACCCCTCAATCAGGATTTTGTGGAAGAAGGTATATAGCACCCCTCAATCAGTATTTGAAAGAAACAGTTATATAGCACCCCTCAATCAGAATTTTGTGGAAGAAGGTATATAGCACCCATCAATCAGTATTTGGCGGAAACAAGTATATGGAACCCCTCAATCAGTATTTTGTGGAAGCAGGTGTATCGCAGCCCGTAATCAGTTTTTTGGTGGAAGAAGGTATATAGCAATAGCACCCCTCAATCAGTATTTAGTGGAAGAAGGTATAAGGCACCCCTCAATCAGTATTTTGCGTAAACAGGTATATAGCACCCCTCAATCAGTATTTGGCGGAAACTGGTATATAGCACCCCTCAATCAGTATTTTGTGGAAGCAGGTGTATTGCCGCCCTCACCAGTATTTGGTGAAAGAAGGTATATAGCAATAGCACTCCTCAATCAGTATTTAGTTGGAGAAGGTATATGGCACCCTTCAATCAGTATTTGGAGGAAACAGGTACAGTTGTGTTCAAAATAATAGCAGTCAGACATCACTAACCAGCGCTGGCCAATCGTAGCGCACAGCTCATAGCCTGGGAGTCCCAGGCTATGAGCTGTGCGCTATGATTGGCCAGCGCTGCAGCAAGGGATAACCCTAATACAAAAACTCCGCCCAGTACAACAGAGGGAGCTGCAGACACCGGAGCCTATACCGGGCGAACGGAGCGGCGCCCAGACATACTAGTAAGTGCAGGGGGACCCCTGGGCGCCGCTCTGCCCACTAATATAGTTAGTTTTTAGTTTTTAAACTAGTGAAAGGTCCTCTTTAAGGAAGGAAGGCAGCAAATGTTGTACATACTGGTTTCAGTGCAATTCTCTCTGAAATTCTGAGGAAAATGGGTCATTCCAGACATTGTTCAGATGAACAGCGTACCTTGATTAAAAAGTTGATTGGAGAGGAGAAAACATATAAAGAAGTGCAGAAAATGATAGGCTGCTCAGCTAAAAGGATCGCAAATGCTTTAAAATGGCAACCAAAACCTGAAAGATGTGGAAGAAAGCAAAAAACTACCATTCCAATGGATAGAAGAATAGCCAAAATGGCAAGGACTACAATCAGCTCCAGGAAGATCAAAGAAGGTCTAAAGTTACCTGTAAGTACTGTTACAATTAGAAGATACCTATGTGAAGCCAAGCTATCTGCGAGAACCCCCCACAAAGTCCCACTGTTGAAAAAAAGACATGTGCTGAAGAGGTTACAATCTGCCAAACAGCAAATTGACTGGCCTAAAGAGACATTTTGTGGACTGATGAAAAATTGTTCTTTTTGGGTCTAGTGGCCGGAGACAGTTTGTCAGATGACCCTCAAACACTGAATTTAAGCCACAGTACACTGTGAAGACAGTGAAGCATGGTGGCGCAAGCATCATGATATGGGGATGTTCCTCATACTACGTTGTTGGGCTTATTTATTGCATACCAGGGATCATGGATCAGTTTGAAAACATCAGAATACTTGAAGAGGTCATGATGCCTTATGCTGAAAAGGAAATTTCCTTGAAATGAGTGTTCCAAAAAGACAACGACCACAAACACACTAGTAAACGTGCAACATCTTGGTTCCAGACCAACAAGATTGACGTTATGGAGTGGTCAGCCCAATCCTGGATCTTAATCCAATGGAAAACTTGTGGGGTGACATCAAAAATGCAGTTACTGAGGCAAAACCAAGAAATAGAGATCGCAGCAGAACCGCACACAACTACTGCACAATACAAATGCACTATAATATAATTTCTGTGTTAGAAAGTATATCACACCCCTCTATATCACACATATCGATAGCACACCTATACCAGTCCTTAAAGGGACTTTTGTGGCCCTATTAGCTAGCGTTTGGTGTCCCTAACTGT
Organism: Bufo bufo; assembly: GCF_905171765.1. Lineage (NCBI taxonomy): Eukaryota > Metazoa > Chordata > Amphibia > Anura > Bufonidae > Bufo > Bufo bufo. The sequence goes on from NC_053391.1 coordinate 506,609,262, forward strand.
CCGTGCTCCAAAATGCAACCTTTCCCTACACTGGCAAAACACATGTAAAATGGCTGCCAGATCGGGTTCTGTTATAGGGTTGGGGGTGTATCCATGTGCTGAAACGTCTCAATTGGCGGTCCTATCCCACCTGATGGATGTGTCATGGGTCAAAGTTCGGCGCTATGCAAAAAAATATGGCGCGTGCGAATATCGTCATATGTTTGCATGTTCGGCGAATCGTGAACGAGTAAAGTTTGCTGCAAAACGACCGCCGGCAAACTGCAAGGCCATCTCTAGTCCTAACCTCTCAATCAGCTCTTCTACCCGGGGCATGGGATATGCGTCGAACTTAGATACCTCTTTTAGTTATTGAAAATCATTACAAAAATGCAACGTCCCATCCGGTTTGGGTATCAGTACTATACGGCTGGTCCACTCACTTCTAGACTCTTCGATGACGTCTAGTTGCAGCATTAGTTGTACTTTCCCAAAGATGGCCTGTTGCCAAGCCTCAGGTACCCGGTATGGTTTCAACCATATTTTGGCCTAAAGCTCAGTGACAATGTCATGCTGGATTATGGAAATACGTACAGGGAGGTCTGAGAACACATCTGTGTTCCTGCTGACAAACTCACCTGGCCTCCTGAGTCTGTTTAGAGGAGAGGCTGTCAGCAATCTTCACTGTGGCAACCGCTTCCCTTACATCAGACTTAGGGGCCGGAACCTCTCCCCCTTTGAAAACTCGGCTGCGGGCTATCGTCAGTACTGGTCTCCCTATCCTTCCACGGTTTGAGTAAATTCACATGGTACATCTGCTCCGGCTTCCGCCTCCCTGGCTGGTGTACCTTGTAGTTTACTTCTCCAACCTTTTTGAGTACTTCGTAGGGTCCCTGGAACCTAGCCAGTAATTTACTGTCCACTGTCGGTACCAGAACCAAAACCCAATCTCCCGGGTTAAAGATCCGGACCCGAGCCTGCCGATTATACACCCGACTTGAGCTCACTGAGCTGCCTGCATATGTTCCTTTATCAGCGGCAACGCGGTTTCCATACGTTCCTGCATCTGGGTGACGTATTCAAGAACACTTTTATATGGTGTGGGTTATTGTTCCCACTCCTCTTTGGCTATATCCAACAGACCACGTGGATGTCTGCCATATAGTAGTTCGAAGGGCGAGAACCCAGTAGAGGCCTGGGGCGCTTCTCACACTGCAAATATAAGATAGGGCAGAAGGAGGTCCCAGTCCTTCCCATCCTTAGCTACTACTCATTTTAACATAGTTTTTAACGTTTGATTAAACCTTTCTACTAGGCCGTCAGTTTGCGGGTGATAGACGGATGTCTGTATCTGTTTGATATTCAGCAACTTACAGAGCTCTCACATGACCTTGGACATAAAAGGAGTCCCCTGGTCAGTCAGAACCTCTTTCGGTATCCCCACTCGGGAAAACATCTCTATTAACTTTTTTGCTATGAGTTTGGCCGATGTATGTCACAGTGGCACCGCCCCAGGGTACAGAGTGGCGAAGTCCAGGACGACCAAGATGTGTTGGTGCCCCCTAGCAGACTTCGGTACTGTGCCTATGAGATCCATAGCGATTCTCTCAAATGGTACCTCGATAATTGGCAGGGGCACTAAGGAACTGCGGAACAGGTGCTGGTGACTAGTGGTTTGGCAGGTAGGGCAAGACTTATAAACATAGATTTGGATAGAACCGGCACTCAGAACAATTGGAATAAGCGTGGAAGTAAATTAAAATTTATTTATTAAACAATAAGCGTATATAAAGCTATATTCTGTGTACATCAGAGTAAAAATTCATAAAAATGACATAAAAAACATAAAACATATATATACCAATGTATCTCCAATATAGCAGAATCTCAAATGTTGGGCACAGCAGGCTGCATCCGTGTCCCTCCCGGTTGGGTAAGGCTATTAGATCGCAGGCGTCTGTGCCAAAACAAAATATTTGAGATATATACCGTGGTACATAGCATAAATTACTACATATGAGGGGATTCAATGGCAGATGTCCCACATAATCCTTATTGCAAAAATTGCTCCGACGTATAGGATAGGGGATCAAAGATAGTCAGATATGGTCTATATTTTGGACCGTGAATGGATCGTCCAGCGCCTGTAACAGTCTCAGATTCAAAATCAAAATCACTTGTCCAGCACGTCTGTGATCACAGTACCTGTGCCGTCTCTCATGCAGAGAATCGGTGTAGTTCCTCTGAACTAGATGTTACTCACTGTGTCTCCATATAGGATCACTCGATTAGATCTGCGGCGGAATATCTGTCGTGGCGTCCCACGCTTCAGCTTTTTCTCCGCTGTGTTTGTGTTGGATCCGGTTAGTAGTAGGATCCCGTCTCTACTCTCACGAGAGACCTGTGTTGGACCTGTGTTAGCTATTTCAGCTGTTACACTTCAATGGGTCTTACAACACTTGCAGATCTTCTTTAGGTGGATATATTCTCTCCGTCCTTTTAGTGCATGGCCATGTCCTGCTGAGATGATTCTTTCACAGGTAATACGCCCAGACGCGTTTCGAGATACCTTATCTCTTCCTCAGTGGGTATGACCTGTGAACACTGCTCTTGTGTGTTATATACTCTCATCTCAATTAGTTGATTACTTTCACCTGTTCAAAAGATTGTATCAAGGCACAGACGCTTTGCTTTTCATTTACCCTTTCATTTCCATACAATGTTTCCATCTTAGAATCCTCTTTTAGTAGTATTAATAATATCCAATATAAATAAATATATTCATATATGACAACTGTACACTCATATATGGAATAAAAATAAAAAGATATAAAAGACATATAAAAACATATAAAAAAAGTAAATGAACTACTATTCAGTAATATATGTTGGCAGACATTTGAGATCCTACATTATGGGGAAATGTTTTTATATATCACCATCATGTAGTCAATAGTTATCTACCCACATTGGGATATTAATCCCCATACTCCTAAGGGCTGGTTCGCTAAATCTCAGAGTGCTATTAAGATTTTATTGTAATATAATCCTCATTCTTTTAAATATATTTGCCTTCTTACATCTTTTTCTATATCATTTTTGTTCCCTATTTCAATATAATTTATACCTGTAATTTTCTTGCACTTTTCTGAAAGATGCGTTTTTTTTATTGCGGTTTTCCTTATGCGGTTTTTTATGTGCGTTTTTTCTGGGGATGCGTTTTTTTGAAAAATTCAAAAAGGTTTTTTTCTATTTGTATATATATATCATGTAGTCAGATAACTATCTACCCACATTGGGATATTGATCCCCATACTCCTAAGGGCTGGTTCGCTAAATCTCAGGATACTATTGAGATTTTATTCCAATGTTATCCTCATTTTGTTGGTAATCCTCATCTATTTAAATATATTTACCTTCTTACATCTTTTTCTATATTATTTTTGTTCCTTATTTCAATATAATTTATACCTATAGTTTTCTTGCATTTTTCTAAAAATTGCGTTTTTATTGCGGTTTTCCTTGTGCGGTTTTTTATGTGCGTTTTTTCTGGAAATGCGTTTTTTTAAAAAAATTCAAAAAAGGTTTTTTGTTTTTTTTTTGTTTTTTTTTCTATTTATATATATATATATATATATCTCACATGGTTTTATCTTAATTCTAATTAGGGGATTTTCAATTCCATAGGTGTTAGTATATTTTCTATTTCTCAAAATTCGTCTCTATTCTCATCTGTGCTGCTGTGGATAACTGACATATTATAATCTAAATAAAGCCAAAAATCTCCAAATCCGAGTTCAACCCCGCTGGGAGGAGACTGCCAAAATCATAGATTCTTCTGGACTCAGCCCGTGACATTCTCATAATGTGATTACCTCCCCTCCAGTGTATGTCCACCTTTTCCAGGGCCACAAAAGAAAAGCCCCTGGGGTCACTATTATGTGACAATTTGAAGTGTTTGGATAGAGAATGGTTCTCATATCCTTTTCTGATGTTGTTTAGATGTTCTGTTATTCTTACTCTCAAGGGTCTTTTAGTTCTGCCAATGTATTGTTTCTGGCAGGGGCACTGGAAAAGGTAGACAACACTGGAGGAGTCACATGTCAGGCAACCCTTAATATCCAAACTAAATTCATTCTGAGTGGATTGGACCTTACTTATCTTTTTTGGGAATGTTGAGTTTTTACACCCCGAACATCTCCCACATCTATAAAACCCATTCATATTCAGCCATTTTTGAAGTGTAGGTGCTTCTTTTTTCTTGTGATTATTTATTGTAGGTGCTAATTTTAAACCTAGGTTAGGTGCCTTAGTGAAAGTGATAAGTGATAAAAAAACAAAAAAAAAAACAAAAAACCTTTTTTGAATTTTTTAAAAAAAACGCATTTCCAGAAAAAACGCACATAAAAAACCGCACAAGGAAAACCGCAATAAAAACGCAATTTTTAGAAAAATGCAAGAAAACTATAGGTATAAATTATATTGAAATAAGGAACAAAAATAATATAGAAAAAGATGTAAGAAGGTAAATATATTTAAATAGATGAGGATTACCAACAAAATGAGGATAACATTGGAATAAAATCTCAATAGTATCCTGAGATTTAGCGAACCAGCCCTTAGGAGTATGGGGATCAATATCCCAATGTGGGTAGATAGTTATCTGACTACATGATATATATATACAAATAGAAAAAAACCTTTTTGAATTTTTCAAAAAAACGCATCCCCAGAAAAAACGCACATAAAAAACCGCATAAGGAAAACCGCAATAAAAAAAACGCATCTTTCAGAAAAGTGCAAGAAAATTACAGGTATAAATTATATTGAAATAGGGAACAAAAATGATATAGAAAAAGATGTAAGAAGGCAAATATATTTAAAAGAATGAGGATTATATTACAATAAAATCTTAATAGCACTCTGAGATTTAGCGAACCAGCCCTTAGGAGTATGGGGATTAATATCCCAATGTGGGTAGATAACTATTGACTACATGATGGTGATATATAAAAACATTTCCCCATAATGTAGGATCTCAAATGTCTGCCAACATATATTACTGAATAGTAGTTCATTTACTTTTTTTATATGTTTTTATATGTCTTTTATATCTTTTTATTTTTATTCCATATATGAGTGTACAGTTGTCATATATGAATATATTTATTTATATTGGATATTATTAATACTACTAAAAGAGGATTCTAAGATGGAAACATTGTATGGAAATGAAAGGGTAAATGAAAAGCAAAGCGTCTGTGCCTTGATACAATCTTTTGAACAGGTGAAAGTAATCAACTAATTGAGATGAGAGTATATAACACACAAGAGCAGTGTTCACAGGTCATACCCACTGAGGAAGAGATAAGGTATCTCGAAACGCGTCTGGGCGTATTACCTGTGAAAGAATCATCTCAGCAGGACATGGCCATGCACTAAAAGGACGGAGAGAATATATCCACCTAAAGAAGATCTGCAAGTGTTGTAAGACCCATTGAAGTGTAACAGCTGAAATAGCTAACACAGGTCCAACACAGGTCTCTCGTGAGAGTAGAGACGGGATCCTACTACTAACCGGATCCAACACAAACACAGCGGAGAAAAAGCTGAAGCGTGGGACGCCACGACAGATATTCCGCCGCAGATCTAATCGAGTGATCCTATATGGAGACACAGTGAGTAACATCTAGTTCAGAGGAACTACACCGATTCTCTGCATGAGAGACGGCACAGGTACTGTGATTACAGACGTGCTGGACAAGTGATTTTGATTTTGAATCTGAGACTGTTACAGGCGCTGGACGATCCATTCACGGTCCAAAATATAGACCATATCTGACTATCTTTGATCCCCTATCCTATACGTCGGAGCAATTTTTGCAATAAGGATTATGTGGGACATCTGCCATTGAATCCCCTCATATGTAGTAATTTATGCTATGTACCACGGTATATATCTCAAATATTTTGTTTTGGCACAGACGCCTGCGATCTAATAGCCTTACCCAACCGGGAGGGACACGGATGCAGCCTGCTGTGCCCAACATTTGAGATTCTGCTATATTGGAGATACATTGGTATATATATGTTTTATGTTTTTTATGTCATTTTTATGAATTTTTACTCTGATGTACACAGAATATAGCTTTATATACGCTTATTGTTTAATAAATAAATTTTAATTTACTTCCACGCTTATTCCAATTGTTCTGAGTGCCGGTTCTATCCAAATCTATATTTATCCACTAGAACCAAGGGGTGTTTTTTGAACTTGTGCACCTGTCGTGACAAATCAGAGTGAGCCACCTGCTTAGCACTTTCCGTATATCAAGACTTATAAACGTCATCCACCTCTCTAAAGACACTGGGCCAGTAAAAATGTTGTAGTATCCGGTCCTGTGTCTTCTGCAGTCCCAGATGACCCCCAAGAACATGTTGGTGGGCTAACTCTAACACGAGTTTTCGATAGGCCCCGGGCACCACCAACTGTTCAACAGGTTCACCTCGCAGCTGGTTTACCCGATATAGCATATTATGGTGGACCATAAAATATTACCACCTTCTCCAAGGCCCGGGATAGGGTTGGGTCTCGGCGTCGGGCTGTTCTGAAATTCTCTCCGGAGACGTTGAGGTCTGCCAACCCAGGACCCAGTGGCAACTCCTCCATGTCTCCCACCATTACCCTATGCAGGGTTATCTTCCCCTCTTCCACCGAAGTCGCAGTCACACCTACTGCTGGCCCTTCGGCCTCAGGTTTCCAGGGTTCTGGCTGTCCACCTGAACAAGGCCAATCTCCTAGGCTTATTCCTGTCTCAGGTATCCTTAACTCTCACAATCGGCCATAGGGCAGGGAAACCTGGAAAGTCTCTCCTTATTATGAGTTCATAGTGGAGATTGGTGGCGACTGCCACTTCGTGGGTCCACCTGCCGGCCACCGTGGTTAGAGACACCAGCGCGGTGGGGTAGTCTTTCAAGTCTCCATGAATGCACATCACCCCAACTTTCCGGCCAGTATACTCAGCAGACCGCACCAGGGTAGCCCTTACCAGGGTCAGCAAGCTCCCTGAGTCCAGCAGCTCCTCCTCTTGAGTGTCTCCCACTTCCACCTGGCACAAGTGGTCTAGAGCCTCCGGCACACAGTTTCCTAGCATATAGCAATTGTCGGTAACCACAATTAGTGTCCATGGGCTCAACCCAATGAGGACATTTAGCCCTGGGGTGGCCAGATTCCTGACGCTGCCAGCAGATTTACTGGGTCCGGCCCATAGGGGGAACCTCCTGGGGGGGTTTCATTGGCTCATACCAGTGGACCTGGGGTGGGGAGTTCTGGAGTTTGCCTGCCTTCCTCCCAAAAGAACCCCCCTTGACATTCTTGGTGGCCTCATAGAGTTCCACCAGGTCCACCATTTCCAGGGCTGGAGAGTGGATGGCAGCGCCCTCCAGAATATGTCAGCCAATAGTCTATCCATCATAGCCGTGGGACTCAGCACATCAGGCTGTAGCTACTTTTGCAAAATGTGGAGTAAGTCATAATACTGGGGTCTCACGGGCTCAGCCGGCTTAAACCCCCACTGGGCCTGGACCAACACATTCTCCCCCAGTCTTGCCAAAAGCTCACCGTTTACCTTTATTTGCCGAATTGATCGTCCGGCAAGTCAAAATACACCCGCTGGGACTCTGATGCCAGGAAAGGAGTGACGACCTCAGCCAACTGGTCTCGGGGCAGCTTTTCCCTGGTGGCCACTTTCTCGTACATCGCCAGGTAGGTATCAATGTCGTCTGTGGGTGTCATCTTAGGGATCGCTGCACGGACTGCTTTCCGGGCATCGTGTACGCTTGGGGTTGCTCCTGCTGTCTGCAAAGCCATCACGTGTTGTAGCAGCAACTGGTTGGTCTCTTGCTGCTGCTTATTAGCCTCCTGTTGGTGCAGGTTGGTCTCTAGCTGCTGCAAATTAGCCTCCATGGGGGCCTTCACAACAGCCTCCATTTTGTCTTGGGGCATGGGTTGAAATGCAGCTGGTTTGATGTACGACATACAACTGTGCCCAAAAATGCAAACCCAAAAATATATTGGCGTTCACGCCAGCCTCACTGAGCTTGCCTGAATCCACCACCAATTGTGGGGATTAGCTCTGGTAGTTAGGACTAGCGGATGCAGTATAGAGGCAAAATACACAGTTCTTGAATCAAACAGCGGTGTTTATTCACACATTGGTGTATAACAAAATGCAGATAAGGTGTATCACAAAACGCAGGTGGCTTGGTGTTTGTTCACACACAAGGAAAGTCCATAAACAATAAAAGTCACCTTTTCTCCTGGGTGTTAATTCACACCATGTTATCCGTTCAGCCTCATCAAGTCCATAGGCAGCCTGTTCGCCTTTAGAGGGGCCTGAATGCTCCAGCCTGGCTCAAACCCAAATCCCAGCACAGCTCTCAGTTCACAGCACACAGACTCCTTAGCTCCACTGTCAGAGGGAGGTAAATCCACACACCTGGCAGTGCTGACTGATTTTTATGCCTGTCAAAACCCGGCCTGGAACATGGGGAGTAGTCACCCACCCAGCACTTTGACTACTCCCAGTAAGAGCCATCCCGGATTAGGTATAACAGCCATGCTAAATCTTTAGGTGTCAATTAGCAATAGCTGCAGCTCTTACTTCACCAAGGCCAGGAACCTCGGTGACACATACCTTCCATCCACAATGATTCCTGGTGCCAATAGGCAGTCATTTTACTATGTGCTTCATTGTTAATGTAATGTTATAGTACATACTATACTTTGTACTTATACATGCTATTTGTATTCTTCTGGTTTTACAAAACAATCCTGTTTTGTCAATCAAACAAACCTGTTAACCAATAAATGGTAACCAATAAAGAAATAACGTTAGACTACAAAGAACAGTCCTCTTATTTGGAAGACAGGAATGGTTAATGCTGAATGTCAGACTGCACACTGTATTAACGTTGATGAAGACAGAACAGTGCCCGTGAGACAGCAGGGTGAAAGCAGTGGGAGATGGTACACCATCTGCTACTCGGGAGACTACCTGTGAGGAACACATAAGAAGTGCACTAGTTCATAAAAGCAGCGGCAGGCAGGCATCACACAGTGGTGGAAGGAAAATTCCATACTGGCCAGTATGGGAATATTTCACACAGTCACTAGGGGACATTAGCGTGGCAGTATGCAGGATGTTGGCACGACGGCTCTGTGTCAACACATGGAGAGTCACCATAAAGTGGCGTGGGAAAACTGTTATAGCCTGATGCAGCAACCGGTGAATCCCCCACTGGCTCGAACCCCCTCTCAAGTACTCAGGGCTCATCAATGTCAGCAGAAGGAAGCAGTCGTTCCTTCCCATCTACTTCAATATTGTCTGTTGCCTTTGATGCTCCTCCTCCTAACTTGTTTCAACAGCAATTGATTACCGAGTAGATTGCAAAAAGACAACAGTATCCGTGCACTCATCCAATGGCGCAGAAGCTGAATGTGCATCTGGCCAAGTTGCTGGTTCTATAGCCCTTCTCCTTCCATGTAGTTGACTATGGAAGTAGCATATAGCAGAATATCGAAATCATTCTTTTTTTTATGCACACCTTAGGGAAGGCCAGGTCTTAATGATGACCACCCTCATCTTTTGCTGGCTTTACTTCTTCCAAATCATCCTTCTTGGTCTCCATGTCCGAGAAAAGTCAGCAAGATGCAGAGAGAGGAGGGGCTGGATATCCCTGATGGTATTATCATTGGGATTAGATGATGTGGAAAAGGATGAAAAGCAGATGGCAGAATAAGGTTATTCCAGCTGTAGGACAGGAGAGCAGCTGGGGTTGGAGACGTAAGTTTGCAACTAGGGGGAGGGGCTTTCTTCTTCTTTCACTCCAGAAATGCGCCATGACTTTTGCCCTTTCCTCTTTTATTGGTAGAAGGCAGAGGGAGCAAAATTCCTCTGCCTTACCTCATAGATGCTGCTATCAGTGTTGATCGCGGCACCTGAGGGGTTGAATGACAGGGTTCAGCTGATACAGTGTGATACAGCCAGCACCTGCATCATATGGAGTGAGCTTATTACAACAGCCCACTCTATACATTCCCTCTGCCACCATGACGTATGGGTATACCTGATTTATAGCGATTTATGATGATTTAATTCAGAACAAATTGAATTTCTTGGCTAACTTCAGAAAATCGGCCAAATCAAATTTTTCAAAACTTTGCTCATCTCTAATGTTGATCAATACAGTTGTTTGGACCTTGGAGAAGTGGAGGAAAGCCAAGTTTTAGTGAAAGGGGCTCAACTGGTAGGAACCATTGCAAATTCCCTCCCCAAAAAAATTCAAAAATGTAACTTACATTCACATTATTGTATACATAACATTCCCTATTTATCACCTGTATTAATTAATAGAAGGAAAGTGGACAATGGTGTCCTATGTAGTTCAGTTATTTCTTTTATTTCACAAAGTGTTAACTCAATTTTTTTTTTTATAATTCGTGATAGAGTAGTTTGAATGAATGCTCTTGTTGAAGTAATTTTAATGTTTCCAAAGGCTTTGTAAGATTTATTGAAGTCACTGAGACTCCTGTAAAGTCAGGTTTACTTGGTGGGAGTGAGTAAATCATTTTGAAGAAGTTTAGCTTTCCACGCTTGCTCTCTTCACAGTATGAAATGTAAGCAGTACAAAGGGTTTTCCACAGAGCACAAACTGCTAAGCTACAGATGCCAGTGCCCAAAAGAAACAGAACTCTAATACCTAAGGGAAGGCAATGAATAAAAACCTCATTAAAAAGTGAATATAATGCCAGCTATCTTCCCCAGTCCACATTTTCTAAAATGCCAATGGCCTAACCAAGTAACCCAAAAAGCAAGAACACTCTATCTTAAAATGTAATAAGAGGGATGAAATTGATTTACCTTTGCTTGACAATGTTATCATTACCTCCCCATAGCTGCTAAGTTCACCCAAAATGTTAGATAGCATTGGTACTATACAAAGTATATAAAACAATTATAGGTTACAGGAATTAATTCATTTAACATTAATTCATTGTCACAGGGGTTGTTACAGATTGCTGGAACTTATGAATAAACGTCCGACTGGCTTGATCCCAAACTAAGGAGCCTATAAAATCCTAAGAGCTCTCCCTGACTGCTATGCCCATGCAAGGGTCTCAATGGTAGACGATTGCATGCCCCAAGTACTGTACTTAAGACTGTGTGACACCTGAAAACCCTATAATAGTGAGGGGACATGACCACCGGCTCCCTGCACCTAATACGGACAGAGTCAGGGTCACCTAGAATCAAGCCAGCAAGGAAACACAATACATGAAAAGACTTATCTGAGTAAACAGCAGCAGCAGCAGCCTCCAGCAGTGAACACTTCATCCAGGAAGTAGTATAAACCGCAAAGTGAGGCAGTATGGGAGGGAATATAAAGGGAGTCGATTAGTCTAAATAGGTGACACCTGTGTGAAGAAAAGGAGATGACAAAGTGAAACCAAAACAAAGAACATCATGCAAGAGGTAGAGAAGGACGTCTGCCAGACCTTCTTACAGAACTGGCGTGACAGTACCCCTCCCTCTACGGGTGGACTCCGGACACTCAGAGCCGACCTTCTCAAGATGAGACCTATGGAAAGCCCTGATGAGACGAGTGGCCTTAATGTCCGCCACTGGGACCCACATCCTCTCCTCAGGACCATAACCCTCCCAATGAACGAGGTACTGGAGAGAACCGCGGATAATGCGAGAATCCACAATCCTAGAAACCTGAAATTCAAGATTACCATCAACAACAATCGGAGGAGGAGGCAAAGAGGAGGGTACAGTGGGTTGGACATAAGGTTTTAATAGGGACATGTGAAAAACATTATGGATCTTCCAAGTCTGAGGAAGATCAAGATGGAAGGCAACAGGATTGATGACGGACAAGATCTTGTAAGGGCCAATAAACTTAGGACCCAACTTCCAGGAGGGAACTTTAAGTTTGATATTCTTTGTAGACAACCACACCTGATCACCCACATTCAGGTCCGGACCAGGCACACGTCTCTTATCCGCCACACGCTTATATCTCTCACTCATCCTCTTCAAATTACCCTGAATCTTTTGCCAAATAAATGACAAAGATGAGGAAAATCTCTCCTCATCAGGTAAACCAGAAGACCCCTCTCCAGAGAATGTCCCAAACTGCAGATGAAACCCATATGCACCAAAAAATGGTGACTTAACAGAGGACTCCTGGCGACGGTTATTTAAAGCAAACTCAGCAAGGGACAAAAAAGAATACCAATCCTCCTGATTCTCCGCCACAAAACAGCGCAGATATGTCTCCAGATTCTGATTGACGCGTTCGGTCTGACCATTCGACTGCGGGTGAAAAGCAGAGGAGAACGAGAACCAAATCCCCAAGCGAGAACAGAAGGCCTTCCAAAATCTGGAAACAAATTGCGTGCCCCTATCAGAAACAATGTCTGAAGGAATGCCATGCAATTTAACAATGTGATCAACAAATGCTTGTGCCAACGTCTTAGCATTCTGTAACCCAGGAAAGGGAATGAAATGCGCCATTTTGCTAAAACGGTCCACTACCACCAGAAACACAGTCTTCCCGAGGAACGAGGCAGGTCCGTAATGAAGTCCATGGACAGATGCATCCAAGGACGGGAAGGAATGGGTAACGGGAGGAGAGAACCCGATGGCCGTGAATGAGGGACCTTAGCACGAGCGCAGGTCTCGCAGGCTGCCACAAAACCCTCAACCGTCTTACAAAGAGCCGGCCACCAGAATCTCCGAGCAATGAAATCCACTGTGGCTCTACTCCCTGGGTGCCCAGCAAGGACAGTATCGTGGTGCTCCTTAAAAACCTTGTGTCGTAAAGCGAGAGGCACAAACAACCGTCCAGGAGGACAAAGATCAGGAGCCTCTGCCTGGGCTGCCTGAACCTCTGCCTCAAAATCAGGATAAAGTGCAGAGACGACCACCCCTTCAGCCAAATTGGACCCGGGTCTTCAAAGTTCCCCCCTCCCGGAAAACAATGTGACAGGGCATCCGCCTTCACATTTTTAACCCCAGGGCAGAACGTGACAACAAAATTAAACCTAGAAAAGAACAAAGACCATCTGGCCTGTCTCGGGTTCAGACGCTTGGCCGATTCCAAGTATGCCAGATTCTTATGGTCGGTAAACACGGTAATAGGGTGTCTGGCTCCCTCTAACCAATGGCGCCATTCCTCAAAAGCTAATTTGATGGCCAACAACTCCCTATCTCCCACATCTTAATTTCTCTCTGCAGAGGAGAGTTTCCTTGAGAAAAAGGCACACGGTCGTTATTTGGCAGGAGAGGGACCGTGAGATAAGACCGCACCCACACCCACCTCAGAAGCGTCCACCTCAACAATAAAAGGTAGAGAGACATCAGGTTGCACCAAAATGGTAGCGGAAGCAAAACTCTCTTTGATACTAGAAAAGGCTTTAAGCGCATCTACCGACCACGAGGAAAAATCTACCCCCTTTTTTAGTCATATCAGTGAGTGGCTTAACAACAGAGGAATAATTCAAAATGAACTTTCTCTAATAATTTGCAAAACCCAAAAACCGCATCAGCGCCTTCTGATTCTCAGGAAGCTCCCAATCAAGCACAGTGCGGACCTTCTCAGAGTCCATGTGAAAACCAGAAGCGGAGAGAAGAAAACCAAGAAATTGAATCTCCGGAACCGCAAACACACATTTTTCCAGTTTAGCGTACAATTTATTCTCCCGCAGAATCAGCAAGACCTGACGTAGGTGGTCCCTATGAGTCTTGAAATCAGGAGAAAAAAATCTAAATGTCATCTAGATACACCAGAACAAATTTCCCCACTAAATGATAAAAAATGCTGTTCACAAAATGTTGGAAGACGGCCGGAGCATTCATCAAACCAAAGGGCATAACCAAATTCTCGAAAAGACCCTCAGGGGTCAACCTTGCCAATAGTAGCAAATGGAAGGTTTTTAGAGGCTTTTTTTTTTTTTTTATTACCCTCAGAAAACTCCATGAATCTCTTAGAGGGGCAAACATTAGCCAAATGATTTATACCCCCACAACAGAAACAAACCCTCCTCTGAGAGCTGAATCCTCTACTATCAGAGGCAAGCAAACCCAGCTGCATGGCCTCCTCCTCAGAGGGGATTGAGAGAGACTGAGACCCCTGCGCACTGAATGAGACAGCCCCACTGTCCTTGGGCTGAATATGACAGGAAGGAGTAGTCTCCTCTCTTTCTCTAAGATGCCTGTCAATACGAACAGCTAGAGACATGGCAGACTCTAACAATGCTGGTCTCTCATGAAAAGCAAATGCATCTTTCAATCTTTCCGAAAGACCATGGCAAAATTGACTTCAGAGTACAGCATCAATCCAACCAGCCGCCCATCTCTGAAATTCAGAACAATATATCTCTGCGGTCTGTTTATCCTGGCATAAAAAATCGCAGTTTAGATTCAGCTTGAGCAATACGATCCGGGTCATCATATATCTGCCCCAGGGCTGCAAAAAATTCATCCACCGATCGGAGGGGCCGTGCCCCCACCGGCAGCGAAAAAGGCCCAAGACTAAGCGTTATCCCTGAGCAGCGAGATGATGATCCCCACCCTCTGCTCCTCATCACCAGAGGAATGAGGAAGTAGGCGAAAATGGAGTTTGCAAGCCTCTCTAAAGCGAACAAAATTCTCACTACCCCCAGAGAAAGTATCCGGAAGCGAGATCTTAGGCTCGGAACAAACTCAATGAACACCAGCAGAACCGGTCACCTGAAACTGAGACACAGTTTTACGGAGATCTGCTACCTGCAGCGAAAGACCTTGCATGCGGTCAATCAAGGCTGAAACCGGATCCATGCTTAAGACGGTTATGGCGGTTTATAATGTCACGGATGTTGTTGCAGATAGCTGGAACTTATGAATAAACGTCTGACTTGCTTGATCCCAAACTAAGGAGCATATAGGTGAGCCCTATAAAACCCTAAGAGCTCTCCCTGACTGCTATGCCCATGTAAGGGTCTCAATGGTAGACGATTGCATGCCCCACCGACTGTACCTAAGACTGTGTGACACCTGAAAACCCTATAATAGTGAGGGGAAACGACCACCGGCTCCCTGCACTTAATACGGACGGAGTCAGGGTCACCTAGAATTAAGCCAGCAAGGAAACACAATACATGAAAAGTCTTATCTGAGTAAACAGCAGCAGCAGCCTCCAGCAGTGAACACTTCATCCAGGAAGTAGTATAAACCGCAAAGTGAGGCAGTATGGGAGGGAATATAAAGGGAGACAATTAGTCTAAATAGGTGAGACCTGGGAGAAGGAAAGGAGATGACAAAGTGAAACCAAAACAAAGAACATGCAAGAGGTAGAGAAGGACGTCTGCCAGACCTTCCCACAGAACTGGCGGTGACATTCATTCATCAGATTGAGTTGCAAATGATTAAAGAAACATGTAGGTTTAAGGGATACTTCCATCTAAAAGGGGTATTTTTTAAAACTCAATTTCTCCCCAAAACTTGTTGCCATTTTTCTACCGCCAACAAC
Organism: Bufo bufo; assembly: GCF_905171765.1. Lineage (NCBI taxonomy): Eukaryota > Metazoa > Chordata > Amphibia > Anura > Bufonidae > Bufo > Bufo bufo. Next base: position 506,624,817 of record NC_053391.1, read on the forward strand.
AGTGAACTATGTATATTTTGGACACACCCAGGGGATTTCCTATTATGCCTGTATTTTTCCCCAAAAATCTGTTGCAATGTGTATACAGTTTATAAGTATAAAGTCACTGAATATGTAAATATAATAGGGTAATTAGAACAACAATATCACTGAAGCTAGTAAAAGTACCCTTTAAAACATCACTTTTATTAAATATAGATAAAATAAACCACACAAAAATGTAGACAAACAAATTATAATAATAGATGATAGGATCACTGGGACAAATGACCCAATAGGACTATACACAATAGTTTGAGGCAGATACAAGAAAGGTTACCGCTATGCGGTTACTCACAGTACCGTTGATAAAAAATGGAGCAACCACTCACGATACCATACATCTCAGGTGGAATAATTTGGAACAGGATTAGTCCAGGATAGGGTCAGCTGTTCATCCTGGATATTCTTAGATGATAAAACGAAGTACCCCAATGCAGCTGATATTATAGGACCAGGTAGGGCTGGACAATGGGATAACTGACCCTAACAGCATATACTATCCCTACCTAAAGCAGGGCAGAACCCCCTAGATAGGGGGAACTATCCTACCACAAACGTAGCCCCTAGAATTGGATTCAGTGCCTAGATATCCCATGCAAGGATGCCCAATACGAATAAAAGTCCATGGGGGGGCCTAGTGACCAAATCTCCCGACGCGTTTCCCCAGATATGATGCGAAGGTTCATCAGGGGAGAACAGTAGCAAATAGCACAGTGGCTAAGGCGATAGTGGCCAATGTGATAGCCGGCAGCGCACATAAGTTGCCGCCACCAGATTAAATACCTACTCACCTGGTTAACCCCCGTCCCATTGTTCTAACTGCTCATGTGCAGGTAGCGCGTCATAATCATGATGTCACTACGCAATCCGAGAATATCACCGGAAATCCCGGGAGACAAGGCGCATGCGCGGGACTAGATCTTTAAGTCCGTAGTCACGGATCTCGCGTTACCTCGGACGCTAGTTGCCAATCAATCTTAGATAGAGGCGGGGAAAGCACAATAACTCCATCCCCGCATTTTGGCAACCAGGACGCAACATAGCTTCCAGAGACAACATATAGTTAAGGAGTAAGTAGATAGAGAAGGCCATAATAGGATAATCATAAACATTGGCTTATTAATATGTGGGTAATTGGTCAATTGGAAAATATATGTAAGGGGAATTTGAGGCTCAGAAGGGATAACTGCCAAAAATATATGTACCTAACATACTAAAATTCTCCTAGACCACAATTAAATATGTATTAAATGGAAATTAGATCATAAAGAATCGAATAAATCCATTAGGACCACAAGATAAATATATCAGTAACACACAAAGGATATATATTAAAACACCATACCAACGTATAGGTAATCACAAGAAGCATGTATACGATAAAGATTCATTAAGACCCAAGGGACTCCGAGATTTAAGTCTGAAAATCCATGCAGATTCTTTCAGTAAAATGATTTTGTCTAGGTCGCCCCCTCTTGGTGATGGGCGCACCTTTTCGATCACGCAGAATTTCAGAGATCCGGGATTGCCATTGTGTACCTCATGTATGTGTCGTGAAATGGGGGTGTCTTTCTTATGTTTGATGTCACTAAGGTGTTCCCCCATTCTCCTTCGTAATTCGCGTGATGTTTTACCTACATATTGACGTGGACAAGTGCAGGTACACAGATAAACAACACCTGAGGTCTTACAATTGGCCCGGATATCAAAAATCTTCTGCGTGACCACACTCATGAACTTCTTAGTCTTCTCAATGTATGGACAAGCGACGCAACCACTACATCTGAACATACCGCAGAACTTAGTGACCAGCCAAGTACCCTGCTGTTTAGGAGGAGCACAGTGGCTGTGTATAAGGCGATCTCTTAAAGATCTACCTTTTCTGTAGGACACTGCCGGATGATCTGGTAGAATATCACTAAGATCTGGATCCAGTTTAATAATGTCCCAATACCTGTTCAGAATCTCACATACTTTTCTACTCTTATTATCGAAGGTTCCTATAATTCTCAAAACTGGATCAGGACCTTCATTTTTCTGGGTGGAGCATGGAACCAGAAGTTCAGACCTGTCCCTATAAGAAGCATGTTTGTAGGCCTCTGATAGGACCTGTTGAGGATATCCGCTTTCTGTAAACCTATCACATAAGTCTCTAGCTTGATGGTGAAATTCATTCATAGTAGAGTACAGTTTATAAGTATACAAAGAACTTAAACAAGTGTATGTTGGTATGTCAACAGCAGTATATATTTTGGTTGCACCCAGCGTCTGTGTTTTTCCCAGAAACCTGTTGCAATTTTTCTATAGATTCTAAGTGTACAAAGTAATTCAATAAGCATTTTTAGTGCGTCAACAGCAGTGTACAGTATATATTTGTCATACCAGCGGTTCTCCTGTTGTGTTTTTCTCACACAAAAAAATAAACTGTTGCAGCTTTTCTTGTATATTTTGGTCGCACCCAGGGTACATCTTATTGCACTTGTATTTTCCCCAAAAACCTTTTGTGAATATTCTACAGTTTGTTGGCATACAAATAAGCATAGACTAGTGTACCTATCCTGACATATTGGTATGTGTCACAGTTGTCATCTGCCAATCTGTACAATAAAAAGACATTGATTACAAATCCAATGTCATGCATTGAATAGTCACTTGCAGAAGGTGCTGGCCACATCCAGGAGAGTGTCTGTGTATTCTAGCCAGTCTTATGTAGCTAAGAGAAGTCTTCCTGGACTTGCAGTGATAGTACAGTGTGCCTTTGTTGGAATTCCACCTTGTATATGCTGGAGAATCTGTACGAGCAGCATAAGGCTACTTTCACACTAGCGTTCAGAGCGGGTCCGTCTGATGTCTGCTCAAACGGATCCGCTCCTATAATGCAGACGTTTGTATCCGTTCAGAACGGATCCGTCTGCATTATAGTTTGAAAAAAAAACTAAGTCTGAAAGTAACCTGAACGGATCCGTCCAGACTTTACATTGAAAGTCAATGGGGGACGGATCCGTGTGAAGATTGAGCCATATGGTGTCATCTTCAAGCGGATCCGTCCCCATTGACTTACATTGTAAGTCTGGACGGATCCGCTTGCCTCCGCACGGCCAGGCGGACACCCGAACGCTGCAAGCAGCGTTCAGGTGTCCGCTCGCTGAGCGGAGCGGAGGCTGAACGCTGGCAGACTGATGCATTCTCAGCGGATCCGCGTCCACTGAGAATGCATTAGGGCTGGACGGTTGCGTTCGGGGCCGCTTGTGAGCCCCTTCAAACGGAGCTCACGATTGGACACCCGAACGCAGGTGTGAAAGTAGCCTAAAGTGGTCAATGAAAACATTATGCATGAGGCCGCCACAGCATGAGGCCACCACAGAACATGTGTTATTTTAAGTTATGGCAGTGCCTCTTAGTCAGGCCCTGCAAAGAGGCCACCAGATTTGACAGTAGGGACATATCATCCCCCTAATATTTTATTAGAGCAAACACTCATACTGATGTAACAAGGGATGGTGGAAGAAGAACGGATTTCACATCTTGCTCGTCTGACACCAGTTTGCTATAGGTCTTGTTCAGCCGTCAGTGTACTGTCAGATAGGGCATTCACCAAAATGAACAAAATTGTCCTTCACAAGTTTAGAACACATTTGAAATGAATCAGGCATGTATCGGTGGGGATATAGTTTTTAGCTAATACTAATCAATGAATCTGACATCGCTGACAGTGACTATTTATCGCCAGCCCAGTTATACCACTGCAGCTGTTTACCTGTCCATTATGTTCCATACTACATTCCTCAACATTTAAATTTCAAAACCAAAAGGAAAAGTCATGGAGTTATGAAATTCACAGGATCGACAGACATGTTAACCACTTCATTACCAGAGTGTTTATCCCCCTTCCTTACCAGGCCAGTTTTTCAGTTGTAGCAATACATCTATATAACACCAAATAACTGATTCATTTCTGAGCCAACAAACAAGAGGCATCGCACAATTATTTATGACACATAATATGATCAGATTTTTGAGGTTCTATATTGAAAAAAAAACTTTGCTTTCAATTTGGCTTTTATGTCCTTCGCATAATTGAAATGTCAACACCAAAAAGGAAAAGCCCAAAAATGATGCAATGTTGAGGAGTGTATATTGCTTTTGCTGCCACCGCAGGACATCTCAGAGTGCCATACACACATTTTCGGGCCAATTGAAGCACTTTTGATTCGGGCAGATTCGATTCATCCCTTAAGTATAATTTTCTGACTGATTTGTAGAAATTAGTCATCTCTAACAGCAACCCAATACTGCATTGAATAGTGGTCTACTGGGGGTGGTTGTCTGAAAGATGTTGGTCAGTATGCATAATATACAATGCACTTGAAAATCTTTAGACACTTTAATTTTTTACCATTTTCTTATGCCTTGTGCTCAAATCAAAAAAGTTCAGGTTTTCCCCCATCAATCTGCACTCAATAGCTCATAATGAGAAAGTGAAAACTGAATTTTGAAAATGTTTGCAAAAGCATTGCAAAACTAAAATTTCTCATGGACATAAGTATTTTAGATCCTTTTCTATGACACTTAAAATTTAGCTGTTGGAGCCTCCAATTTTTTCATCATCTTTGAGATATTTCAACACCTTGATTGGAGTCTACCTGTGGTACATTTAGTTGATAGGACATGATTTGGAAAGAAACAGACCTTTCGATATAAGGTTTCACAGCTGACAATGCATATCAGAGCAAAAACCATAAAGAAAAAAGAACTGCTTGAGGAGCCCAAGCACAGGATTTTAAGGAGGACTAGATCTGGAGAAGCGTATTCCATAATTCGCCTCTATAATTCTTAAATGGAAGAAGTTTGGAACAACCAAGACTACATAGAACTGGCCACCCCACCAAATTAAGTAATTTAAAAAGAAAGGCCTTGTTACGAGAGGTGACCAAGAACCCAATACTCACTTTGTCTGAGCTCCAAAGATCCTATGTGCAGATGAGAGAAACTTCCAGAAGGTCAGCTCTCACCGTAGCACTCCACCAATCTGGGCTTTATAGCAAAGTGACCAGAAAGAAGACTCTCTTTAGTAAAAGATACATTAAAACCCACCTGGAGTTTGCAAAAAAGCACATAAAAGACTCTCAGACTGAAAAGCAAGATTTTCCGGTCTGATATGGTCAAGATTGAACATTTTGACTTCAATTCTAAGCGGCATGTCTGAAGGAATTCAGATACTGCTAATCACCTGCCCTATACCATTCATACAGTGAAGCAAGGTGTTGGTAACATCACGTTGTATTTTATTTTTTCAGCTGTTGGGATAGGGAGACTGGTCAGGGTTGAGGTAAAGCTGAAAATAGATATTCTTAATAAAAACCTAATCCAAGGTGTTCTAGACCTCACACTGGGCTCAAAGTGCACCTTCCAACAAGAGAATGACCCTAAGCCCAGACAACACAGTGGCTTTGAGACAACTTTGAGAATGTCCTTGAGAGGCCCAGCCAAGGCACTAAATTGAACCCAATCAAACACCTCTGAAAAGACCTGAAAATGGCCTCCATCCAACCTGACAGAACTTGAGAGGATCTGCAGAGAAGAATGGCATAAAATCCCTAAATCCAGGTGTGAAAACCTTATGGCATTATACCCAAGATGACTGGAAGCTATAATCACTAGAGATGTCGCGAACATAAAATTTTCCGTTCGCGAACGCAAATTTTCGCAAATGTTCGCGAAAGGGCGAACCGGGCGAACCGCCATAGACTTCAATAGGCAGGCGAATTTTAAAACCCACAGGGACTCTTTCTGGCCACAATAGTGATGGAAAAGTTGTTTCAAGGGGACTAACACCTGGACTGTGGCATGCCGGAGGGGGATCCATGGCAAAACTCCCATGGAAAATGATATAGTTGACGCAGAGTCTGGTTTTAATCCATAAAGGGCATAAATCACCTAACATTCCTAAATTGTTTGGAATAACGTGCTTTAAAACATCAGGTATGATGTTGTATCGATCAGGTAGTGTAAGGGTGACGCCCGCTTCACAGTGACAGACCAAACTCCCCGTTTAACGAACCGCAAACAACCACAAACAGTCCATTTGCACAACCGCAAACTCCACATTTGCACAAGGTTGGATACCAAGCTAGCCATGTCCCGTTCCTTGCCCTCACTGATGTCATTGAAGGTCTCTTCCTCCACCCAGCCACGTACAACACCAAGGGTCCCCGAAAGGTGACAACAAGCCCCCTGGGACTCCTGCTGTGGTTGGTCTTCCACCTCCTCAAAGCCACCTTCCTCCTCTGACTCCTCTTCTTCAGACTCCTCTCTCTGCGTTGCCTCTCTCTGCATTATTATAAGGTGTGTTAAGTAGTACTATTCCTATCAGTTTAATCCCTGTTACGTCCCCTATCAGGGGACATGTATATGGCATCGATTTTAGGAACGGGGAGATGGAAAAAGATGCTTGGTCGGTCCTCCTGCTTCAAATTTAGGGCACTGCGCGTGCAATCTAATGTGCCACCAGATAGTTGTGGTGGGTTATGTTGTTCTATTCTTATCAGTTTAATGCCTGTTACGTCCCCTATTAGGGGACGTGTATATGGCATTGATTTTAGGAACGGGGAGATGGAAAAAGATGCTTGGTCGGTCCTCCTACTTCAAATTTGGGGCACTGCGTGTGCAATCTAATGTGCCGCCAGATAGGAGTGGTGTGTTATGTTGTTCTATTCTTATCAGTTTAATCCCTGTTACGTCCCCTATCAGGGGACGTGTATGGAATAGATTTTAGACAACCGCAAAGAGTTGTCAATAGTTGACACACTCATGACATAAATTTTATGCCTCTATGCGTCAATCTTGGTGTAGTTATGACTGTGCTCGTGCGCACGTTTGGGAGATTGCAGGCGATGGGGGTTTTACAAAGACTATGGTCGTGCTGAGGTAGTTCAGTGACAGTTAAGTGACCCAGAAAACAATGATTCTGTGGGCCCATTGTTGGCCTAGTAGGCTTTAATGATCACCTTAGATGATCACAAAGAAAATTAATGTTTTTTATATGCAAAATTATCCAGCCGATCGCTTTTGGTCTGTTCACAATGAAGCAACGACCTTATCATCTGGGGTGTGCCAACATTGCCATTGCCAACACACTCATAGAGGTGGTTGCTTCATTGTGATACGCAAGCCCCTTCACCATGACAAGGTAACGATCACGAAGGGGAATTGACACATGTATGTGCCTTTTTTTGTTGTTTTTGAAGCCACAGTGCAGCACCAGAGGCCAGAAAAATTAGGCATGTACACATGCCTGAAAAATTAGGTATTGTTACAGCCGCTGCTATAGCAGCGGCCAGAAAAATTGATATTTGTTTCCCAGGCAGAAAGTGCCCTAAAACATTGCGGCTTGAACCCTAGTTGGTGGCAGATAAGTCACGCAAGTCATCCAGCATTCAGAGATAAAATACAGCAGCGTGTGGACCATTTTTAGCCCAAGGCAGCTCATCTCATCAGGCCTTTTTTAGTCTAATGTATCGCCCAGTGTCCCTCATTCATCTTAACCACCTCCGGACCGCCGTACGCAGCGACGCGTCCTGGAGGTGGTTGATTGATTCCGCCTGGACGCGCCGGTGCGTCCTCTCGCGAGACGCGAGATTTCCTGTGAACGCGCGCACACAGGCGCGCGCGTTCACAGGATCGGAAGGTAAGCGAGTGGATCTCCAGCCTGCCAGCAGCGATCGTTCGCTGGCAGGCTGGAGATGTGATTTTTTTAACCCCTAACAGGTATATTAGACGCTGTTTTGATAACAGCGTCTAATATACCTGCTACCTGGTCCTCTGGTGGTCCCTTTTGTTTGGATCGACCACCAGAGGACACAGATAGCTCAGCAATATGTAGCACCAAGCACCACACTACACTACACCCCCCCCTGTCACTTATTAACCCCTTATTAGCCCCTGATCACCCCTGATCACCCCATATAGACTCCCTGATCACCCCCCTGTCATTGATTACCCCCCTGTCATTGATCACCCCCCTGTAAAGCTCCATTTAGACGTCCGCATGATTTTTACAGATCCACTGATAGATGGATCGGATCCGCAAAACGCATACGGACGTCTGAATGGAGCCTTACAGGGGCGTGATCAATGACTGTGGTGATCACCCCATATAGACTCCCTGATCACCCCCCTGTCATTGATTACCCCCCTGTCATTGATCACCCCCCTGTAAAGCTCCATTTAGACGTCCGCATGATTTTTACGGATCCACTGATAGATGGATCGGATCCGCAAAACGCATACGGACGTCTGAATGGAGCCTTACAGGGGCGTGATCAATGACTGTGGTGATCACCCCATATAGACTCCCTGATCACCCCCCTGTCATTGATTACCCCCCTGTCATTGATCACACCCCTGTAAAGCTCCATTCAGACGTCCGCATGATTTTCACGGATCCACTGATAGATGGATCGGATCCGCAAAACGCATACGGACGTCTGAATGGAGCCTTATAGGGGGGTGATCAATGACAGGGGGGTGATCACCCCATATAGACTCTCTGATCACCCCCATGTCATTGATCACCCCCCTAAAAGGCTCCATTCAGACATTTTTTTGGCCCAAGTTAGCGGAAATATATATTTTTTTCTTACAAAGTCTCATATTCCACTAACTTGTGTCAAAAAATAAAATCTCACGTGAACTCACCATACCCCTCACGGAATCCAAATGCGTAAAATTTTTTAGACATTTATATTCCAGACTTCTTCTCACGCTTTAGGGCCCCTAGAATGCCAGGGCAGTATAAATACCCCACATGTGACCCCATTTCGGAAAGAAGACACCCCAATGTATTCCGTGAGGGGCTTATTGAGTCCATGAAAGATTGAAATTTTTGTCCCAAGTTAGCGGAAAGGGAGACTTTGTGATAAAAAAAAATAAAAATCAATTTCTGCTAACTTGTGCCAAAAAAAAATAAATTTCTATGAACTCGCCATGCCCCTCATTGAATACCTTGGGGTGTCTTCTTTCCAAAATGGGGTCACATGTGGGGTATTTACACTGCCCTGGCATTCTAGGGGCCCTAAAGCGTGAGAAGAAGTCTGGGATCCAAATGTCTAAAAATGCACTCATAAAATGAATGTGGGCCCCTTTGCGCATCTAGGCTGCAAAAAAGTGTCACACATGTGGTATCACCGTACTCAGGAGAAGTTGGGCAATGTGTTTTGGGGTGTCATTTTACATATACCCATGCTGGGTGAGATAAATATCTTGGTCAAATGCCAACTTTGTATAAAAAAATGGGAAAAGTTGTCTTTTGCCAAGATATTTCTCTCACCCAGCATGGGTATATGTAAAATGACACCCCAAAACACATTCCCCAACTTCTCCTGAGTACGGAGATACCACATGTGTGACACTTTTTTGCAGCCTAGGTGGGCAAAGGGGCCCATATTCCAAAGAGCACCTTTAGGATTTCACAGGTCATTTACCTACTTACCACACATTAGGGCCCCTGGAAAATGCCAGGGCAGTATAACTACCCCACAAGTGACCCCATTTTGGAAAGAAGACACCCCAAGGTATTCCGTGAGGGGCATGGCGAGTTCCTAGAATTTTATATTTTTTGTCACAAGTTAGCGGAAAATGATGATTTTTATTTTTTTTTTCCTTACAAAGTCTTATATTCCACTAACTTGTGACAAAAAATAAAAACTTCCATGAACTCACTATGCCCATCACGAAATACCTTGGGGTGTCTTCTTTCCAAAATGGGGTCACTTGTGGGGTAGTTATACTGCCCTGGCATTCTAGGGGCCCAAATGTGTGGTAAGAAGTTTGAAATCAAAATGTGTAAAAAATGGCCGGTGAAATCCGAAAGGTGCTCTTTGGAATATGGGTCCCTTTGCCCACCTAGGCTGCAAAAAAGTGTCACACATGTTGTATCTCCGTACTCAGGAGAAGTTGGGGAATGTGTTTTGGGGTGTCATTTTACATATACCCATGCTGGGTGAGAGAAATATCTTGGCAAAAGACAACTTTTCCCATTTTTTTATACAAAGTTGGCATTTGACCAAGATATTTATCTCACCCAGCATGGGTATATGTAAAATGACACCCCAAAACACATTCCCCAACTTCTCCTGAATACGGAGATACCAGATGTGTGACACTTTGTTGCAGCCTAGGTGGGCAAAGGGGCCCACATTCCAAAGAGAACCTTTCGGATTTCACCGGCTATTTTTTACAGAATTTGATTTCAAACTCCTTACCACACATTTGGGCCCCTAGAATGCCAGGGCAGTATAACTACCCCACAAGTGACCCCATTTTGGAAAGAAGACACCCCAAGGTATTCCGTGAGGGGCATGGCGAGTTCCTAGAATTTTTTATTTTTTGTCACAAGTTAGTGGAAAATGATGATTTTTTTTAATTATTTTTTTCTTACAAAGTATCATATTCCACTAACTTGTGACAAAAAATAAAAACTTCCATGAACTCACTATGCATATCAGCGAATACCTTGGGGTGTCTTCTTTCCAAAATGGGGTCACTTGTGGGGTAGTTATACTGCCCTGGCATTCTAGGGGCCCAAATGTGTGGTAAAGAGTTTGAAATCAAATTCTGTAAAAAATGACTGGTGAAATCCGAAAGGTGCTCTTTGGAATATGGGCCCCTTTGCCCACCTAGGCTGCAAAAAAGTGTCACACATCTGGTATCTCCGTATTCAGAAGAAGTTGGGGAATGTGTTTTGGGGTGTCATTTTACATATACCCATGCTGGGTGAGAGAAATATCTTGGCAAAAGACAACTTTTCCCATTTTTTTATACAAAGTTGTCTTTTGCCAAGATATTTCTCACCCAGCATGGGTATATGTAAAATGACACCCCAAAACACATTCCCCAACTTCTCCTGAATACGGAGATACCAGATGTGTGACACTTTTTTGCAGCCTAGGTGGGCAAAGGGGCCCATATTCCAAAGAGCACCTTTCGGATTTCACCGGCCATTTTTTACAGAATTTGATTTCAAACTCCTTACCACACATTTGGGCCCCTAGAATGCCAGGGCAGTATAACTACCCCACAAGTGACCCCATTTTGGAAAGAAGACACCCCAAGGTATTTGCTGATGGGCATAGTGAGTTCGTGGAAGTTTTTATTTTTTGTCACAAGTTAGTGGAATATGAGACTTTGTAAGAAAAAAAGAAGCATGAGAAGAAGTCTGGGATCCAAATGTCTAAAAATGCACTCATAAAATGAATGTGGGCCACTTTGCGCATCTAGGCTGCAAAAAAGTGTCACACATGTGGTATCGCCGTACTCAGGAGAAGTTGGGGAATTTGTTTTGGGGTGTCATTTTACATATACCCATGCTGGGTGAGAGAAATATCTTGGCAAAAGACAACTTTTCCCATTTTTTTATACAAAGTTGGCATTTGACCAAGATATTTATCTCACCCAGCATGGGTATATGTAAAATGACACCCCAAAACACATTCCCCAACTTCTCCTGAATACGGAGATACCACATGTGTGACACTTTTTTGCAGCCTAGGTGGGCAAAGGGGCCCACATTCCAAAGAGCACCTTTCGGATTTCACCGGCCATTTTTTACAGAATTTGATTTCAAACTTCTTACCACACATTTGGGCCCCTAGAATGCCAGGGCAGTATAACTACCCCACAAGTGACCCCATTTTGGAAAGAAGACACCCCAAGGTATTTGCTGATGGGCATAGTGAGTTCGTGGAAGTTTTTATTTTTTGTAACAAGTTAGTGGAATATGAGACTTTGTAAGAAAAAAAAAAATAAATCATCATTTTCCGCTAACTTGTGACAAAAAATAAAAAGTTCTATGAACTCACTATGCCCATCAGCGAATACCTTAGGGTGTCTACTTTCCGAAATGGGGTCATTTGTGGGGTGTTTGTACTGTCTGGCCATTGTAGAACCTCAGGAAACATGACAGGTGCTCAGAAAGTCAGAGCTGCTTCAAAAAGCGGAAATTCACATTTTTGTACCATAGTTTGTAAACGCTATAACTTTTACCCAAATCTTTTTTTTTTTACCCAAACATTTTTTTTTTATCAAAGACATGTAGAACAATAAATTTAGAGCAAAATTTATATATGGATGTCGTTTTTTTTGCAAAATTTTACAACTGAAAGTGAAAAATTTCATTTTTTTGCAAAAAAATCGTTAAATTTCGATTAATAACAAAAAAAGTAAAAATGTCAGCAGCAATGAAATACCACCAAATGAAAGCTCTATTAGTGAGAAGAAAAGGAGGTAAAATTCATTTGGGTGGTAAGTTGCATGACCGAGCAATAAACGGTGAAAGTAGTGTAGGTCAGAAGTGTAAAAGTGGCCTGGTCTTTCAGGGTGTTTAAGCTATGGGGGCTGAGGTGGTTAATAAAGGTGAGGTAATCTAGACTTTTTTGACCTAGGCGACTTCTCTTCTCAGTGACAATACCTCCTGCTGCACTGAAGGTCCTTTCTGACAGGACACTTGAAGCGGGGCAGGCCAGAAGTTCTATCGCAAATTGGGATAGCTCAGGCCACAGGTCAAGCCTGCACACTCAGTAGTCAAGGGGTTCATCGCGCCTCAGAGTGTCGATATCTGCAGTTAAGGCGAGGTAGTCTGCTACCTGTCAGTCGAGTCGTTCTCTGAGGGTGGACCACGAAGGGCTGTGGCGATGCGTAGGACTTAAAAAGCTCTGCATGTCCTCCATCAACAACACGTCTGTAAAGCATCCTGTCCTTGCCGGCGTGGTCATGGGAGGAGGAGGATTACTTTCACCTCTTCCCCTGTTAAATTTCCGTTGTGCTGTGACATCACCCTTATACGCTGTGTAATTCGGTAACATTTCAGGCACTTTCTGCTTATACCGGGGGTCTAGTAGCGTGGACACCCAGTACAGGTCGTTCTCCTTCAGCCTTTTTATACGAGGGTCCCTCAACAGGCACGACAGCATGAAAGACCCCATTTGCACAAGGTTGGATGCCGAGCTACTCATGTCCCGTTCCTCATCCTCAGTGATCTCACTGAAGGTATGTTCTTCCCCCCCAGCCACGTACAACACCACGGGTCCCAGATAGGTGACAACGAGCACCCTGGGATGCCTGTTGTGGTTGGTCTTCCTCCTCCTCCTCAAAGCCATATTCCTCCTCTGACTCCTCTTCCTCACAATCCTCTTCCAGCGTTGCCGCAGGTCCAGCAAGCGATGCTGATAAGGCTGTTTGTGGTGGTGATGGTGACCACAACTCTTCCTCTTCACGCTCATCTACGGCCTGATCCAGCACTCTTCGCAGGGCACGCTCCAGGAAGAAAACAAATGGGATGATGTCGCTGATGGTGCCTTCGGTGCGACTGACTAGGTTTGTCACCTCCTCAAAAGGACGCATGAGCCTACAGGCATTGCGCATGAGCGTCCAGTAACGTGGCAAAAAAATTCCCAGCTCCGCAGAGGCTGTCCTAGCACCCCAGTCATACAAATACTCGTTGACGGCTTTTTCTTGTTGGAGCAGGCGGTCGAACATTAGGAGTGTTGAATTCCAACGTGTCGGGCAGTCGCAAATCAAGCGCCTCACTGGCATGTTGTTTCGCTGCTGGATATCTAAAAAAGTGCGCCATGGCCGTGTAGGAATGCCTGAAATGGCCACACACCTTCCTGGCCTGCTTCAGGATGTCCTGTAAGCCTGGGTACTTATGCACAAAGCGTTGTACGATCAGATTACACACATGTGCCATGCACGGCACATGTGTCAACTTGCCCAAATTCAATGCCGCCAACAAATTGCTTCCGTTGTCACACACCACTTTGCCGATCTACAGTTGGTGCGGAGTCAGCCACTGATCCACCTGTGCGTTCAGGGCGGACAGGAGGGCTGGTCCGGTGTGACTCTCTGCTTTCAGGCAAGTCAACCCCAAGACGGCGTGACACTGTCGTATCCGGGATGTGGAATAGCCCCTGGGGAGCTGGGGGGGTGCCGTTGATGTGGAGCAAGATGCAGCAGCAGAAGAGGACTCAGCCGAGGAGGTTATGGAAGAGGATGGAGAAGGAGGAGTAGAGGAGGTAGCAGCAGGCCTGTCTGCAAGTCGTGGCGGTGTCACCAACTCCGCTGCAGAGCCACGCATTCCATGCTTGGCAGCCGTCAGCAGGTTTACCCAATGCGCAGTGTATGTGATATACCTGCCCTGACCGTGCTGTGCAGACCAGGTATCAGTGGTCAGATGGACCCTTGCCCCAACACTGTGTGCCAGACATGCCATTACTTCCTTTTGCACAATTGAGTACAGGTTGGGGATTGCCTTTTGTGCAAAGAAATTTCGGCCGGGTACCTTCCACTGCGGTGTCCCAATAGCTACAAATTTTTGGAACGCCTCAGACTCCACCAGCTTGTATGGTAAAAGCTGGAGGGCTAAGAGTTCAGACATGCCAGCTGTCAGACGCCGGGCAAGGTGGTGACTTTGTGACATTGGCTTCTTACGCTCAAACATGTCCTTGACAGACACCTGACTGTGGGCAGATGAGCAGGAACTGCTCAAGGCGAGAGACGGAGTGGCGGATGGTTGAGAGGGGGCAAGGAGGACAGCAGTGGTTGACGTGGCTGAAGATGCTGGACCAGGAGGAGGATGGCGGCTTTGAGTTTGTGTGCTGCTTGTACTCATGTGTTGATCCTATAGGCGTTTGTGATGTGCGATCATGTGCCTTCGCAAAGCAGTTGTACCTAGGTGGGTGTTGGACTTCCCACGACTCAGTTTCTTTTGGCACAGGTTGCAAATGACATCGCTGTTGTCAGAGGCAGACACACAAAAAAAATTCCACACTGCTGAGCTCTACAATGACGGCATTCTGGTGGTGGCAACAGCATGCGTTGATTGGCGTGCTGTCTGGCTGACCCCGGGTGCCGATGCATGCTGTCTGACTGTGCCACTAGCTCCTTGCGATGACCTCCCCCTGCTTCCAACTCGTATCCTCCTCCTCTCTTCCCCATCTGAACTTTCCCCCTGTTCTTCTTCTCTTCTAGCGGGCACCCACGTGACATCCACGGACACATCGTCATCATCAACCGCTTCACTTGTATCTGACAACTCAGCAAAGGAAGCAGCAGCGGGTACATCATCATCATCACACCGTACGTCCATGTGTGTAATGCTGCCTGACTGAGACATATCTCTGTTATCTACATCCTCTGGCAATAATGGTTGCGCATCACTCATTTCTTCCAACTGATGTGTAAATAACTCCTCTGACAGATCAAGTGAAGCGGCTGTGGTGCTAGTGTTGGTAGTGGTGGCAGGCGGGCGAGTGGTAACTTGAGAGGTGCCCGAAGCTAAGCTGGAGGAGGATGGTGCGTCTATTCAATCTATTACAGTCAAAATTGTATTTGTAAATGTGCACCACTGTTACACAAGATATGAGTTGCACTGGTGTGACACTGTGCCCTGGCAGGCCCTGAAACGCACACGTGTGAAGGAAAATGACTGCTATTATTTCACAGTCCAAAAAGTGTTTTTTTTTTTTAAATGTGCACCACTGTTACACCAGATATGAGTTGCACTGGTGTGACACTGTGCCCTGGCAGGCCCTGAAACGCACACGTGTGAAGGAAAATGACTGCTATTATTTCACAGTCCAAAAAGTGTTTTTTTTTTTTAAATGTGCACCACTGTTACACCAGATATGAGTTGCACTGGTGTGACACTGTGCCCTGGCAGGCCCTGAAACACACACCTGTAAAGGAAAATGACTGCTATTATTTCACAGTCCAAAAAGTTTTTTTTTTTTTTATGTACACTACTGTTACACCAGATATGAGTTGCACTGGTGTGACACTGTGCCCTGGCAGGCCCTGAAACGCACACGTGTGAAGGAAAATGACTGCTATTATTTCACAGTCCAAAAAGTGTTGTTTTTTTTTAAATGCAAGCTATTGTGACACCAGATATGAGTGGTGGCACTGGGCAAGTGGGCACAGTATACGCTGTGAGCCTGACACACACGCTGGCAGGCAGGCAACTGCAATTAGATTACACAGGAAAACAAAAAAAGCAGACTGATGTACTAGCCCTAAAAAGGGCTTTTTGGGGTGCTCTCCTTACAGCAGAGATCAGATGAGTCCTTCAGGACTGTAGTGGACACTGAATACACTAGCCTAGCTATCGATTTCCCTATTAAATCAGCAGCAGCTACACTGTCCCTCCTCTCACTAAGAATGCAGCTTCCGAATGAATCTAAAATGGATGCTGTCCAGGAGGTGGGAGGGTCTGGGAGGGAGGGTCTGCTGCTGATTGGCTGGAATGTGTCTGCTGACTGTGAGGTACAGGGTCAAAGTTTACTCAATGATGACGAATAGGGGGCGAACCGAACATCGCATATGTTCGCCCGCCACGGCGAACGCGAACAAGCTATGTTCGCCGGGAACTATTCGCCGGCAAACTATTCGGGACATCTCTAATAATCACTGCCAAAGGTGCTTCAACTAAGTACTGACTAAAGGGTTTGAATACTGTTTTTCAATGCAATATTATTATTAGTTTTTCAATTTCAATAAATTAGCAAAGATTTGAACATTCTGTTTCAACTTTTTCATTATGGGGTATTGAGTACAGAATGATAGTAAAAACCTTTTTTTATTTTTATTTATTTTTTTAGCACAAGGCCTCAACAAAATCTGAAAAAAGTTAAAGGATCTAAAGACTTTCTGAATGCATTGTATGATGGGACTAAAACTCTGCCAAAGAAAATCTGGTCTGGATAAGGAATTTTGTCTTTTGAACTGGCTTTATTTTTTACTATTTAAAAACAAACAAAAACTATTTATGTTTATCTAGTTGCAGTGGCCTACCAGCAATGGAGGCAGACCATGCAGCTGCTATGGGACCCATGGGGCAAAATGGCCCGGCCATGGACAAAGGCTCCGTCCCATAATTAAACCTATGCAATGGCTCTTTGCTGTTTGGAACTGGGCTCTGCCTTCTGGCTGGCTCCACACTCACTGCTTTCTCATCCCATGTGCTCTAGTGGTCCCCCCTTCCCCTTCCCCTGAGTATGTGGCTCCATTCAGTGTGTCCCGCACAAGTCCAATGGACAGTCTGTCTTTCTTCTCGTTGCTTGGCTGGCCATTTGGCATTAGTAGTGCTAGCATAGCCTGCTGCTGATTGGCTAGCTTAGTTCCCAGCATAGAGACTTAACTAAGACTTTACTAATGAGTCCAGCACTGTGTGCAGCAAGGCAGAGCCAGTCCAGTAAGTCAGCAGACAGACTTTGTGTTAAGTTTAAGAAAAAAACATTTAATGGGTTGTGGACTGGAGGCCAGGGGCCCAGGAGGAGGCTATGGAACTGGTGCTGTACATATATATATATATATATATATATATATATATATAAACACCAACCACAGCAGTAGCAGGCACAGTTCATGGGGGGAAGGATATGGCATTGACAGAATGTATAATAAGCAACAGCAGGCAGCAGTAGTGGGCATAGTTCATGGGGGGGGGGCTGTAGCGTGCTATGTTTTAAGCAGCAGCAGTAGCAGGCACAGTTCATAAGGGGTATGACAGTGATACACTATATAATTAGCAGAGGCAGGCAGTAGTAGCAGGAACAGTTCATGGGGGGGTTGGCAGTAGTGTGCTAAGTTTTAAGCAACAGCAGCAGGCAGCAGTATCAAGCAGAGTTCATGGGGGCTTTTGCACACTATGTAATAAGCCACAGACACAGTTCCCAATGGAGGGGGGAGTGTATGGCACACTATATAATAAACAGCAGGCATAGTTCATTGGGTAAGGCTGGGTGCTCACTTATGATCAAATTCTTGTATTTTATTTCAGCATAGGAGCAGAATTACCTGAATATCCAGATCTGTCATATGTTGAACAGCGATTCACTATAATAGGGTCCGTCAGGTGTTGGCGTCAGTACTAGCATTTTGCCAGACAAAATGGATGTGGGTGTTGGGAGGGACTAGGGGAGGGTAGTGGGAGGAGCTAAGAACAGGGACTGGGGGTCCAATTCTGATTCTTGCTATAGGGTCCAATGATTTCTATGTATACCACCAGTTTAGTTTCATTAAGGCTGGGTTCACACGAGCGTGTCCGGATTAGTTCCGGATGCGTCCCGGTGTGTTGCGGCAAACCCGCGCGAGTAGGAATGCAATTGCAGTCAGTTTTGACTGCGATTGCGTTCCGATGTTCAGTTTTTTTCGCGCGTGTGCAATGTGTTTTGCACGCGCGTGATAAAAAACCGACTGTGGTACCCAGACCCGAACTTCTTCACAGAAGTTCAGGTTTGGGTTCGGTGTTGTGTAGATGTTATTATTTTCCCTTATAACATGGTTATAAGGGAAAATAATAGCATTCCGAATACAGAATGCATAGTAAGTGATCAATTGAGGGTTAAAAAATAAAAAAAATTAACTCACCTTCTCCTCTTGTTCGCGTAGTTCTCCCGGTCTTCAGTTCTTTAAAAAGATGAACTATGGGCTAAAGGACCTTTGGTGACGTCAGATCATATGCTCCAATGACATGGTCCATCACCGCGGTGATGTACCATGTGATTGGAGCATGTGATCTGACGTCACCAAAGGTCCTTTAGCCCATAGTTCATCTTTTTAAAGAACTGAAGACCGGGAGAACTACGCGAACAAGAGGAGAAGGTGAGTTAATTTTTTTTATTTTTTAACCCTCAATTGATCACCTACTATGCATTCTGTATTCGGAATGCTATTATTTTCCCTTATAACCATGTTATAAGGGAAAATAATACAGTGTATAGACTGTCACCTAGCAACCGTGCGTGAAAATCGCACCGCATCCGCACTTGCTTGCGGATGCATGCGATTTTCACGCAACCCCATTCACTTCTATGGGGCCTGCGTTGCGTGAAAAACGCAGAATATAGAGCATGCTGCGATTTTCACGCAACGCATAAGTGATGCGTGAAAATCATCGCTCATCTGAACAGCCCCATTGAAATGAATGGGTCCAGATTCAGTGCGGGTGCAATGCGTTCACCTACCGCATTGCACCCGCGCGGAAATCTCGCCCGTGTGAACGCAGCCTTAAATCTTGAAATCACATTGCTAAATCAATTGTAAATTCCATATTTAAATAAATTCAGCAGTTCCTTTAATTAACAAACTACACATAAAATGTTAACAACAAATATAGTTTAGGTTTCACCTTACAAAACAGTATTCTTGCCCTTTCTGGCTTTGTGTAGCATTGCTAATTAGTGTAGAGAAAACAGTGTCAAACTGATTGGCATAAGGTAATGGTGATCTTAGTGGAGGTCAGTCTTATAAAAGTCACTTGTATAGTGTATAGTGTGAGCCTCTCATTGTTTTCAATACATTGACTTTTTATATAGTATTATGAGCCAAATATATTAAAGGATGAAACTATTAGAAACACAATTGGTGAATTAATGTCATGAAGACTGCTGCTGGAAGCTCATCAATTTTTGATATGCCACTCAGACAAATGAAACATAAGCCACCCTGAACAAGGGGACCTTTTGACACTTCAAAGGAAACCCCTATGGGTGGTTTCCTCTTGAAGCCTCACTAAACTGGCTCGATCTCCCCAGCTGGAAACTGCCAATGTCTCATTAACCCCTAAACAGGCTCTGCATGAGATTTTCGTTTCAGCTATAATTATGCCATGCGACCCTGTTATGCTGCTCTGAATTGCAACACTGTCGCTGGCATATAATAAACATCGATCCTAATTGAAAAGCAGATTAGACTCTTGTGTTAATTAGCCAAAAAGCCCGCCTACTTGCATGCATTATGATTGCCTCTTAAATACTGAGGATGTTGAAATCCCTCAGAAAGACAAGACAGACTTAATTGCAATAACCTGCAAATTAAGTTTAATTTACTTTAAATTTACCGGTTTAGCTGGCTCATTTGATGGTGCTAATGTTCTAGCAAATTAATTATCTGAATTAGTCATGCCTGATGGAGTTTTTCAGCAGAATACATTGCACATGGCATATTAATAACACACAAACAAGAGAACATTTATGAATAAGTTGTGATTATTTCTTATGTTTAAATCTAAGCCACGTAGATGTGGATGGCTGAGTTAAATATACAATATAGGCAAAAAAGGCTAAATAAAAGTACCAAAGAATGGTCAAATTATGTAATAAGCCAAGTAACTGAGATATAACTTCATAAAACTTCATTAACAGAAAATTGGAACTATAGTCTCTTTTCTCAATCCGTTAGTCTGAATTGTGGTTTTAAAGCCAGACAGCAGGGTAAGTTCTTTGTAACCACAGTCTATGCCATTACAGCAGGAAAAGAAATAGTTCAGTTTATGATAGCTAAAAAAAAAACTCTAATTACTTAATTGTGATTATTGAGACTGAAGAATAAGCAAAATAAAATGAAACACAGAATCAGGAAGATGGAGTTAATAGTTTAATGGCTAACTGAAAATAATGACACAATTGCAAGCTTTCAAGACTACTTAGACCTCTTTCTCAAGCATCTTTTAAGACAGTGTCTGAAGATTCACATATTTATACACTAAAGTATGGTACATAGGAAGACCTTGGTCTTTCTAAATGCAACATCTCTCAAGTGCAACTCTTAAGTGCACAGACTGAATTATACCAGAATGTAATATTACGGATATTGAATCCACTTTGTCATCACTGCCTATTGACTACTATCACCCAATTCTCTCATCTCCAGGTATGTCTTGTCTGAAGCTTACTGCTGCACCCAGCTTTTCCACAGTCTGATATTGTCCACCCTTCTCATCTTTCCTTCTAAATCCTGGTATGTCTGGTCTGAAGCTTACTGCTGCACCCAGCTTTTCCACAGTCTGATATTGTCCACCCCTCTCATCTTTTCTTCTAAATCCTGGTATGTCTTGTCTGAAGCTTACTGCTGCATCCAGCTTTTCCACAGTCTGATATTGTCCACCCCTCTCATCTTTCCTTCTAAATCCTGGTATGTCTTGTCTGAAGCTTACTGCTGCACCCAGCTTTTCCACAGTCTGATATTGTCCACCCCTCTCATCTTTCCTTCTAAATCCTGGTATGTCTTGTCTGAAGCTTACTGCTGCACCCAGCTTTTCCACAGTCTGATATTGTCCACCCCTCTCATCTTTCCTTCTAAATCCTGGTATGTCTTGTCTGAAGCTTACTGCTGCACCCAGCTTTTCCACAGTCTGATATTGTCCACCCCTCTCATCTTTCCTTCTAAATCCTGATATGTCTTGTCTGAAGCTTACTGCTGCACCCAGCTTTTCCACAGTCTGATATTGTCCACCCCTCTCATCTTTCCTTCTAAATCCTGGTATGTCTTGTCTGAAGCTTACTGCTGCACCCAGCTTTTCCACAGTCTGATATTGTCCACCCCTCTCATCTTTCCTTCTAAATCCTGGTATGTCTTGTCTGAAGCTTACTGCTGCACCCAGCTTTTCCACAGTCTGATATTGTCCACCTCTCTCATCTTTCCTTCTAAATCCTGGTATGTCTTGTCTGAAGCTTACTGCTGCATCCAGCTTTTCCACAGTCTGATATTGTCCACCCCTCTCATCTTTCCTTCTAAATCCTGGTATGTCTTGTCTGAAGCTTACTGCTGCACCCAGCTTTTCCACAGTCTGATATTGTCCACCTCTCTCATCTTTCCTTCTAAATCCTGGTATGTCTTGTCTGAAGCTTACTGCTGCATCCAGCTTTTCCACAGTCTGATATTGTCCACCCCTCTCATCTTTCCTTCTAAATCCTGGTATGTCTTGTCTGAAGCTTACTGCTGCACCCAGCTTTTCCACAGTCTGATATTGTCCACCCTTTTCATCTTTCCTTCTAAATCCTGGTATGTCTGGTCTGAAGCTTACTGCTGCACCCAGCTTTTCCACAGTCTGATATTGTTCACCCCTCTCATCTTTCCTTCTAAATCCTGGTATGTCTTGTCTGAAGCTTACTGCTTCACCCAGCTTTTCCACAGTCTGATATTGTCCACCCCACTCATCTTTCCTTCTAAATCCTGGTATGTCTTGTCTGAAGCTTACTGCTGCACCCAGCTTTTCCACAGTCTGATATTGTCCACCCCTTTCATCTTTCCTTCTAAATCCTGGTATGTCTTGTCTGAACTGTTAATGTCTCTTTTCCTGCTGGATTTATTGAGTATTTGTTTACATTGACTATTTCACCCTGTATCTGGTCCTCCTTGATTAGGCCAAATGTACCCCTCTCCCCTCTTGGTCACACCTGATTGAAAACTGAGTGGTATAAATCTAAGTTCATAGGTCTTTTCAGACCTTGGTCTTTCTAAATGCAACATCTCTCAAGTGCAACTCTTAAGTGCACAGACTGAATTATACCAGAATGTAATATTACGGATATTGAATCCACTTTGTCATCACTGCCTACTGACTGTTAGTGATGTAGCGAACATAAAATTTTCCGTTCGCGAACGGCGAACGCGAATTTTTCAAAATGTTCGCGAACGGGCGAACCGGGCAAACCGCCATAGACTTCAATAGGCAGGCGAATTTTAAAACCCACAGGGACTCTTTCTAGCCACAGTAGTGATGGAAAAGTTGTTTCAAGGGGACTAAATCCTGGACTGTGGCATGCCGGAGGGGGATCCATGGCAAAACTCCCATGGAAAATTACATAGTTGACGCAGAGTTGGGTTTTAATCCATAAAGGGCATAAATCACCTAACAATCCTAAATTTTTTTGAACAACGTGGTTTAAAACATCTAGTGTGTGTATACGATCAGGTATGATGTTGTATCGATCAGGTAGTGTAAGGGTTACGCCCGCTTCACAGACATTGACAGACCAAACTCCCCTTTTAATGCACCGCAAACAACCGCAAACAGTCCATTTGCCCAACCGCAAACTCCCCATTTGCACAAGGTTGGATACCAAGCTAGCCATGTCCCGTTGATGTCATTGAAGGTTTCTTCCTCCACCCAGCCACGTACAACAACACCAAGGGTCCCCGAAAGGTGAATTGAATTGATTTTTCGAACGGGGAGATGGTTAAAAAAACGCTGGCTCCCTCCCCTTTGTTTGAATCCACGTTTACTGCGTCTGCGCCGTGCAATTTACTGTCACACCCGATATGAGTAGTATTTTCTGTAGTACTATTCTCATCAGTTTAATCCCTGTTACATCCCCAATCTGGGGTCCAGTTATTGAATTGATTTTTTGAACGGGGAGATGGTTAAAAAAACGCTGGCTCCCTCCCCTTTGTTTTAATCCACGGTCACTGCGTCTGCGCCGTGCAATTTACTCTCACACCCGATATGAGTGCTATTTTCTGTAGTTCTCTTCTCATCAGTTTAATCCCTGTTACGTCCCCAATCTGGGGTCCATTTATTGAATTGATTTTTCGAACGGGGACATGGTTAAAAAAACGCTGGCTCCCTCCCCTTTGTTTTAATCCACGGTCACTGCGTCTGCGCCGTGCAATTTACTGTCACACCCGATATGAGTGCTATTTTCTGTAGTTCTCTTCTCATCAGTTTAATCCCTGTTACGTCCCCAATCTGGGGTCCATTTATTGAATTGATTTTCGAGCGGGGAGATGGTTAAAAAAACGCTGGCTCCCTCCCCTTTGTTTGAATCCATGGTCACTGCGTCTACGCCATGCAATTTACTCTCACACCCGATATGAGTGCTATTTTCTGTAGTTCTCTTCTCATCAGTTTAATCCCTGTTACGTCCCCAATCTGGGGTCCAGTTATTGAATTGATTTTTTGAACGGGGAGATGGTTAAAAAAACGCTGGCTCCCTCCCCTTTGTTTTAATCCACGGTCACTGCGTCTGCGCCGTGCAATTTACTGTCACACCCGATATGAGTGGTATTTTCTGTAGTTCTCTTCTCATCAGTTTAATCCCTGTTACGTCCCCAATCTGGGGTCCATTTATTGAATTGATTTTTCGAACGGGGACATGGTTAAAAAAACGCTGGCTCCCTCCCCTTTGTTTTAATCCACGGTCACTGCGTCTGCGCCGTGCAATTTACTGTCACACCCGATATGAGTGGTATTTTCTGTAGTTCTCTTCTCATCAGTTTAATCCCTGTTACGTCCCCAATCTGGGGTCCATTTATTGAATTGATTTTCGAGCGGGGAGATGGTTAAAAAAACGCTGGCTCCCTCCCCTTTGTTTGAATCCATGGTCACTGCGTCTACGCCATGCAATTTACTCTCACACCCGATATGAGTGCTATTTTCTGTAGTTCTCTTCTCATCAGTTTAACCCCTGTTACGTCCCCAATCTGGGGTCCATTTATTGAATTGATTTTTCGAACGGGGACATGGTTAAAAAAAACGCTGGCTCCCTCCCCTTTGTTTTAATCCACGGTCACTGCGTCTGCGCCGTGCAATTTACTGTCACACCCGATATGAGTGTTATTTTCTGTAGTTCTCTTCTCATCAGTTTAATCCCTGTTACAGTAGGTGTTTGTGATATTGTGCTTTTAGCACGACAGCGTCGCGCTGATACTCGGCGACATGGTGCCGAGATCTCGCACTCACTGGAATAGTGACAGCACATCCCAGCAAGCGCGTCATAGAAGCGACGGGAGATCCGACTTGGATTCCCGCCAATTCTACACGTGTGCGGCGTTTGTTATGAATCCTGAGGGGGAAGTCCCCGCCGGATTTTAAATAAAAATCCGGCATGGGTCCCCCCCTCAGGAGCATACCAGGCCCTTAGGTCTGTTATGGGTTGTAAGGAGAGCCCCCCCTACGCCGAAAAAAACGGCGTAGGAGGTCCCCCTACAATCCATACCAGACCCGTATCCAAAGCACGCTACCCGGCCAGCCAGGAAGGGAGTGGGGACGAGCGAGCGCCCCCCCCCCCCTCCTGAGCCGTACCAGGCTGCATGCCCTCAACATGGGGGGGTTGGGTGCTCTGGGGCAGGGGGCGCACTGCGGCCCCCCCACCTCAGAGCACCCTGTCCCCATGTTGATGAGGACAGGGCCCCTTCCCGACAACCCTGGCCGTTGGTTGTCGGGGTATGCGGGCGGGAGGCTTATCGGAATCTGGGAGCCCCCTTTAATAAGGGGGCCCCCAGATACCGGCCCCCCACCCTAAGTGAATGAGTATGGGGTACATCGTACCCCTACCCATTCACCTGCAAGAAAAGTGGTAAAAACACAAATAAACCACACAGTGTATTAAAATATTTTATTTTTCTGCTCCGGAGGCCGCCCCCTGTCTTCTTTATTAGCTCTTTTACCAGGGGGGGCTCTTCTTCTTCCGCTATCCCGACGGGTCTTCTCCGCTATCCGGGGGGTCTTCTCAACTCTCCGGGGTTCTCCTTCTGTCTTCTCCGCTATCCGGGGGGTCTTCTCAACTCTCCGGGGTTCTCCTTCTGTCTTCTCCGCTATCCGGGGGGTCTTCTCAACTCTCCGGGGTTCTCCTTCTGTCTTCGCCGCTCTCCGTTGTTGACTCGGCGCACCCCGGTTCTTCGTCTCGCGAGACTCGGCGCACCCCGGTTCTTCGTCTCGCGAGACGAAGAACCGGGGTGCGCCGAGTCAACAACGGAGAGCGGCGAAGACAGAAGGAGAACCCCGGAGAGTTGAGAAGACCCCCCGGATAGCGGAGAAGACAGAAGGAGAGCCCCGGAGAGTTGAGAAGACCCCCCGGATAGCGGAGAAGACCCGTCGGGATAGCGGAAGAAGAAGAGCCCCCCCTGGTAAAAGAGCTAATAAAGAAGACAGGGGGCGGCCTCCGGAGCAGAAAAATAAAATATTTTAATACACTGTGTGGTTTATTTGTGTTTTTACCACTTTTCTTGCAGGTGAATGGGTAGGGGTACGATGTACCCCATACTCATTCACTTAGGGTGGGGGGCCGGTATCTGGGGGCCCCCTTATTAAAGGGGGCTCCCAGATTCCGATAAGCCTCCCGCCCGCATACCCCGACAACCAACGGCCAGGGTTGTCGGGAAGGGGCCCTGTCCTCATCAACATGGGGACAGGGTGCTCTGAGGTGGGGGGGCCACAGTGCGCCCCCTGCCCCAGAGCACCCAACCCCCCCATGTTGAGGGCATGCAGCCTGGTACGGCTCAGGGGGGGGGGGGGGGGGGGCGCTCGCTCGTCCCCACTCCCTTCCTGGCTGGCCGGGTAGCGTGCTTTGGATACGGGTCTGGTATGGATTGTAGGGGGACCCCCTACGCCGTTTTTTTCGGCGTAGGGGGGGCTCTCCTTACAACCCATAACAGACCTAAGGGCCCGGTATGCTCCTGAGGGGGGGACCCATGCCGGATTTTTATTTAAAATCCGGCGGGGACTTCCCCCTCAGGATTCATAACAAACGCCGCACACGTGTAGAATTGGCGGGAATCCAAGTCGGATCTCCCGTCGCTTCTATGACGGCTCTGTCTCCATCGCGGCAAGCCAGCTCGGCGCTGGCTCCCGCGATGGGGCTCGTAGGTGCTCAATCTCGCCGAGAAAGAGAGCGAGATTGACACAAAATCGGGTTCACCTACTGTACGTCCCCAATCTGGGGTCAATTTATTGAATTGATTTTTCGAACGGGGAGATGGTTAAAAAAACGCTGGCTCCCTCTCCTTTGTTTTAATCCACAGTCAATGCGTCTGCGCTGTGCAATTTACTGTCGCACCCTATATGAGTGGTATTTTCTGTAGTACTATTCTCATCAGTTTAATCCCTGTTACGTCCCATATCAGGGATTGCCTTTTGTGAAAAAAATTTAGGCCGGATACCTTCGACTGCCTTCACAGTGACAGACCAAACTCTGATACACCAAACTGAATTGATTTTAGGAACCGGGAGATGGAAAAAGCAGCTTGGTCGGTCCTCTTACTCCCAAGTTGGGGCACTGCGCGTGCACGGAGCAATGTGCTGTGACACCCTATATGAGTGGTGTCTTAACTAGTACTATTCCTATCAGTTTAATCCCTGTTACGTCCCCTATCCGGGGACGTGTGTCGAATTGATTAACCATTGTCGAATTAACGAACCATTACGACATCCTGAAATAATTTAGTTCTGAGCTCTGTACTTGCTTTCTATTGGAGTTGATGGGGATTTTTTAAATTGTCTGCATTATTTCTAATAAACTATTAAGAGACTTTATCATGATTTTTTATTTTATATATTAAAAACCCATACAACGAAAAAAAAAAGAAAATTAATGTTTTTTCTATGAAAATTATCCAGCCGATCGCTTTTGGTCTGATCATAATGAAGCAAAGGCCTTATCATCTGGGGTGTGGCAACATTGCCAACGCACTCATAGAGGTGATGATCGCTTCATTGTGATACGCAAGCCCCTTCACCACGACAAGGTAATGATTACGAAGGGTAATTGACACATGTATGTGCCTTTTTTTTTGTTTTGTTTTTGCAGCCACAGTGCAGCACCAGAGGCCAGAAAAATTAGGCATGTACACATGCCTGAAAAATAATGGTATTGTTGTAGCCGCTGTTGTAGCAGCGGCCGGAAACATTGATGTTTTCCAGGCAGAAAGGTGACTAAAAAATTGCGGCTTGAACTCTAGTTGGTGGCGGAGAATTCACGAAAGTTATCCGGTATGCAGACATTAAATACAGCAGCGTGGGGACCATTTTGAGGCCAAGTCATGTCATCAGACCTTTTGTTAGTCAAACGTATCCCCCACTGTCAGTCCCTTCGGGATCCATGCCTCATTCATCTTAATGAAGGTGAGGTAATCAAAAGGTTTTTGACCGAGGCGACTTCTCTTGTCAGTGACAATGCCTCCTGCTGCACTGAAGGTCCTTTCTGACAGGACACTTGAAGCGGGGCAGGCCAGAAGTTCTATCGCAAACTGGGATAGCTCAGGCCACAGGTCAAGCCTGCACACCCAGTAGTCAAGTGTTTCATCGCTCCTCAGAGTGTCGATATCTGCAGTTAAGGCGGGGTAGTCTGCTACCTGTCAGTCGAGTCGTTCTCTAAGGCTGGATCCCAAAGGGCTGTAGCGATGTGTAGGACTGAAAAAGCTCTGCATGTCCTCCGATAACAACACGTCTGTAAAGCGTCCTTTCCTTGCCGGCGTGGTCGTGGGAGGAGGAGGATTACTTACACCTCTTCCCCTGTTAGATTCCCGTTGTGCTGTGACATCCCCCTTATAAGCTGTGTAAAGCATATTTTTTAGTTTGGTTTTGAACTGCTGCATCCTTTCCGACATTCGGTAATTTGGTAACATTTCCGCCACTTTCTGCTTATACCGGGGGTCTAGTAGTGTGGCCACCCAGTACAGGTCGTTCTCCTTCATCCTTTTTATACGAGGGTCCCTCAACAGACATGACAGCATGAAAGACTCCATTTGCACAAGGTTGGATGCCGAGCTACTCATTGCCATTTCCTCGTCCTCACTGATGTCATTGACGGTCTGTTCTTCCCCCCAGCCACGTACAACACCACAGGTCCCAGATAAGTGACAACAACGAGCACCCTGGGATGCCTGCTGTGGTTGGTCTTCCTCAAATTGCTTCCGTTGTCACACACCACTTTGCCGATCTCCAGTTGGTGCGGGGTCAGCCACTGATCCACCTGTGCGTTCAGGGCGGACAGGAGTGCTGGTCCGGTGTGGCTCTCTGCTTTAAGGCAAGTCAACCCCAAGACAGCGTGACACTGTCGTATCCGGGATGTGGAATAGCCCCTGGGGAGCTGGGGGGATTCAGTTGATGTGCAGCCAGACTCTGCAGCAGAAGAGGACTCCGCCGAGGAGGTTATCGAAGAGGATGGAGTAGGAGGAGCAGAGGAGGTGGCAGTAGGCCTGCCTGCAAGTCGTGGCGGTGTCACCAACTCCGCTGCAGAGCCACGCATTCCATGCTTGTCAGCCGTCAGCAGGTTGACCCAATGCGCAGTGTAGGTGATATACCTGCCCTGACCGTGCTTTGCAGACCAGGTATCAGTGGTCAGATGGTCCCTTGCCCCAACACTGTATGCCAGAGATGCCATGACTTCCTTTTCAATTTCAGAGTAGAGGTTTGGGATTGCCTTTTTTGAAAAAAAAATTAGTCTGGGTACCTTCCACTGTGTTGTCCCAATAGCGACAAATTTTTTTAAGGCCTCAGACTCCACCAGCTGGTATGGTAAAAGCTAGCGAGCTAAGAGTTCCGTCAAGCAGCTGTCAGACGCCGGGCAAGGGGGTGACTTTGTGACATTGGCTTCTTACGCTCAAACATGTCCTTGACAGACACCTGACTGTGGGCAGATGAGCAGGAACTGCTCAAGGCGAGAGACGGAGTGGCGGATGGTTGAGAGGGGGCAAGGAGGACAGCAGTGGTTGACGTGGCTGAAGATGCTGGACCAGGAGGAGGATGGCGGCTTTGAGTTTGTGTCCTGCTTGTACTCATGTGTTGATCCTATAGGCATTTGTGATGTGCGATCATGTGCCTTCGCAAAGCAGTTGTACTGAGGTGGGTGTTGGACTTCCCATGACTCCGTTTCTTTTGGCACAGGTTGCAAATGGCATTGCTTTTATCAGAGGCAGACACACAAAAAAAATGCCACACTGCTGAGCTTTGCAATGATGGCATTCTGGTGGTGGCAACAGCATGCGTTGATTGGCGTGCTGTCTGGCTGACCCCGGGTGCCGATACATGCTCCTTGCGACGACCTCCCCCTGCTTCCAACTCGTCTCCTCCTTCTCTCTGTCTCCCCTTCTGAACTTTCCCCCTCTTCTTCTTCTCTTCGAGCAGGCACCCACGTGGCATCCACGGACACATCGTCATCATCAACCACTTCACTTGTATCTGACACCTCAGCAAAGGAAGCAGCAGCGGGTACAACATCATCATCATCATCACCACCACACTGTACGTCCATGTGTGCAATCCTGCCTGACTGAGACATATCCCTGTCATCTACATCCTCTGGCAATAATGGTTGCGCATCACTAATTTCATCCAACTGATGTGTAAATAACTCCTCTGACGGATCAAGTGAAGCGGCTGTGGTGGCTGTGGCGGTAGTGGTGGTGGTGGGAGGGAGAGTGGTAACTTGAGAGCAGGTGACCGAAGCTGAGCTGGAGGAGGATGGTGCGTCAAGGTTCTTAGCGGAAGCTGTTGAAGATTGGGTGTCCTGAGTAAGCCAGTCAACTATTTTCTCCGAATTTTTCGGGTTCAGGGTACGTGGCCTCTGAACACTGGGCATTATTCCAGGGCCAGTGGAAATCACAGCACCAGATAAGTGCTTAAATCACCTTTCTTTCCCATTCTGACATTCAGTTTGGAGTTCAGGAGATTGTCTTGACCAGGACCACACCCCTAAATGCATTGAAGCAACTGCCATGTGATTGGTTGACTAGATAATTGCATTAATGAGAAATAGAACAGGTGTTCCTAATAATTCTTTAGGTGAGTGTATGCTAGCTGTTTCTTGTACAATTTATGTTCACATGTAGCAGAGCTGAGTTTATGAGATGTATATTCTCCACTTTAAAATCTGGTTCTGCATAGGAATGTTAGTAAACTGGAAAGGTACTGTATGTCATTTTTAAAGTGGTTGTACAGCGCTAGTATATTGACGACCTAACCTCAATACTGGCGGGGGTCTGACTTCCGGGATCAGCTGTTTGAAGAGGCTGCAGTGCATGTATGAGCATATGGCCTCTTCACTGTTTAACCGTACACCATCTAACGTGTAGCGGTGGTGCAATGTAATTACAACTGTTCACCCTATTCAAGTGAACAGGATGAGCAGTTGTACAGTAGTTACATTTCACCCCTGATACAGGTTAGACAGTACTGACACTGAGGACCTACCATCAGGATAGGTCATCAAATATACTAGCGCTACACAGCATCTTTAAGTTATAGGAAACCATAAATACAATAACAAGAAAAAGTACCCTACAAACTTTAACAATTCATCATGATTGGAAACTCAAGCTATTCTTGGAAAAAAATGAAAAACAGAGAATAAAGCATCCAACTTTCATTGACGGCAAGTGAATAAAAATCAATCCTAGGAATTTACCTTTCATCGATATGACTGGTGTTTCCTTTTCAGAAAGTTAATTAAGAAAAACAGTCTTAAATCTGGTCTAAGGAGTAAATGTTAAGGATGCTTTTAAACAATAAAATGCATTTTCTTGCTTAGCTCAAAACTGTCAGACTTCATTCAAAGTAACGGTGGCTGACAACCCACATACGCGCTACAGAAGCTCTTAAAAACCAGGGTGAAGCTTTTGTGGTTGCAAGCGTATGTGTTAAAGCATGAAAGTGCTGTATTTTATCTTGGCAAAGTGAAAAATGCTGTTCTACTTCGTCATGCACCCTGTTATACTGAGACTACTTCTCTATAAACACCCTTATCAGCCTTATCTAATGCATTCACAGCCTTGGAAATACACATCCAATCTATATAGACATTTCTATGGAATGATATTTCAAAACAAACCATGGCTGAACCAGAGAGCAATGTATTGACCAGCGAGATAATATAAACCGCAACATTGCTGAAAATGAAGGATAATGCTTTACTCATGGTTTACTCATTTGCCCCACAAAAAATAGGTGACTGCACATGGTATATGGATGTACTGTATTATGTATTTGATTAGATCCAAATGTTTATTTAGAGACATTACAAACCTGCTGGACATGGAGAATTTGAGGACTACAATTTTAATGTCCTTAGTAGACACCAAGTTCGTTTTTTTTTATGGTCCACCCCCTACCGTGATTAAGCACTTCAGCAGTCATAATGTTGAAAATATTTCTACCGGGCCAGAGCTGTGCTCCTTACACTCCCCCATGTAATTTGGTTGCAGGCACTTCCTAGATCATGTGCTGTACATTCAGCATGTGATCCTAGCCTGTTACAACCCTCAATGTATGTGGGTTGCGCCTGTGCAGCCTTAGAAGCTGTGGGTAGTTGCTGGCCAAGCAGGAATATTTTCAAGATGACATGAAGTTAAGATTCAAATGATCACAGCACTCATCTATCACTGGTTTTCACAGGTTGCATGTAAGATCCTCACCTGTCTCGCACTCCAGTGTGACCAAAAAGGGTCCTCGTGGAGCTGCGGGACAGGTTACGCGTGTCTCCATTGATACACCAGTTCCGGCCCCTTTGCAAACCGACGCGGGGATGTGTTCGCATGTGCGCCGGAGGGGAAGACCGCATGGCTTTCGGGGACAGCTTGGCCGGGCTAGTGCCAGTACACTGCGGCTGAACTTGTCTCCGGTGCCTATTGTGGATTCCATTCCGGTGTCCATGTCAACACGCTCGCGCACTCTCGCAGAGCCTGTCGTGCATCCGCATTTACATCCGAAAACGGGTTCGCAAGTGGATATGCAGTTGCGCGTACGCGCTTCTTATGCGCTTCGCCGACCAGCAAAGGGAATAGTACCTGGCCGCAAGTTCACAGTAGATTAGGGGTCCGGCATTGGTCTAATTGACTAATGACCGACCAAAGCCTTGTACACAGGCATAGGGCAGGCACATAAAAGGTGGGCTCCCAGGTCAGTCAGTGCCCACTGTTATTCTTCCTTATCCAGGTGCAGGTCAGTACTATTAGCTACTGACTGAAGTTTGCTGGAACTCCGTCCATTCCAGTGGGACCCAGGACCCGGGACTTTCCGTGACACATCCGTTTACCTAGCAAGTTGCACAGAGACTTATGCACGGATCGGGAACACTCCTTGCTTTCCTTCATTTTTTGTTTGCCTGATATTTGCCCAGTGACGTTTACCTGGACTTTGTTTATTTTGTTAATAAACCCCTTTGACTTCATCCTCACTGGTCTGTTTCGTTGGTGCCTTGCATTACAGAACAGTGGGCCCAACAAACAATTGCCATGGAAAGAATCCAGCAGCAGCTAACTGAGTAAACAGGAGCAGCTAATCTGTTAACCCAATGACGCCCAAATGTGCAGGCAGTCGCTGCAACTCAAATCCGGGAGCAACTGTCTAATGTGATGGGGAGGTTCAGCAGCTTCTCCAAGGAGCTTCCACGTTACCCATCATGATCGCAAGACACCAAGTGGAGCCAAAGATTCCTCTGCCTGACTCCTTCACAGGAGATAGACAGGAATTCCTAAACTTCAGGGACACCTCTCTTTTATATTTCCAGTTGCGGCCGATAGCTTCCGGCAATATCAGACAGAGGATTGGAATCATAATGTCCTTGCTGCGTGGAGATGCCCAACGTTGGGCGTTTAATTTGCCACAGGACCACGCCGCCTATTTGTCAGTCGTAGCTTTCTTTGAGGCCATGACCATTATCTACGACGACCCAGATCGTACCCGTAGTGCAGAGAACCATCTCGAGCATATTCAGCAAGGTCTATCTTGACCCAGGTTAAAATAAAACTTCACTTTTATTACTATATATACTAAAACCTGAATGTCAATAGATGGGTGAATATATTGCGTATCTTTATTAATTATTCCTACAAACCAAAAACCTAAATTAAAATTACAGTCCCCACTTCGACATGTTTCGCCAGTATTCTGGCTTCTTCAGGGGAAATTGCTGCCCATTTCCCCTGAAGAAGCCAGAATACTGGAGAAACATGTCGGGGGCAGTTGTAGTTTTTAATGAGCAGTCTCCTCCTTCACAGTGAATAAGCTGTGGTTAGTCCTGGATGGACTAGATTTCAATAGTGTGATCATTTAAACAGTTATGTCAAACACGTTATCTATCAGTGTCCACCAATAGCTTGTAGTGCTTCTAGCCTGTTAGCCTCTAGCTGATCTGCTGTGTGTATGGGTGCACCTTGCATTCCCTTGACAGTAGGGTGACGCTTCTTAGTTCCCACTGCTTTACACTGTCAAATTGACAGCAGTATAGAGCTAGTAATAGCCCTACAAACTGCGACGCTGTAGTATCTTGTATCCTTAGTGAGAGGGTGGGAGTTAGTGCACTCTCCCGTGTCCTTCTCACCGTCTATTACCCTAACTCACTGTTGAAGTGGGGACTGTAATTTTAATTTAGGTTTTTGGTTTGTAGGAATAATTAATAAAGATAAGAAATATATTCACCCATCTATTGACATTCAGGTTTTAGTATATATAGTAATAAAAGTGAAGTTTTATTTTAACCTGGGTCAAGATAGGTCTTACTGCCTAGTTAGGCATTAGTTAATACAGTTGTTAAAATACCTTACCCAGGTTAGGTTCTAAATATGACTATATTCAGCAAGGTCGTCGCCCTGCCAAAGAATACGCTGTGGAATTCAGGCGATGGGCAGCTTTCACCACCTGGGGCGACGCAGCCCTCCGCCATCGTTTCCGGCTGGGACTTTCTGATGGATCTTCTTCTAGCCTTAACCACACCCGTCTCATTGGAGATAGCCATCTCCAAGGCAATCAATGCTGACAGACGGATCCGGGAGAGGCGGGTAGAACAGTCGACTCGCTTTACACCTTCACAGCCACATCCAGGGGCCACCAAGCCGGCAGAAGAGCCAATGGAGGTTTGATCCTCCCATCTTACACAAGCGGAATGAGCTCGTCGCCAACAGAAAGGTCTGTGCCTGTTTTGTGGAAAAGCAGGACATCTCGTTAAGACCTGTCCCCTCCTGTCGGTGGGAAATGAATGTACCAAGGGGGCATAGAAGAGAACCTCCTAGGTGCTATTATGCCTCCTCCAACTCGAGTGATGGTGCTCATTTCACTACAGTGGCAAGACAAAGTCCATGTGTTTTCTGCCCTGATTGATTCTGGAGTAGCAGGGAATTTTATGGACTCAGTCTTGGTGCATCGACTTGGCATCCCACTTATCCAACCAAAGACCACCCTGTCGGTGACCACTATTGATGGATCTCCTCTCCAGGATGGTCGTGCCATGTGGATGACGTCTGGGATGCAGGAAACAGTGGGGGCTGATCATCGGGAGATCATAAGCCTTTTTGTGATGGACATGCCATCCACTCCTGTGATTTTGGGTCTCCCTTGGTTGAGACTACATAATCCGATAGTGGACTGGTATCTTGTTATGCCATTTGGTCTCTGTAATGCTCCTGCGGTCTTCCAGGAGTTCATCAATGATGTCCTCAGGGATTAATTAGGTAGATTTGTTGTTGTCTATTTAGACGACATACTAATCTACTCGTCGGATCAGGTGTCTCATTGGAGACACGTGTGTCAGGTTTTCCAGAAACTGAGGGAGAACCGCCTCTTTGCCAAACTTGAGAAGTGTCTGTTTGAGGTAACGGAATTGCCTTTTCTGGGGTACATTATCTCAGAAAGGGGACTGGCTATGGCCAACTTGTACCGCAAGTTTATTAAGAATGTCTCTGCGATAGTGGTACCTCTCACTAACCTCACTAAGAAGGGAGCTAATCCTTCAAAGTGGACGAGAGAGGCAGACAGAGCCTTTAAAACACTAACGCAGGCCTTTTTACACTGCACCAATCCTTACTCATCCAGAAACTTCCCGACCTTTTGTGCTCGAGGTCGACGCCTCTGAGGTTGGTGTTGGGGCAGTTCTTTCACAGTATTCTGGGATCCCTGAGAGGTTACATCCCTGTGCCTTCTTCTCTCGGAAGCTCTCTCCAGCCGAGTGTAATTAGGACATCTGCAATAGAGAGGTTCTGGGAGTAAAATTGGCCTTTCAAGAGTGGAGACATTGGCTAGAGGGTGCGGAACATCCCATTATGGTTTACACTGACCACAAAAATCACTGACACACCTTTCATGTATCACTTCTCAAATCGGCGGCTGACTCTGCCCACCTTCATTCTGACTCCACCCCCCTTGGAGGTCCAAGGGGTGTCAGAGTTTGAGGTGAACAGGATTTTGGACTCTCATTTTGTCCAGAGGTCTCTCCAATACTTGGTAGACTGGAAGGGTTTATGGTCCAGAGGAGAGATGTTGGGTACCTGCTCGTCAGGTGCATGCGGATGAGTTGGTGGCAGCCTTCCACCAGGATAATCTGGGGAAACCTCGCTTGGAGTCTTCTGAGCCGCCTCCTTGAGGGGGGGTAATGTAAGATCCTCACCTGGTCCTCGTGGGGCTGCGGGACAGGTTACGCGTGTCTCCATTGATACAACAGCTCCGACCCCTTTGCAAACCGATGTGGGGATGCGTTCACATGTGCGCCGGAGGGAAAGACCGCATGGCTTTCGTGGACAGCTTGGCAAGGCTAGTGGCAGTACGCTGCAACCGAGCTTGTCTCTGGTGCCTATTGCGGATTCCATTCCAGTGTCCATGCCGACAGAGCCTGTCGTGCATCCGCATTTACGTTCGAAAACGGGTTCGCAAGGGGATACGAGGACGCGTGTACACTCTTCTTATGCGCTTCGCCCACCAGCGAAGGGAATAGCACCTGGCCGCAAGTTCAAAGTAGATTAAGGGCCAGCATTGGTCTAATTGACTAATGACCGACCAAGCCTTGTACACAGGTGTAGGGCAGGATCATGACTTATGTGGAGTGGACACTTGGCGCCCTGGTATTTCTTAGCAGGCACATAAAAGGTGGGCTCCCAGGTTGGTCAGTGTCCACTGTTATTCTTCCTTGTCCAGGTGCAGGTCAGTACTATTAGCTACTGACTGAAGTTTGCTGGGACTCTGTCCGTTCCAGTGGGACCCAGGACCCGGGACTTTCCGTGATGCATCGTTTACCTGGCAAGTTGCAGAGACTTATGCACGGATTGGGACTACTCCTTGCTTTCCTTCATTTTTTGTCTGCCTGATATTTGCCCAGTGAAGTTTACCTGGACTTTGTTTATTTTGTTAATAAACCCCTTTGACCGTCCTCACTGGTCTGGGTTGGTCCCCACCTCCACCTCGGGAACTGCTTCGTCTTTATATATACAAATAGACAGCACTCCAGAGTTGAAAGTGAAGTAATTAATGATTTTATTCAGCCGGACATAATTTCAGGCAACGTTTCGGGCTATATGTAGCCCTTCATCAGGCTTGCAAACAAGAAAGGAAATAATTCATGATAGTACACAATATAGGTCTCCATGATATAACATAATGTACAAATCATGCCAAGGGAATTAGTCATCATTTATGATAATGCAGGGTACCTCCAATTCTCAGACATACTAAGTCACTGTACCTATGTATAATCATGCTATGAAACATATTTTATTAGCATTTCAGAAAAAAATGAAATAGCAATGTAGGTATATGGCTTATTTTAGGACAAATCAATAACAAATACAGGTATACAGACTATTTCCAGAGACCGGGTGTGCCGTCTAGAACCTGAAAAATAATGATATTCTGCTGTACCAAATATCTCAAAAAAAGTTTACAGTCACTGGGGGGTTTCCCCAAAAAAAAGATGTGACATAT
Source organism: Bufo bufo (assembly GCF_905171765.1). NCBI lineage: Eukaryota > Metazoa > Chordata > Amphibia > Anura > Bufonidae > Bufo > Bufo bufo. The sequence goes on from NC_053391.1 coordinate 506,662,096, forward strand.
GTTATACGAGATAGCCGGACATCATGAATCTTATAATGAAGAAATACAAGACATTCTAAAATGCCAAGTGGAGCTATACATGAAAACCCAAATATGCATCAGGGATCATACTGGCTGAATACATAAACTCATAAGCTGAATACATAAGCTGAATACATGAGTACATAAGCTAGAAGTTAAGCATATGGTAACGTGACTACAAGTGACAGTTTAATCATGGGGTCAAAAAATCACTCAATACATAAACTCATACATAAGAAAAGTGCCACCAAAAAGACCTGGGGGGTGGCTAGTAAAAAACCAAAAGAAGTAAAGAAAAGAGACAAATAAATTGACTTTGGGATGAAAACAGTGTGGCTGGGTTGGAAGACATAAATAATTCAGTGGAATGTGAATGGGTGTGGCTTTGAGTTGTAGTTGAGGCGAATATGTGTGAAGACTAAGATTATGAGCTGTTTGTGAAAATGAGTACATGAAAATATGAATGCGTATGGAGTACGGTATTTGTTTTTTAAAATAATATGCGCATTGAGGATTTTATTTTACTTTCCTTAGAAGATTTTTGTTTTTTTTATTGGTGCCAACAGTGTTGATTGAGCTGTACATTTTTTTAAATTGAAGTCAATGAAAAGTTTCTTATGGGCCCTTTGTGTGTTCATGTCTGTATTGTCAGATCTGTTTGTTTCAATGTTTGAAGTTACGTGTTACATGTTAAGTGTTGTGCTAAACATCAGAGCTCTGTTCTAATGGATAGCTGCCACATTACTGATGGACAAAAGGGGGACCACAGCGTCCGACTGAAGGGGGTGGACTTAGATGACTCAGAGCGGAGGGAGGAGGATAGGGGTGGACGTTACAGACAACGACAGCCCTTGTGACCATCCCCTAGTTATAAGAAACTCCCATGGAAGATGAGAAGTCCTGTTTTGTTTTCCAGTCTATTAATTCCACGATAGGAAAAGTTGGATACTTCTGTAAGCCAAAATGCAGAGTAACATCAAGCAGCATTGGGTGGTTCAGTGGTGCCAACCATAGGTAGTGTTCCTTTGGCATTGCTTCAGCCCTGATGTCAAACGCCTCATTGAAGTGAGGAAAAAGTAAGTCTGCCACCCTATGATGGGCCTGCAGAGTCTGTGGGACCCAGATCCCAGAAGAGAGAGTGTTGTGCTGTGTGTGGTACTCCTCGTCCACACCACACGAGAGGATTGTATTCTATGTTGACCATGCCCGGATCACTGTCTGTCCCCACAGACACCCATGTTTTTTTTGTCATAAGGAGAACACAAAGACAGGAAAGGGGGAGTTAGATCAAGATTAGGAAACAGGAAATCCAGTATCGGCTCTACTTTTAAACATTTTTAGCAGATTCAGTCTGGCCCAATGATATCCCTCACTCTGGGTGATAAAGAAGTAGTCCCGTTTTTGATTGATACTGGAGCAGCCAAGACAGTTGTGCACAGCAAACATGGCCTCCCCTGATTTACTCTCCAAGGACACCAGTCTTTGGGTAGAAGTGGATGGGAAAGTAGTACGCTCCCTTTTCAACAGAAACCATCCATATTAGATTTGACACCTAACCAAGATGCGCTTGCCCGTTTGCTGGTCAGTGGTAACGCCCTTTGTTGCCTCCTGGGTGCAGATTTGCTTGCAAAAGTACATGCTGGTATCTCATATTAGGAGGACAGCACTGTGAAGCTTACAGGTGCCCTCAATGACCAGGAACTTTGTTTGTTGGCCATTAGTGATAAAATTCCCTGGTCCATGTTTGTATCAGTACTCCCAGAAGCTGAGAAAAGCAAAAACGCTGACCATTGGATGGTACATGACCTACATGCCGTTAATAAAGCCACAGTTTCTAAGACCCACATCTTGCCCAACACACACACCTTGTTGGCTCAGGTTCCCATTACCGCCACTCACTCCACTGTGATTGATTTGTCCTTTAGTCCCTACCGCCTCACAGATGAGGTGGTACATGCTTTTTATGCCTAGAACTGTCAATTTTGTGTTCCCCCACACTGGGCCTATCAGATTATTACATTTAGATTGTGTTGTTATGAAGTGAGTGGCCATGACTCAGCTGTCCTCACCCAACTGCATGGCCAGCAATAACGCCCCGTAGCATGATATTCAGCCAGACTCGATCCCGTGGCCAGAGGTGCCCCTTTCTGCATCAGAGCTGTAGTAGTTGTACTAGCTATGCTTGATGAAAGCTCTGAGATAGTTCTGAACCATAAAGTGATGGTGATATTACATCTATCCTGATGAACGTACAATCCAAATGATTGTTTTGTTGCCCGTTATTTGAGAATGCAGTGTTCCATTTTCTTGCCTGACAATGTTGCTCTCCAAAGGTGTAATACTTTGGACCCAGCCACCCTGTTGCCTCTGGATCAAGGGGGGGAGGGAAGAGTTAGGGCACCGCACTTTAAACTTTTCTTCCAGATTCAAAGGAAGAGGCTCCTGACCATAGGCGTGCGCACGGGGTGTGACGGGTGTGCCTGGGCACACCCTAATCAAGCCGACTTGAGGTTTACAATATGAGCTCAGCCGCCGATTTCCCTGTTCATTAGCGCACTGAGCGCTGTGAGTGGCACTGCAGGCAGCAGAGCAATACAGCTGATGCCTGAAATCTCCAATAACAGAGTTCTGTACATTACTGAGCTCTGTTATAAGGGAGGAGGCTGCTGATTGGCCAGTATCAGCTGGCTGTCGTGCCATTGGCTGATCCTCTCACACCCCCTTCTCTCGGGAGCTGAACACAGCAGCAGTAGCTTCCTTTTCAGCTATTATAAAAACAGGACGCGCGCCGCCCCTGCTGCTGATGAAGTGCCAATGACAGCATAGGAATGGAGCCATCACCATGTGCCCAGGTGATGTGACAAGGTGAAGTGTCCTGCAGGCTTCTATCTACTGCTGGGTGGGAGGTCAATGTGGAGCTTTATGAATGGAAAAACTAATAGCCAAGACAGAGGCTAAAAAAACCCTGCTTCTGACCCTTATGTTAAAACATAACTTTCATTTGATTGCTTTAACACCTAATGGAAAAAAATAATTGTAAAAAGCTGCTGTTTCTCTAGATGACATTATAGTAGTGGTAATAGAGTCTCAAAGGTCTATAAAAGCAGCTACACTATTTTTACAGACCTTTGAGACTCTATTAATACTACTATTAACATAAGGTAATCTAGAGAAAAAGCAGGTTTTTTTAATTCTTTTATTTTTTTCCGTTTAGGTGTTAGAGCAATCTAATGAAAGTTATGTAGTAACACCTAAAGAATTTTTTTTTTTTTAAAACCTACTGTTTCTCTAGATGACCTTATGTTGATAGTAGTGTTAAAGGGGAGTCTCAAAGGTTTGCAAAAATAGTGTAGCTGCTTTTATAGACCCTTGAGACTCTATTTCCACTACTATCAACATAATGTCATCTAGAGAAACAGCAGCTTTTTAAAATGATTTTTTTCCTTTAGGTGTTAGAGCAATCAAATGAAAGTTATGTTTTAACATAAGGGTCAGAAACAGGGTTTTGTTTAGCCTCTTGGTTATTAGTTTTTCTATGTAAATTCTCTGGATTAATGAGATTTTTTTCCCCCGTATGGTTTATATACGGAGAGCAATGTCCAGTGATAACAGAGAGGACTATACTGTATATTGTACGGGATGGTGCAGGGATTATACTGTATTGTATGGGATGTCGCAGTGGTTTGTATGCTCTTTGATGTGACAATTATCTTAGGTTTTCCTATCGCCCACCTTTGATGGCGCTGTGCCCAGCTCTGAGCCGATCCCACTCAGCAGCTGCCAAGGCTTAGAGGAAACACTGGTTCTGTCACCCCCGTGCTGCACTTTTTCGCCCCATAAGATGCATTTTTCCCCTCAAAAGTGGGGGAAAAATGCCCCAGTGTCTTATGGGGTGAATACTAATCAAGTTATTAGTACCAGAGGGCCAGGAAGCGCTATACTCACCTCTTCCTGGTCCTCATGCGCTCCACTGTGAAGGCTGCGCACAGTGTGAGGCCACGCTGTTACCTCACACTGTGCGTGCCGACACAGCATACTGTACAAGAGGATTACCGAGCGGTGGGGAGCGGCAGCGTCCAGAGCAGGAAAGTGTTTTTATTTTATTTTATATGGGGGCACGGGGGGGTTGATATGAGGCTCTGGGGGCTGATATGAGGCACTGGGGCTCTTATCTGAGGTCTGATTGGGCGTCATTCACATTGGGGTCTGATCTGAGGTCTTATTCGGGTCTTATTGACATTGGGGGTCTGATTGGTAGTCTGACCTGAGGTGTAATGACATTTTTTTTTCTTATTGTCCCTCTCTAAAACCTAGGTGCGTCACCTTATGGTCCAGAGCGTCTTATAGGGCGAAAAATACGGTAAGTTTAAAAATGATTTCTTCTCCCTTCATTATATTGATAGTGCAGGTCTGTATGGATGTATACAGAGTGTATTTGTGTATATATATGTGTGTGTATGTGTATATAATATATATATACATACATACACAGGTGCGTGCGCTGCGTCTGTGTTTGTGCTTTAGGGTGCACACCCTAATGCAATAGGCTGCGCACGCCTATGCTCCTGACTGTTTGCAGATGATGTCACAAGAGGTAGTGGGATTTGGTAAATCAGCCATTAGGTAATCTAGATCATGTGCTCTTTGTGGATGGATCGAGGTATGGCCAGGATGGCAGGTACTACACAGGTTGGGCAGTGGTGATTAAACGTGAACTACCACACATTTCGGCTCAAGAAGTGGAGCTAAAAGACTCTGAAGATGGCTTGCAGATATGTAGATGGGAAAACAGCCAACATTTACACTGATTCCAGGTGTGCTTTTGGGATAGCCCATGACTATAGGCCCATATGGAAAGCCAGAGACTCCTTGATCGCTTCAGGTAAACCCATCGAAAATGGGGAAGCAGTGAGGTCTCTGATGGAAGCCCTCTTGTCACTAACATGAGAGGTGATGATAGCAACGAAAGGCCACTGTAAACAGATGAGGCAGAGGAGGCAAAGGGGAAAGCCACGGCAGATCAGGCGGCAAAAATGGCTGCCAAATTACCTAAGCAGATCCCTGTCCTAGGTGGCCACAGTTCAGGTCCCTGAAATAACTCCTCCTGTCTCCCAAAAGTTCTTAAGACCTTACAGAACCAGATGGGGAAGGAGGAAAGGGACTGGTGGATGGAAAAGGGGGGACTACAAATAAGAAGGGAAAACTTTGCCTTCCCAGGTCCCTCTACTCCACGATGGCACAGGCAACCCATGGAGTGATGCACCAGACAAAAACTGCTATGTGTGATTTAGTACGTAGCATATGGTAAGCCCCAGGGTTCAGCACTGTAACAGTCAGACATACTCAAGGATAAATGGTTTGTTCCCAGAACAACGTGGGCAAGGTGGTTAAGGTACCCAAGAAACACGTCTTGCTTTTGTATCTGTTTAAACGTTTGCAGACTACCTTCAACTACCCAAGGTGGGCATGTATGAGTATGTATTGATATGTGATGACTTGTTTTCAGGATGGCCAAAACCGTACCCAAAGAAGTAAAGAAGATTATGGCCGAAGTTGTGTGCAGGTATGGGGTACCTTAGATCATTGAAAGTGACACAGGTGTTCACTTCACAGGTGAAGTGATGCAGGAGATGATGAAGGTTTTGGGAGTAGGACAGGCCTTACATGCTTCGTACCATCCACAAAGCAGCAGTAGAGTAGGGAAAAGGAACTGAACGGGACACTAAGTTAAAGATTCAAAAAGCCGTAGAGTGCCTGCTGGTAGCCCTCTTTTAGTAAGGTATACGCCTAACCGTGAGACAGGCCTTTGTCCCTATAAGGTCCTTTTTGGGTCAGCCCCTAGGATACGATTTTATTTCCCACAGCAGCTTCAGATACAACATGGTTGTCTGGCAGATTATGTGATCAGTTTTGTACAAACATTTGACTAAAGTACATTTTCGAGTTTTTGCTTCACTTCCAGGTTTTGATAAAGTACCAGGAACCCACCCACTTGTGTCTGGAGATTGGGTGGTAGAAAAAGACACATTAGAAAAGTCCTAAAACCCTGGTTTGATGGTCTATTCCGAGTGTTGCTGACCACAAGCACAGTGAAGCTCAAATAAAAGCATAATTGGATTGATTTCAAGGAAGTGTTGAGACTGGTTTTCCCTTGTGTGACTGTTGATCATGACTCAAAAGAATATGGAAAAATTGTATGAAAACATCGATCCAGAAAATCAGGAGCATTGATGACCTCCAGTCCCCCCATATAATGTCAACGCCAGTTAGGGAAAGATCATCTGACTTCCCCGTGCTCAAATCCAGTGTCACGGGAGGCTGTTCGCTAGGTATGGCTTGTCGTGGAAGCTGGTGAAGAGGATGTCGGAGCATTGGGACAGATGTTTAGGTTTAGGGAAAGAATGAAATTCAAGGGGGGACTGTTAAAGATGTGTGAATTTTATTCTATATTTTTGTATATCTAGGATTGTAATGAGTTAACTTTTTTTTCTCCAAGTGCCCACCTACCCCCTCTTTATTTCAAGATTGGAGAAGAGAGGGGGGGGGGGCAAAGAGCTGTGCTGTGGGCAGCGTCTGGTTTCTCATCCTTGTACAGGTGTCCCAAGGGAGGCATATATAGAGTGTGGTGGAATGCATAAGCCAATCATAAGGCTTGATGATATGTATATATTATTCACTGCCTATAGAGAAGCACCTCTTTGAAGTGTCACATATGACGTATGCAGTATTATTGTTAGAATAGAAGCCATTACAAAATGGCGACGGTAACCAGATGTTTACATTAGTTCACATTCCAAGTAGGGCCCAGTGCGCAGATGCTGGTGTATTATCTCCTCTCTCTTATCTCTTCTTCTTTTTTGACCAATGAAACAATGTTTAAGCCTCAGTGAGGACTGCCCTCTTCTGAAGATGTACACTGCTCAAAAAAATAAAGGGAACACTTAAACAACACAATGTAACTCCAAGTCAATCACACTTCTGTGAAATCAAACTGTCCACTTAGGAAGCAACACTGAGTGACAATCAATTTCACATGCTGTTGTGCAAATGGGATAGACAACAGGTGGAAATTATAGGCAATTAGCAAGACACCCCCAATAAAAGAGTGGTTCTGCAGGTGGTGACACAGACCACTTCTCAGTTCCTATGCTTCCTGGCTGATGTTTTGGTCACTTTTGAATGCTGGCGGTGCTTTCACTCTAGTGGTAGCATGAGACGGAGTCTACAACCCACACAAGTGGCTCAGGTAGTGCAGCTTATCCAGGATGGCACATCAATGCGAGCTGTGGCAAGAAGGTTTGCTGTGTCTGTCAGCGTAGTGTCCAGAGCATGGAGGCGCTACCAGGAGACAGGCCAGTGCATCAGGAGACCTGGGGGAGGGCAACAACCCAGCAGCAGGACCGCTACCTCCGCCTTTGTGCAAGGAGGAACAGGAGGAGCACTGCCAGAGCCCTGCAAAATGACCTCCAGCAGGCCACAAATGTGCATGTGTCTGCCCAAATGGTCAGAAACTGACTCCATGAGGGTGATATGAGGGCCCGACGTCCACAGGTGGGGGTTGTGCTTACAGCCCAACACCGTGCAGGACGTTTGGCATTTGCCAGAGAACATCAAGATTGGCAAATTCGCCACTGGCGCCCTGTGCTCTTCACAGATGAAAGCAGGTTCACACTGAGCACATGTGACAGACGTGACAGAGTCTGGAGACGCCGTGGAGAACGTTCTGCTGCCTGCAACATCCTCCAGCATGACCGGTTTGGCATTGGGTCAGTAATGGTGTGGGGTGGCATTTCTTTGGAGGGCCGCACAGCCCTCCATGTGCTTGCCAGAGTTAGCCTAACTGCCATTAGGTACCGAGATGAGATCCTCAGACCCCTTGTGAGACCATAGGCTGGTGCGGTTGGCCCTGGGTTCCTCCTAATGCAAGACAATGCTAGACCTCATGTGGCTGGCGTGTGTCAGCAGTTCCTGCAAGACGAAGGCATTGATGCTATGGACTGGCCCGCCCGTTCCCCAGACCTGAATCCAATTGAGCACATCTGGGACATCATGTCTCGCTCTATCCACCAACGTCACGTTGCACCACAGACTGTCCAGGAGTTGGCAGATGCTTTAATCCAGGTCTGGGAGGAGATCCCTCAGGAGACCGTCAGCCACCTCATCAGGAGCATGCACAGGCGTTGTAGGGAGGTCATACAGGCACGTGGAGGCCACACACACTACTGAGCCTCATTTTGACTTGTTTTAAGGACATTACATCAAAGTTGGATCAGCCTGTAGTGTGTTTTTCCACTTTAATTTTGAGTGTGACTCCAAATCCAGACCTCCATGGGTTGCAAAATTTGATTTCCATTTTTTAATTTTTGTGTGATTTTGTTGTCAGCACATTCAACTATGTAAAGAACAAAGTATTTCAGAAGAATATTTAATTAACTCAGATCTAGGATGTGTTATTTTTGTGTTCCCTTTATTTTTTTGAGCAGTGTATATACGCTTACCCCATGTAATAAAAGTTAGAGATTGCATTGACCATCTATGTGTCAGCGTCTAGTCTCTCAGTCACGCGTGGATATTCACCCCTGGGGGGGGTTAAATTGATATGGAACACCAGAGTGCATCTCAAATGCCCTAATTTATGGCGTCTTCATCACTGTAATTGTCTATTGTTGTGACTTAGATGAAGATCAGATCACATTTTATGACCAATTTGTGCAGAAATCCATATCATTCCAAAGGGGTCACATACTTTTTCTTGCAACTGTATATACAATTTTACAGATGTATAGTAAAACAGATCTGCAGAATGATATGAATATAGCTCCAGAAGTGAAAGAGTAGTGCTATGGACAGACTGTAATAGTGAACAATGTAGTGTAAGTACGTACTATAGCAGAAACTTATGCTATGACAGTGTCCCAACTATAGCAGTAACCAATATGATCATACTTTGAATGTTGAGAATGAATGAATGACAGTCATGATCATGGTCATTGGAAGGGATGGAGGGAGGAGGAGTGTAGAGGGTTAAGTGAGTATGGATGAAAGGGTTCAGTGGTAAACTGAGTTCAGTAGGGTGACAGCTGTGGGGAAGAAACTGTTCCTAAACCTGCTGGTTTTAGTCTGAAGGATCCTGTACCGCCTTCTTGAAGGAAGTAACTGGAAGAGTTTATTGGCAGGATGAGAGGAGTCCCTAATAATGATGCGTGCCCGACGTAGACATCTCTTCTTGTGAACATCCTCGATAGTAGGAAGTGGAGTCCCTGTGATGCGTTGGGCGGTTTTCACCACCCACTGCAATGCCTTGCGATCAGCAACAGAGCAATTCCCATACCAGACTGTAAGACAGTTGGTCAGGATGCTCTCTATCACACAGCGATAGAAGTTACCCAGTATGTCAGCAGACAAGTGGTTCAGTGTCCTCCAAAAAAAGAGGTGCTGATGTGCATTCTTAACCAGGCTAGAGATGTTGGTTGACCAGGACAGATTCTCAGAGATCTAGGTCCCCAGGAACTTAAAGCTGGAAACCCGTTCAACAGCCGTGCCATTTATGTGGTTGGGGTCATGGGTGTCTCTATTCTCTTTCCTGAAGTCCACAATGAGTTCTTTTGTTTTATTGGTATTCAGGAGCAGGTTATTGTCAGTGCACCACACAGCTAGGTGCTTTACCTCTTTCCTATAATCAGACTCAATGTTGTCAGTGATGAGACCAATCACCGTGGTGTCATCTGCAAACTTGATGATGGTATTGGATCCATATCTAGGCCTGCAGTCATAGGTGAAAAGGGAGTAGAGGAACGGGCTCAGCACACAGCCCTGTGGAGTGCCAGTGTTGAGTGTGATAGTGGAGGAACAGTTATTTCCTGACCTAATATGATGAGATCTGTTGGTGGAAAAGTCCATGATCCAGTTACAGATAGGGTTGCTGATTCCAAGATCCACAAGCTTAGAAATCAACATCTGGCTGCTATTTCAGCTATCATGTCCCTGTCGCCGCAGCGAGATGAGACAATGGAGTGGGGTAGGGTACCAGTACCCTCCACAAACCCAATGTGTTCCGCGGTCAGTGTTGACTCTGGCATACAAAGGTTAATATGCCAGGAAGGGATTGACTGTCAGGAACAGCTCCTGCACCCACCCATTCACAGCGCCATACATGTATGTTGTGGGGACTTAAGTCAAGTCCTGCAGTGCCGTATATATGTGCGGTGCTGGTATCCTAGGGTTAAAGGGACACTGACAGGCCCAAAAAGCATATTTAGGTATATATATGACAGTACAGGTCTTATAAAGTGTATTAGAATCATCTAAGTATCCCCCCTGTCCACCTTATAACTACAGTAATCTGAAGTTTTATAACCTTGGTGAATCGTCTTCAATCTGCCCAAGGGGCGGCGTTTCATCTCTACTTGCGCCCAGCCAGCCTCGCCCCAACTGCCGTTTGAAGCGCCGCCCAGCTCATCAATATTCACTTCGCTGGGCGGCTACTAGTGTCCCCGGCCATCTTCAGCGCATGCGCCCGGCACCCTCACTGGCTGGGATCGCATCGCGCCTGCGCACAGTCTGATTCTCACAGACTGGCAAGGTGACATAGTGTGAATGTGGAAGCAGCAGCAGCATGACAAGGGCAAAGACTGGCCCAGAGACAAAGTTGTGAGTTGGTAGCAACATAAGGAGGCCACAGAGTGGCAAGGTGACATATTGTGGAGGTGGCAGCAGCATGAGGAGGCCATAAAGTGGCACAATGACAAAGTGTGGAGGTGGCAGCAGTAGCATGAGGATACCACAGAGTGGCCCGGAGACACAGTTGTCAGTAGCATGAGGAGGCCACAGAGTGGCAAGAAGACATAGTGTGGAGGTGGCAGCAGCCTGAGGAGACCACAGAGTGGCAAGGTAACATAATGTGGAGGTGTCAGCAGCATGAGGAGACCACAGAGTGGCACAATGACATAGTGTGGAGGTGCCAGCAGCATGAGGAGGTCACAGAGTGGCCCAGAGACATAGCTGTCAGTAGCATGAGGAGGCCACAGAGTGGCAAGGTCACATAGCATGTAGGTGGCAGCAGCAGCATGAGACCACAGAGTGGCCCAGAGACAGAGTTGTGGTTTGGCAGCAGTATCAGGAGACCACAGAGTGGCAAGGTGACATAGCGTGGAGGTGGCAGCAGCAGCATGATGAGACCACAGAGTGGCACAATGACATAGTGTGGAGGAGCAGCAGCATTAGGAGGCCACAGAGTAGCAAGGTGACATAGTGTGGAGGTGGCAGCAGCATGAGGAGGCCACAGAGTTGCCCAGAGACAGAGTTGCAAGTTGGCAGCAGCATGAGGAGGCTGCAGAATGGCAAGGTGACATAGTGTGGAGGTGGCAGCAGCAGCATGAGGAGGCCACAGAGTGGCCCACAGACATAGTTGTGAGTTGGCAGAGGAATGAGGAGGCCACAGAGTGGTAAGGTGACATAGTGTGGAGGTGGCAGCAGCAGCATGAGGAGACCACAGAGTGGCCCAGAGACAGAGTTGTGGGTTAGCAGCAGCATGAGGAGACCACAGAGTGGCAAGGTGACATATTGTGGAGGTGGCAGAGGCATGAGGAGGCCATAAAGTGGCACAATGACAAAGTGTGGAGGTGGCAGCAGTAGCATGAGGAGACCACAGAGTGGCCCGGAGACACAGTTGTCAGTAGCATGAGGAGGCCACAGAGTGGCAAGAAGACATAGTGTGGAAGTAGCAGCAGCCTGAGGAGACCACAGACTGGCAAGGTAACATAATGTGGAGGTGTCAGCAGCATGAGGAGACCACAGAGTGGCACAATGACATAATGTGGAGGTGCCAGCAGCATGAGGCGGTCACAGAGTAGCCCAGAGACATAGCTGTCAGTAGCATGAGGAGGCCACAGAGTGGCAAGGTCACATAGCATGGAGGTGGCAGCAGCAGCATGAGACCACAGAGTGGCCCAGAGACAGAGTTGTGGTTTGGCAGCAGTATCAGGAGACCACAGAGTGGCAAGGTGACATAGCGTGGAGGTGGCAGCAGCAGCATGATGAGACCACAGAGTGGCACAATGACATAGTGTGGAGGAGCAGCAGCATTAGGAGGCCACAGAGTAGCAAGGTCATATAGTGTGGAGGTGGCAGCAGCATGAGGAGGCCAAAGAGTTGCCCAGAGACAGAGTTGCGAGTTGGCAGCAGCATGAGGAGGCTGCAGAATGGCAAGGTGACATAGTGTGGAGGTGGCAGCAGCAGCATGAGGAGACCACAGAGTGGCAAGGTGACATAGTGTGAAGGTGGAAGCAGCAGCATGAGGAGGCCACAGAGTGGCCCAGAGACAGAGTTGCGAGTTGGTAGCCGCATGAGGAGACCACAGAGTAGCAATGTGAAATAGTGTGGAGGTGACAGAAGCAGCATGAGGAGGCCACAGAGTTGCCCAGAGACAGAGTTGCGAGTTGGCAGCAGCATGAGGAGACCACAGAGTAGCAATGTGACATAGTGTGAAAGTGGAAGCAGCAGCATGAGGAGGCCACAGAGTGGCCCAGAGACAGAGTTGTGAGTTGGTAGCCGCATGAGGAGACCACAGAGTAGCAATGTGAAATAGTGTGGAGGTGACAGAAGCAGCATGAGGAGGCCACAGAGTGCCCCAGAGAGAGTTGTGAGTTGGCAGCGGCATGAGGAGGCCACAGAGTGGCAAGGTGACATAGTGTGAAGGTGGCAGCAGCAGCATGAGGAGACCACAGAGTGTCACAGTGAGAGAGTGTGGAGGTGGCAGCAGCAGCATGAGTATACCAGAGAGTTGCCCAGAGACAGAGTTGTGAGTTGGTAGCAGCATGAGGAGGCCACATATTGGCAAGGTGACATAGTGTGAAGGTGGCAGCACCAGCATGAGGAGGCCACAGAGTAGCAATGTGAAATAGTTTGGAGGTGACAGCAGCAGCATGAGGATGCCACAGAGTGGCCCAGAGACAGAGTTGTGAGTTGGCAGCAGCATGAAGAGGCCACAGAGTGGCTAGGTGATATAGTGTGGAGGTGGCAGCAGCAGCATGAGGTGGCAGCAGCAGCAGCATGCTCCATGTCCTAACACGTAGCTATTTTAGTAAAAAATGCGATTCGTTACCACGAAGCGTGAGGAAATTCAGATTCAGTGTGAATCGTTTTTTTCCTGAAATTCGGATCGAATTCCACTTCGTCAACTTCAAATCGCTCATCTCTAATTACTGCTTTAAAAACAATCTTTGAAAAAATGTTTTTCTGTGCACCACCATATTCTGACATACATTTTTATATTTCTTTCTACAGAAATATCTTTCTGTACATTTTGCTTTTGTGCCTTATGGAGGGCTTCAGCATTTTTTCCCTCCTCCACCTTCTACAGATAATGAGATGAGTGCTAATTTATCCTAGCCTTCACAGAAAAGCTGAAAAGTGAGCCGTAGAAGCCAGAAGGTATCTGATTATTGCATCCACTTTAGTCTTCAATGTGACTAGATGTTTCAATAAATATTTTTTTGTAAACAAGGCTTAAAGGAGCATTTTAGTTACCACACTATTTAAAAATGCTACCCATAGCTTGTACTGTATATTCCCTAACCAGATGGTTTGCACATCCAAAAACACCCCCTGTACCTTTCTTTTCACCCGGTCCACTCCTGCCACAAAACGGAACTAGCTATAGTTTTTAACATTTTTGCATATATCAGTGGCATACCTCAAATATAGGCAGACCATCCAGCTGCCATTTTAGCCGGTGGGGAAAAGGGGCCCGCAGTGAATGAAAGGCCCTATCTCCTAATTACACTTATTACTGTCCAGCTCCCTACCATCAGTGGAGAAAGTTAAGGTCCTGTACATCTAGTAAAAGAACTGCACAAAGAATGGTGTAGTTCCCAGCTTAGATAGGAACATCTCCCAGGAGCTGTGATGACATCATCTTCAGCATCACAGGTTCTGTACATCTAGTAAAGGAACTGCACAGAGCATGGTGAAGTTCCCAGGTGTAAGGGATCGCTATTCTTCACGGGGTCGCGCTCACAGACTTCTTCACCAGACTTTAGGGTCCAAACTTGTTATTTATTCAGGACACTTCAGCCAAAACAGGTAGTGAAGTCGCTGCTTCACCTAAACACGTGTGACATCCACACAAAATAATAAACACTTGCCCAGCTATGCTCTAAATAATACATATAATTAATTCCCTGACACCTTTAACCCTTTCACGACTGCAATCTGTATATATACGTGATAGCTGCACATGCCCCGTGCAGCTACCACGTGTATAGACGTCAAGCCAGCTCTTTAATCCAAGCCCTGCAAAGCGCTTGGATTAAAGCTTCTGCCCCTGCCCTGGTGCTGTCACGGACAGCATACAGGCCAGTAATGCCAGCAAGGGGCCAATCAGAGTGGCCCCTTGCCGGCAATCGATCCGATTGGTTAGTCTGTGCAGACTAACCAATCGGATCGCGGCAGTGTTAAAATGCCGGTTTCAGGCTCTGATCTGCGCTCTGCAGATCAGAGCCTGAAAGCCGATAGTGTTCCTCATGCCCCGCCCCCCCCCGATCTGTGCCCCTCCAAGCCCTTAGTGCCCCTCTGTGCCCCGACGATCTGTGCCCCGACGATCTGTGCCCCTCTCCTGCGCTGATGGCATGCGGTCCGCCCCCTGCATTATCTAGCCGCCCCTCCTGCCCCAGCCTTCCTCGATATTGTGGGCAGCCTCCCGAACCCCCCCCATCCTTTCCAGCGCTGCCCCCCCCCCCCCGATCCCCCTGCTGTGTGCGATGGCGGCGGCTCCATTACTGAGCCGCCGCCATCAGCAGAGAGTGTCAGCTCTATGCTGACACTCTCCTGTAACCCCTATAGATGCCGCGGTTGCGGCATCCATGGGGTTAACAGAGGGAGGGAGCTCCCTCTCTCCACCATCGGGGCTGCAGCGCTGTGATTGCAGCACCCGATGGTTGCCATGGCAAAGGCGTCCAGTGCTGCCACCTACAGGCAATCTGGAAGTACTATACTTTGGAATGCAAGAGCATTGCAAAGTATAGTACAACTATCAGCCCCACTGGATCTTCAAGATCCAAGAGGGAACTGATAAAAAAAAAGTGAAAATAATAAAAGTTAAAATAAATAAATAAAAATGTAAAATTAGAAAAAAGAAAATAGCCTTTTCCTATAAAAAAATGAAAAAATAAAATACACATATTAGGTGTCACCGCGTCCGTAATGACCATCTCTATAAATATATCACATGATAGACCCCGTCCGATAAACACCATAAAAATAAAATTAAAAAAACAGTGCCCAAAAAGCTATTTTTGTCACCTTACATCACAAAAAGTGCAACAGCAAGCGATCAAAAAGGCTTATGGCCCCCAAAATAGTACCAATCAAACCGTCACCTCGTCCCGCAAAAAATGATACCCTATTTAAGACAATCGCCCAAAAAATAAAAAAGCTATGGCTCTCAGACTATAAAGACACTAAAACATCATTTTTTGGGTTTCAAAAATGCTATTATTGTGTAAAACTTAAATAAATAAGAAAAAGTATACATATTAGGTATTGCCACGTCCGTAACGATCTTCTCTATAAAACTATCACATGACCTTACTCCTCAGATGAACGCTGTAAAAATAAATAAATGAAAATTGTTCCAAAACAGCCAATTTTTGGGTCACCTTGCCCCATAAAGTGTAATAATGAATGATCAAAAAATCCTATGTACCCAAAAATGGTACCAATAAAAACCTCAACACTTTCTGCAAAAAACGAGCCCCTGCACAAGACGATCGGCACAAAAATAAAAAACATATGGCGTTCAGAAAACCAATCCAGCACAATCTACCTTCCAAAAACCGTATGGCATTCCTTTCCTTCTGCGCCCTGCCGTGTGCCCGTACAGCAGTTTACGACCACATGT
Source organism: Bufo bufo (assembly GCF_905171765.1). Taxonomy (NCBI): domain Eukaryota; kingdom Metazoa; phylum Chordata; class Amphibia; order Anura; family Bufonidae; genus Bufo; species Bufo bufo. The sequence goes on from NC_053391.1 coordinate 506,678,015, forward strand.
GGGGTGTTTCTGTAAACCGCGGAATCAGGGTAATAAATATTGAGTTTTGTTTGGCTGTTCACTCTCAATGTGTTAAAGAAAAAAAATTATAAAATGGAAAATCTGCCAAAAAAGTGAAATTTAGAAATTTCATCTCCATTTTCCTTTAATTCTTGTGGAACGCCTAAAGGGTTAACAAAGTTTTTAAAATCAGTTTTGAGTAACTTGAGGGGTGTAGTTTCTACAATGGGGTCATTTATGGGGGTATCCACTATGTAAGCCCCACAAAGGGACTTCAGACCTGAACTGGTCCTTAAAAAGTGGGTTTTGGAAATTTTCTTAAAAATTGTAAGAATGGCTTCTAAACTTCTAAGCCTTCTAACGTCCTAAAAAAATAAAATGACATTTCCAAAATGATGCAAACATAAAGTAGACATATGGGAAATGTTAAGTAATAAATATTTTATTAGGTATGACTTTCTGTTTTAGAAGCAGAGAAATTGAAATTTGGAAAATTGTGAATTTTTCAAAATTTTTGGTAAATTTGGGATTTTTTCATAAATAAAGGTGAAATATATTGACTCAAATATATGACTATCATGAAGTACAATGTGTCACGAGAAAACAATCTCAGAATGGCGTGGATAAGTAAAAGTGTTCCAAAGCTATTACCACATAAAGTGACGCATGTCAGATTTGTAAATTTTGACCTGGACACTGGGGCATCAATGACCCTTGGTCATGAAAGGGTTAAAGAACAAAGTTCACACAGATAATCAGATGACGCTTTCTCAGCCTAAACAGTCCAGCAACCTCCAGGCTGTGACTACAACAACATGAGTACCTTTGGGGGATTGTGGCCAAGAAGTCCGCCTGACTCTGGCTGTGTAATCCTCTCTGCGCAAGCGTCGCTAGGTCCCCCAAACTCAGACTTCCTCAGCCTTTCTCTCTCACTCTCAGGCCTTCTCAATCTTTCCTTCCCCCTGACTAACACACAGAGGGTTGGTTTTATGCCTCCTTGATTAGAGCAGGCCTCACCTGTGATCACCTCAGGTGAAAGGGAATATCTATGCCGGAAGGGTGTGGACTGTAGCATGAGGAGGCCACAGAGTGGCAAGAAGACATAGTGTGGAAGTGGCAGCAGCCTGAGGAGACCACAGAGTGTCAAGGTAACATAATGTGGAGGTGTCAGCAGCATGAGGAGACCACAGAGTGGCACAATGACATAGTGTGGAGGTGCCAGCAGCATGAGGAGGTCACAGAGTGGCCCAGAGACATAGCTGTCAGTAGCATGAAGAGGCCACAGAGTGGCAAGGTCACATAGCATGGAGGTGGCAGCAGCAGCATGAGACCACAGAGTGGCCCAGAGACAGAGTTGTGGTTTGGCAGCAGTATCAGGAAACCACAGAGTGGCAAGGTGACATAGCGTGGAGGTGGCAGCAGCAGCATGATGAGACCACAGAGTGGCACAATGACATAGTGTGGAGGAGCAGCAGCATTAGGAGGCAACAGAGTAGCAAGGTGACATAGTGTGGAGGTGGCAGCAGCATGAGGAGGCCACAGAGTTGCCCAGAGACAGAGTTGCGAGTTGGCAGCAGCATGAGGAGACCACAGAGTAGCAATGTGAAATAGTGTGGAGGTGACAGCAGCAGCATGAGGAGGCCACAGAGTGGCCCAGAGAGAGTTGTGAGTAGGCAGCGGCATGAGGAGGCCACAGAGTGGCAAGGTGACATAGCGTGGAGGTGGCAGCAGCAGCATGATGAGACCACAGAGTGGTCCAGTGTCATGCCCTGCTCGGACGGTGTGCGGAGGTCTGTCAGATTGGCAGCATGTGTCTAACCTTTTGTTTGTTTTGGAATCATGCTGGATCCGCCTTCCTTCAGGTGCTCTGGGTGGGGTCATTGGTTTAAATTGCCTTCACTCCCAGAGGGCCGTCTGGGTTATAGCATTCTGTCTGGCCTTGGATTCAAGGAAGGAAGGATTGTCTGTTCCGGCTCAGATAAGTTTGGTTTCTGTTTGTGTTGTTTGCGGTCTAGGCTAGTTGTGTGTCTTCTGCCCCTTCTCCCCTTTCACCATCTCAGGGATTCTAGGGTGTTTGCAGTCCAGGCATGAGGACACATCATTCCCACCATCAAGGTCTGAATGTGGGCTTAGCAGCATAGGGAGAGAAGTCAGGGATGTGCTAGGAGGTGACCTTTCCCCAGCATCTAGCCTAGACACTTGTGTATTTGGTTGTCTGTGTATCTGAGATCCTGTCCGCCGTGACATCCAGCTCCCTACCATCAGTGGAGAAAGCTAAGGTCCTGTACATCTAGTAAAAGAACTGCACAAAGAATGGTGTAGTTTCCAGCTTAGATAGGAACATCTCCCAGGAGCTGTGATGACATCATCTTCAGCATCACAGGTTCTGTACATCTAGTAAAGGAACTGCACAGAGCATGGTGAAGTTCCCCACTACCAAACCTATCTGCCAATCCAAGCAAAATCCAGCCCAGAATAAAATGTATACAAAACTGTCTCAGCAAACTATACTTTGCTGAGACCACTGCAGCTTTCCAGATTTTAGTTATCTCACCCAGCTGAGGTATCTGGGTGGGATACACACGCCTTCCCACACTGTCCACAATGCCACAGAGGTTAGAAAGGAGCATCTGCCAGGACCTGTGATGACATCATCATCATTACAGGTCCTGTACATCTATTAAAGGAACTGCACAGAGCATCATCACAGGTCCTTCAACCCCCAACAACATGGAGAAAAACTGTAGGATCAGCTCTCCAATGAGACTAGAATGGAGTGGTAAGAGGAGGTCCCCCTCCTTTCCCTTCTTTACACCCCGTTCCCTATTTTTACTATATAAAAATCTGCTCATTGTAATTGGGATAATGATGGAATAACACACACCAGGCCATGGAACAGCTGAGAAGCCAATTGTCCCATTACTTTTGGTTCCTTAACAAGTGGGAGGCACATGTGGGAGGCACATATGCAAACTGTTGTAATTCCTACACCGTTCACCTGATTTGGATGTAAATACCCTCAAATTAAAGCTGACAGTCTGCAGTTAAAGCACATCTTGTTTATTTCATTTCAAATCTATTGTGGTGGTTTATAGAACCAAAAATGTTAGAATTGTGTCAATGTCCCAATATTTATGGACCTGGCTATATATATATATATATATATATATATATATATATATTATCTCATATTTATAAAAATGAGTTTCTGTCTGTCTGTCTATCTGTTCTCTATGCACGACCAAATGACTGGACCGATCTTCACCAAAATTAGGTGTCCGGGAAGGTTTTAGACCGGGTCTCAGCTCTCTAGGATTTACCGTTCCTGAGATATTCCCAAAAAATGACCTGCATTAGCCAATAGAAGCCTGCAAGTCTCTAACTGCCATACACATGGTCACATGTCCCTTATCAGCCAAAAGAAGCTTGCAGGTCCTTCGAAGCTTGCAGGTCCTTCGTCTTCACATAGACACAGTTTTACACCAGGTTTCCATAGCAACCCTGCCATTTTTCTTTTCTTCTGCAGGTCAGCTTTAAAGGGGCAGGGTGCTGTGGATGACACATGTTAAGGGAGCAGAGTGCTTTGGAGGTCACAGTCCAGGGGGCAGGTAGGAAGGCCATTCAGGCCACCCTCAAAAGACGGACTTAAAACCCCACCCCCATTTTACACTAAGCCACGCCCAAACTTGGTTAGGCCATGCGCCCTCCCACTCCTCAGCTGACAAGGATTGAAAAAATGAAGTTAAAAATCTAATTCTGGGTCCCGCTAAGCCATGCCCCCGACCCGGTTAGGTTACGCCTTCTCCCACTCCTCAGCTGACAGGGATTGAAAAAATTAAGTTAAAAATCAACTTCTGTCAGCTGCAGAGATGGGAGGGACAGTGACTTTCTCCCTGCAGCTCACACATAGACAGCACAGTGCTGCTGTCTTAGAGTGAGCTGTTCAAAAGTGCACGCCCCCTATCCAGTTAGGCCATGCCCCCTCCCACTCCTCAGCCGACAGGGATTGAAAAAATGAAGATAAAAATCAACTTCTGTCAGCTGCAGGGGTGGGAATGAGGGAGACCTTCTCCCTGCAGCTCATGCTCAGACAGCACAGTGCTTCTGTCTGAGAGTGAGCTGTTCAAAAGGAAATCCCTGTGTCCTTCCAGGCCCTACGCCAGACGGAGGACAGGGAGTCTGAAATCCGGACTGTCCGGCCTAAAACTGGACCTCTGGCCACACTAGGGGAAGGCTGATGTGGTGGTCACAGTTAAGGGGATGGTCCGCTATAGAGGTCAGTGTTAAGGGGCAGATTGCTGTAAAGGCCGCTGATAAGGGGACAGGCCCCTGTGGAGGTCACTGTCAAGGGGGTGATGTGCTGTGAAACTCACTGTTAAAAGGGAAGGCTGCTGTAAAGGTCAAAGTTAAGGGGGTGGGCTGCTGTGCAGGTCCCATTTTAAGGGACGGTTCACTGTTAAGGGGTGGGGACTCCAGGTTTCCATAACAACCCAGATACACAGCTCAGCAGACATTATCACAAAGGATAGGATTAGATACATAGTTCAGCAGACAGTATCACACATGACAGGATTAGATACAGAGCTCAGCAGGCAGTATCACACAGGATAGGATTAGATACATAGCTCAGCAGACAGTATCACACAGGATAGGATTAGATACACAGCTCAGTAGATCATATCACACAGGATAGGATTAGATACACAGCTAAGCAGACAGCATCACACAGGATAGGATTAGATACACAGCTCAGCAGACAGTATCACACAACATAAGATTAGATACACAGCTTAGCAGACAGTATCACACAGGATAGGATTAGATACACAGCTCAGCAGACAGTATCACACAGGATAGGATTAGATACATTGCTCAGCGGACAGTATCACCCAGGATAGGATTAGATACACAGCTCAGCAGACAGTATCACACAGGATAGGATTAGATACACAGCTCAGCAGACAGTATCACACAGGATATGATTAGATACATAGCTCAGCAGACAGTATCACATAGGATAGGATTAGATACACAGCTCAGCAGACAGTAGGGTGGGGTGCTGTAGACTAGAGGTCACTGTTATGGGGGATACCGTCAATATATTTTAATGACACACAGAAACATTAAATAAAATAGATGAAATATACCCGTGCGAAGCCAGGTCCTTCTGCAAGTCTCCTATATATCTAAAAATGAGTTTCTGTCTGTCTGTCTGTTCTTTATGCACGACCAAACTACTAGACCGATCTTCACCAAATTTGGCACACAGGTACATCAGGTGTCCGGGGAGATTTTAGACCAGGTCTCAGCTCTCTAGGACGTACCGTTCCTGAGATATTCCCAAAAAAATGAATGCATTAGCCAATACAAGCCTGCAAATCTTTCTCTTCATATCCCAACTGCCATACACACAGTCACATGTCGCTTATCAGCCAATAGAAGCTCGCAGGCCCTTAGTCTCCTCATATAAACAGTTTTACTCTAGGTTTCCATAGCAACCCAGCCATTTTTCTTCACTGCTTTAGGTCAGCTTTAGGCTAGGGCTACACAACGACAATAAGTCGCACAACACATAGAGCACATCTACACTGCTGCACGCATCTATCTTGGATGGATTTTTTGCGACTATCGTGTCGCAGTCGCAGCATGTCGCATGTCGCAGTGAAACACCTAACCCTTTCATAAAAAAATTGTTGTGCGACATTGGTACGACAAAATGTCACGCCACACATGTCTTCATGTAGCCCTAGCCTTAAGGGAGCAGGGGCCACTATTAAATCGGCAGCTGCTGTGGAGATCACTGTTAAGGGGGCAGGGACCACTATTAAAGGGGCAGCTGCTATGGAGGTCACTATTAAAGTGGCGTGCACTGTGGAGGTCACTGTTAAAGGGGTGTTCACTGTGGATGTTACTGTTAAGGGGACGGGCACTGTGGAGGTCACTGTTAAGGGGGCAGGGGCCACTATTAAAGCTGCAGATGCTGTGTAGGTCACTGTTAAGTCAGCAGGGTACTGTGAGGTCACTGTTAAGGGAGCAGGGTACTGTGGAGGTTACTGTTAAGGGAACGTGGTACTGTGGCAGTCACTGTTAAAGGGACCGGTGCTGTGGAGGTCTCTGTTAAAGGGGCAGGGAACAGTGGAGGTCACAGATAAGGGGACAATACCCTATGGAGGTCGGTGTTAAGGGGCGGGGTTCTGTAGAGGTCACTGTTAAGGGGCGGGCCCCTGAGGAGGTGACTGTTAAGGAAGTGGGGTGCTGTGAAACTCACTGTTTAAGGGGCGGGCTGCTGTGAACGTCAAAGTTAAGGGGATGGGCTGCTGTGCAGGTCCCATTTTAAGGAGGCGGGGCACTGTGAGGGGGTCAGTGTTAAAGGGATTCTGTCACCAGATTTAACCCTATTAAGCTAGCTGACATTAGCGATGTGCTATTGTCAGCGAAAAATAACTAGCCTATCCCTACTTTAATCTATGCCCCTGTTATGCCAGAAATCTAACTTTTATAATATGCTAATTAGCCTCTAGGGGCAGGGGGGGGCATTGTTCCTGCTCCTAGAGGCTCCATTCTCCCACCTTTGTCGCCTCCCTCCAAATCCTGATTGACAGGGCCAGGCAGCGCTCGCATCTGTCTGCCAGCCCTGTGCTCTGGTGAAATCTCGCGCCGTTCAGTATTCAGTACAGCCGCGGTGAGGAAGCTGGCAGCCTGCGAGCGTCTTTCCCTCATTGCACCTGCACCGAATGCTGAACTGCTCTGTCTCTCTTTATATATATGTATATATATATTATATACAACAGTGTAGTGATACATGAGGTAGCACAGGAATGGGATTCAGCCAGTTCCCTCAGGTTCTTCAAATCCGGTTGTTAAAATCAGAGCGGCAGCTGGAGATAAGTGCTCCTTAGTCTTTTTAAAAGTTGGATGGTAGGTGTGTGTAGTGTATATATGGTGTATTTATGTGTATGTGTGTTGCATATATATAGTGTATATATATGTAAACGTGTGTTCGGACGCCCCGTGTCCGCCATTGAGTAGGGAATCTGTTGTTAAAAATTTGGATGCCACAAGGCACAGTAGATGCAGTGTGTTAACATATATAGTATATACAGCAGTGTACTGATGTGAGGTACGAGGTATAGTTAATGCAGTGTGTAAAGATATATAGCCTACACTGCAATGTACTGATATGTGCGGTACAATACACAATAGTTGCAGTGTGTAAAGATATATATTATATACAGCAGTCTACTGATGTGAGGTACAAGCTGTAATTTATACCTCATACCTCATATATCAGTCACTGCTGTATATACTGGCCACGAATGGGTAGTGAGAGGGGCTATGAATGGGACATGGAGGCGAAATTTTGATTCTTGCAATGGGGCCCAGTGATTTCTATGCAAGCCCCTGGCATACATACACCTTTTTGATCACTTTTTATTCAACAATAAAGTACACCATAATGCCCCCAGTAGTAATAATTCTCCTTATAATGTGATAGTAGAAAAATGCCCCCTAATGTGTGCCAGAACAAAAAATGCCCCCTTAAACTGAGCGCTGGTACAAAAAATGCCCCCTTATTATCTGTGCCAGTGCAAAAAATGCCTCCTAATAATTTGAACTAGTATAAAAATGTCCCCATTCTGTGCCTTCAATTGAACTAATGTTCACATAGTGCCACTATAATGTGTGTCAGTATAAAATATCCCTATATAGTGCCGCAGTATATGCCCCCATAATGCTCCCCATAATGTGCCAGTATAAAATGCCCCTATATCATGCTTCCAGTAGATGCCCTCATAGTGTCCCCTATAATGTGTGCCAGTATAAAATGCCCCTGTATAGTGCCCACAGTAGATGATTCTGTCCTCCTCTTCTTTATAGTATCCCCATAATGTGCCAGTAAAAAGTGCCCCTATATAGTGCCCCTATAGTGCTCCTCTCCTCCCCCATAGTGCGCCCAACAGCATTGCTCCAAATGAAAAAAAAACACTAATACTTACCTCCATGTTTCCGGCAGCGATATGATGCAGGCCTCTTCCGGCCTGTGTCCCGTACTGTGTCCCGTCGCTTTAGGCCTAGTGCCTGCAGCCTATCAGATGCTTCTACCCTGCCCCGCTGCAGCATCCAACTGTATCACTGTTCTGAGGACCATGATTCCATTTGCTAAAACTATATCCACAATTATATCCTAAACTATTTCCACAATTCCCCACTGCACTGCTCTGTTTGTGTCTGCTCTCTGCTCATTCATTGCCTGCAAGCAGAGCCTCATGCTCTGCACAAACTGCACATGTTCGACAAGGCCAGGCCAATAGCCTACAGGACGAAACCAGTGGAAACTGAAGAAAACATTAGCTATAGTTGCCTACAAAGCTAATATTTCGACTTCCAGTTCAAGTGTTGGTATGTAAGGACATGCGTGGCATAGCTTTTCTCTCCCCTGTGTTCCCTACCTTACCCCCAAAGAATACCCGCATATCTACCATCTCATACGACTGAGGGAACAACTCTTCTACTTCATGGAGCATTACCTCCTACAGAGTGAAAAGAAACCAGAAGATGCCGAGATCGAGATGCAGGCAGATTCCAATATGGCTCTATCTTCACCACTGAGTCCGGAGTGATGTTCTGGAAGGGAAATTGCTTGAGGTGTGTATGATGCAGGGCCGAGTCATCATAGACATTAAACAATTAGCGTAGGAGGTAAGCCTCGCAGCTAGCGCTTGATATAAAAGAGACACTGGTAGCTACAGTCCAAGCTACACTAACAAGCCTGACGCAGCATAAAACTAGGCTATCTGAGACGGAGCAGTGGATTTCTCAGGCAGAGGACGGCATTATGAGCATCCGTCCCCAGATTTCAAAATTGATTAAGATGGCCTCTGTGTAGGGATGAGCGAACCCGAACTGTATAGTTCGGGTTCGTAACGAATTTTGGGGTGTCCGTGACACGGACCCGAACCCGAACATTTTCGTAAAAGTCCGGGTTCGGGTTCGGTGTTCGGCGCTTTCTTGGCGCTTTTTGAAAGGCTGCAAAGCAGCCAATCAACAAGCGTCATACTACTTGCCCCAAGAGGCCATCACAGCCATGCCTACTATTGGCATGGCTGTGATTGGCCAGTGCAGCATGTGACCCAGCCTCTATTTAAGCTGGAGTCACGTAGCACCGCACGTCACTCTGCTATGATCAGTATAGGGAGAGGTTGCAGCTGCGACGTTAGGGCGAGATTAGGCAGATTAACTCCTCCAAAAGACTTCATTCTGTGATCGATCTGCAGCTGTGGATCATTGAAGTGCTATTATTGACTTGCTCACTTTTTTGAGGCTGCCCAGAGCGTTTTTAGATCACTTTTTTTCTGGGGTGATCGGCGGCCATTTTGTGACTTGTGGTGAGCCAGCACAAGCTATCACCAAGTGTATTTAACCATCGATAGTGTGGTTATTTTGTGCTATATCCTACATCAGCTGCAGGCTGAGCCTGTGTCACCGAAGTGCATTTAACCATCAACAGTCTGGTTATTTTTTGGCCATATACTACATCAGCTGCAGGCTGAGCCTGTGTCACCGAAGTGCATTTAACCATCGACAGTCTGATTATTTTTTGGCCATATACTACATCTGGTGCAGGCTGAGCCTGTGTCACCCAAGTGCATTTAACCATCAACAGTGTGGTTATTTTTTGGCCATATATTACATCAGGGGCAAGTTGAGCCTGTCACCCAGCTCCTAAAAAATAGACCTGACATTTCTATTCAAACAAATCTGTACTGTTTTAGCTGGTTACAAAAGTTATTTGTAGTGACCGTAAAAGCACACTTTTTTTTCTGGGTTGAAAAACCATTCCCAAATTTGCCATTCTCAAAATAACTAGTTTCTGGTATTTGAGGCCTACTTGAAATCTATCCCAAAAAGAATATCTTACATTGAAGGTAGTGATAGTGTCATTCAGAAAAACCTAAGACACACGCTAGCGTGCAGATAGAAGTCTGATTCTGTGATTAAACCTATACCTGTCACACAGCGCAAAAAAAAACAGGCCTCACATCTCTATTTAACCAAATCTGTACTGTTTTAGCTGGTCAAGTTATTTGTAGTGACCGTGAAAGCACACTTTTTTTTCTGGGTTGAAAAACCATTCCCAAATTTGCCATTCTCAAAATAACTAGTTTGTGGTATTTGAGGCCTACTTGAAATCTATCCCAAAAAGAATATCTTACATTGAAGCTAGTGATAGTGTCATTCAGAAAAACCTAAGACACACGCTAGCGTGCTGATAGAAATCTGATTCTGTGATTAAACCTATACCTGTCACACAGCGCAAAAAAAAACAGGCCTCACATCTCTATTTAACCAAATCTGTACTGTTTTAGCTGGTCAAGTTATTTGTAGTGACCGTAAAAGCACACTTTTTTTTCTGGGTTGAAAAACCATTCCCAAATTTGCCATTCTCAAAATAACTAGTTTCTGGTATTTGAGGCCTACTTGAAATCTATCCCAAAAAGAATATCTTACATTGAAGGTACTGATAGTGTCATTCAGAAAAAGCTAAGACACACGCTAGCGTGCTGATAGAAATCTGATTCTGTGATTAAACCTATACCTGTCACACAGCGCAAAAAAAAACAGGCCTCACATCTCTATTTAACCAAATCTGTACTGTTTTAGCTGGTCAAGTTATTTGTAGTGACCGTAAAAGCACACTTTTTTTTCTGGGTTGAAAAACCATTCCCAAATTTGCCATTCTCAAAATTGTGGTAAACGGGAACAATGAGGAAAACATCTAATAAAGGGACGCGGACGTGGACATGGTCGTGGTGGTGTTAGTGGACCCTCTGGTGCTGGGAGAGGACGTGGCCGTTCTGCCACAGCCACACGTCCTAGTGAACCAACTACCTCAGGTCCCAGTAGCCAGCAGAATTTACAGCGACATTTGGTGGGGCCTAATGCCGTTCTAAGGATGGTAAGGCCTGAGCAGGTGCAGGCATTAGTCAATTGGGTGGCCGACAGTGGATCCAGCACGTTCACATTATCTCCCACCCAGTCTTCTGCAGAAAGCGCACAGATGGCGCATGAAAACCAAGCCCATCGGTCTGTCACATCACCCCCATGCATATCAGGGAAACTGTCTGAGCCTCAAGTTATGCAGCAGTCTCTTATGCTGTTTGAAGACTCTGCTGCCAGGGTTTCCCAAGGGCATCCACCTAGCCCTTCCCCAGGGGTGGAAGAGATAGAATGCACTAACGCACAACCACTTATTTTTCCTGATGATGAGGACATGGGAATACCACCTCAGCACGTCTCTGATGATGACGAAACACAGGTGCCAACTGCTGCGTCTTTCTGCAGTGTGCAGACTGAACAGGAGGTCAGGGATCAAGACTGGGTGGAAGACGATGCAGGGGACGATGAGGTCCTAGACCCCACATGGAATGAAGGTCGTGCCACTGACTTTCACAGTTCGGAGGAAGAGGCAGTGGAGAGACCGAGCCAACAGCGTAGCAAAAGAGGAAGCAGTGGGCAAAATCAGAACACCCGCCGCCAAGAGACTCCGCCTGCTACTGACCGCCGCCATCTGGGACCGAGCACCCCAAAGGCAGCTTCAAGGAGTTCCCTGGCATGGCAGTTCTTCAAACAATGTGCTGACGACAAGACCCGAGTGGTTTGCACGCTGTGCCATCAGAGCCTGAAGCGAGGCATTAACGTTCTGAACCTTAGCACAACCTGCATGACCAGGCAACTGCATGCAAAGCATGAACTGCAGTGGAGTAAACACCTTAAAAACAAAGAAGTCACTCAGGCTCCCACTGCTACCTCTTCTGCTGCTGCTGCCTCGGCCTCTTCTGCTGCTGCCGCCGCCTCGGCCTCTTCCTCCGCCTCTGGAGGAACGTTGGCACCTGCCACCCAGCAAACATGGGATGTACCACCAACACCACCACCTGCGTCACCAAGCATCTCAACCATGTCACACGGCAGCGTTCAGCTCTCCACCTCACAAACATTTGAGAGAAAGCGTAAATTCCCACCTAGCCACCCTCGATCCCTGGCCCTGAATGCCAGCATTTCTAAACTACTGGCCTATGAAATGCTGTCATTTAGGCTGGTGGACACACACAGCTTCAAACAGCTCATGTCACTTGCTGTCCCACAGTATGTTGTTCCCAGCCGCCACTACTTCTCCAAGAGAGCCGTGCCTTCCCTGCACAAACAAGTGTCCGATAAAATCAAGTGTGCACTGCGCAACGCCATCTGTGGCAAGGTCCACCTAACCACAGATACGTGGACCAGTAAGCACGGCCAGGGACGCTATATCTCCCTAACTGCACACTGGGTAAATGTAGTGGCGGCTGGGCCCCAGGCGGAGAGCTGTTTGGCGCACGTCCTTCCGCTGCCAAGGATCGCAGGGCAACATTCTTTGCCTCCTGTCTCCTCCTCCTACTACTCAGCTTCCTCCTCCTCTTCTTCCACCTGCTCATCCAGTCAGCCACACACCTTCACCACCAACTTCAGAACAGCACGGGGTAAACGTCAGCAGGCCATTCTGAAACTCATATGTTTGGGGGACAGGCCCCACACCGCACAGGAGTTGTGGCGGGGTATAGAACAACAGACCGACGAGTGGTTGCTGCCGGTGAGCCTCAAGCCCGGCCTGGTGGTGTGCGATAATGGGCGAAATCTCGTTGCAGCTCTGGGACTAGCCGGTTTGACGCACATCCCTTGCCTGACGCATGTGCTGAATTTGGTGGTGCAGAACTTCATTCGCAACTACCCCGACATGTCAGAGCTGCTGCATAAAGTGCGGGCCGTCTGTTCGCGCTTCCGGCGTTCACACCCTGCCGCTGCTCGCCTGTCTGCGCTACAGCGTAACTTCGGCCTTCCCGCTCACCGCCTCATATGCGACGTACCCACCAGGTGGAATTCCACCTTGCATATGATGGACAGACTGTGCGAGCAGCAGCAGGCCATAGTGGAGTTTCAGCTGCAGCACGCACGGGTCAGTCGCACTGCGGATCAGACACACTTCACCACCAATGACTGGGCCTCCATGCGAGACCTGTGTGCCCTGTTGCGCTGTTTCGAATACTCCACCAACATGGCCAGTGGCGATGACGCCGTTATCAGCGTTACAATACCACTTCTATGTCTCCTTGAGAAAACACTTAGGGCGATGATGGAAGAGGAGGTGGCCCAGGAGGAAGAGGAGGAAGAGGGGTCATTTTTAGCACTTTCAGGCCAGTCTCTTCGAAGTGACTCAGAGGGAGGTTTTTTGCAACACCAGAGGCCAGGTACAAATGTGGCCAGACAGGGCCCACTACTGGAGGACGAGGAGGACGAGGATGAGGAGGAGGTGGAGGAGGATGAGGATGAAGCATGTTCACAGCGGGGTGGCACCCAAAGCAGCTCGGGCCCATCACTGGTGCGTGGCTTGGGGGAAACACAGGACGATGACGATACGCCTCCCACAGAGGACAGCTTGTCCTTACCTCTGGGCAGCCTGGCACACATGAGCGACTACATGCTGCAGTGCCTGCGCAACGACAGCAGAGTTGCCCACATTTTAACGTGTGAGGAATACTGGGTTGCCACCCTGCTGGATCCCCGGTACAAAGACAATGTGCCCACCTTACTTCCTACACTGGAGCGTGATAGGAAGATGCGCGAGTACAAGCGCACGTTGGTAGACGCGCTACTGAGAGCATTCCCAAATGTCACAGGGGAACCAGTGGAAGCCCAAGGCGAAGGCAGAGGAGGAGCAAGAGGTCGCCAACGCAGCTGTGTCACGGCCAGCTCCTCTGAGGGCAGGGTTAGCATGGCAGAGATGTGGAAAAGTTTTGTCACCACGCCACAGCTAACTGCACCACCACCTGATACGGAACGTGTTAGCAGGAGGCAACATTTCACTAACATGGTGGAACAGTACCTGTGCACACCCCTCCAAGTACTGACTGATGGTTCGGCCCCATTCAACTTCTGGGTCTCCAAATTGTTCACGTGGCCAGAGCTAGCCTTTTATGCCTTGGAGGTGCTGGCCTGCCCGGCGGCCAGCGTTTTGTCTGAATGTGTATTCTGCACGGCAGGGGGCGTCATTACAGACAAACGCAGCCGCCTGTCTACAGCCAATGTGGACAAGCTGACGTTCATAAAAATGAACCAGGCATGGATCCCACAGGACCTGTCCATCCCTTGTGCAGATTAGATATTAACTACCTCCCCTTAACAATATATTATTCTACTCCAGGGCACTTCCTCATTCAATACTATTTTTAATTTCATTTTACCATTATATTGCGGGGCAACCCAAAGTTGAATGAACCTCTCCTCTGTCTGGGTGCCGGGGCCTAAATGTGTGACAGTGGCCTGTTCCAGTGGTGGGTGACGTGAAGCCTGATTCTCTGCTATGACATGAAGACTTATTCTGTGCTGACATGAAGCCAGATTCTCTGTTACGCGACCTCTCTCCTCTGCCTGGGTGCCTGGGCCTAAATATGTTACAGTGGCCTGTTCCAGTGGTGGGTGACGTGAAGCCTGATTCTCTGCTATGACATGAATACAGATTCTGCGCTGACATAAGGCCAGATTCTCTGTTACGGAACCTCTCTCCTCTGCCTGGGTGCCTGGGCCTAAATGTGTGACAGTGGCCTGTTCCAGTGGTGGGTGACGTGAAGCCTGATTCTCTGCTATGACATGAATACAGATTCTGCGCTGACATAAGGCCAGATTCTCTGTTACGGGACCTCTCTCCTCTGCCTGGGTGCCTGGGCCTAAATGTGTGACAGTGGCCTGTTCCAGTGGTTGGTGACGTGAAGCCTGATTCTCTGCTATGACATGAATACAGATTCTGCGCTGACATAAGGCCAGATTCTCTGTTACGGGACCTCTCTCCTCTGCCTGGGTGCCTGGGCCTAAATGTGTGACAGTGGCCTGTTCCAGTGGTGGGTGACGTGAAGCCTGATTCTCTGCTATGACATGAATACAGATTCTGCGCTGACATAAGGCCAGATTCTCTGTTACGGGACCTCTCTCCTCTGCCTGGGTGCCTGGGCCTAAATGTGTGACAGTGGCCTGTTCCAGTGGTGGGTGACGTGAAGCCTGATTCTCTGCTATGACATGAAGACAGATTCTGCGCTGACATAAGGCCAGATTCTCTGTTACGGGACCGCTCTCCTCTGTCTGGGTGCCGGGGCCTAAATGTGTGACAGTGGCCTGTTCCAGTGGTGGGTGACGTGAAGCCTGATTCTCTGCTATGACATGAATACAGATTCTGCGCTGACATAAGGCCAGATTCTCTGTTACGGGACCTCTCTCCTCTGCCTGGGTGACTGGGCCTAAATGTGTGACAGTGGCCTGTTCCAGTGGTGGGTGACATGAAGCCTGATTCTCTGCTATGACATGAATACAGATTCTGCGCTGACATAAGGCCAGATTCTCTGTTACGGGACCTCTCTCCTCTGCCTGGGTGCCTGGGCCTAAATGTGTGACAGTGGCCTGTTCCAGTGGTGGGTGACGTGAAGCCTGATTCTCTGCTATGACATGAATACAGATTCTGCGCTGACATAAGGCCAGATTCTCTGTTACGGGACCTCTCTCCTCTGCCTGGGTGCCTGGGCCTAAATGTGTGACAGTGGCCTGTTCCAGTGGTGGGTGACGTGAAGCCTGATTCTCTGCTATGACATGAATACAGATTCTGCGCTGACATAAGGCCAGATTCTCTGTTACGGGACCTCTCTCCTCTGCCTGGGTGCCTGGGCCTAAATGTGTGACAGTGGCCTGTTCCAGTGGTGGGTGACGTGAAGCCTGATTCTCTGCTATGACATGAAGAGAGATTCTGCGCTGACATAAGGCCAGATTCTCTGTTACGGGACCGCTCTCCTCTGTCTGGGTGCCGTGGCCTAAATGTGTGACAGTGGCCTGTTCCAGTGGTTGGTGACGTGAAGCCTGATTCTCTGCTATGACATGAAGACAGATTCTGCGCTGACATAAGGCCAGATTCTCTGTTACGGGACCTCTCTCCTCTGCCTGGGTGCCTGGGCCTAAATGTGTGACAGTGGCCTGTTCCAGTGGTGGGTGACGTGAAGCCTGATTCTCTGCTATGACATGAAGACAGATTCTGCGCTGACATAAGGCCAGATTCTCTGTTACGGGACCGCTCTCCTCTGTCTGGGTGCCTGGGCCTAAATGTGTGACAGTGGCCTGTTCCAGTGGTGGGTGACGTGATGCCTGATTCTCTGCTATGACATGAAGACTGATTCTGCGCTGACACGAAGCCAGATTCTCTGCTATGGCATGAAGAGACTGATTCTCTGCTGACATGAAGCCAGATTCTTTGCTATGGCATGAAGAGACTGATTCTCTGCTGACGTGAAGCCAGATTCTCTGCTATGGGACCTCTGTCCAATTGATATTGGTTCATTTTTATTTTTTTAATTTTTATTTTAATTCATTTCCCTATCCACATTTGTTTGCAGGGGATTTACCTACATGTTGCTGCCTTTTGCAGCCCTCTAGCTCTTTCCTGGGCTGTTTTACAGCCTTTTTAGTGCCGAAAAGTTCGGGTCCCCATTGACTTCAATGGGGTTCGGGTTCGGGACGAAGTTCGGATCGGGTTCGGATCCCGAACCCGAACATTTCCGGGAAGTTCGGCCGAACTTCTCGAACCCGAACATCCAGGTGTTCGCTCAACTCTACCTCTGTGTTATCTGATCAGATAGAAGACCTTGAGAACAGGTCACGCAGAAACAACCTTCGATTTATTGGTTTGCCTGAGGATATCAAGCAGCAAGCCCTTAAGCATTTATGTGAGGTTGAACTGCCATGTGCTTTGGGTATGGACTCTGTTCTCAGAGTGGAAAGGGCTTATAGAATACTCGCATACCCGCATATTAACCATCTCATACGACTGGGGGAACAACTCTTCCACTACTAAGAACCATTTTCATGGAGCGTTACCCCCTACAGAGTGGAAAGAAACCAGCAGACGCTGAGAGTGAGATGCAAGCAGATTCCAATATGGCTCCCTCTTCACCACCGCGTGTTCAGTCTGATGTTCCGGAGGGCGAATTGCTTAAGGTGCGTATGATGCAGAGCTGAGTCACCATAGACATTAAACAATTAGCGCTGGAGATAAGCCTCACAGCTACCGTTGATATAAAAGAGACACTGGTAGTTAAAGTCCAAGCTACACTAAAGTCCGGCTATCTGAGGCGGAGCAGCAGATTTTTCAGGCAAAGGATGGTATTATGAGCATCCGTCCCCAGATTTCCAAATTGCTTAAGGTGGCAACTGTGTTATGTGATTGAATAGAAGACCTTTCAAACAGGCTGAGCAAAAACAAACTGCAATTTATTGGTTTGACTGAGGATAGCCACAAGCCATAAGCCCTTAAGCATCTATCTGAGGTTGAACTGCAATGTGCTTTGGGTCTGGACTCTGTTTGCAGAGTGGAAAGGGCCTATATAATAGGTCCCCCAAGACCCTTCTGATTTGTCTCCTAATCGGGTTAAGTTACATCCAAGGCAGGTCATTGCTAGGTACTTAGATTTCTCAGACAAAGAAGACCTTTTATATGCCTACCGCACATGCAAGGAACCATTACAGCTTAGAGGCCATACACTGCTCTTGTTCGGATATTCGGCAGCTGTCAAACAGCGAAGACATGCTTTAAGTGGTGTATGCTCGGCCTTATACAAAAAGGACATGAAGTTTCAGTTGGCATATCCTGCTCTTTGGAGAGTTCATCGTTGAATCTTTATTAGCATCAATTTCCGGGAAAAGTGAACAGGAGACCTTGCCCGATAGCCTCTCCCTACCTCCTTTCAGCCCAGTAAGGATTTTTCATGGGAAGAACCAGCCTCCTTGAATCTGATTTGGTATTCTGGTGCAAATCAGGGCGAAAACATTTTCCCAGATCTCAAACCACCTTCACAGACTCTGCCAGGGCTGGGACAAGGTAGTTTGGCACCCTAGGCAGCGCAAGCAAAATTTGCGCTTCCCCCCCCCCCCCAAATCAATTTAAAGTGATCCTACTTACTAATAAATAGATTAAAACACATTTAAAAGAAGCAGTCAGGGGTAGATCCAGTCACTTACAGGTGATATCTCCAGGGATTCCAGTTGTTCACTTTCCTTTTCTTCTCCATTTGGTCCAGACCATCATGGGCAGATGTCTTTGGTTAGTTGTGAGCAGCACCCTCAGCCACATAAGAAGACACCAGTATTACTATATGGCACATGGGGAACTGTTCTTTTTGAAAATCAGGACTCATCTCAGGTTAATTTGCATATGTAGCTAATCGTTTTTTTTTTACACAATAAAAGCACACAGAGCTATGGGGACTGGGTATTGCGGATGTGCTAGCGGCCATCTAGCAACCCATGTCCTCAGCTCTATACACAAAATCCCGGTGACAGGTTCCCTTTAAATATTTATAACATCTACGCTCTGAATTCTTATCAGAAGCCCTTTCTCCTTGATCAGGAGAATAGGTTGCCTTGATCACCTCCAAAAATTATAGGTGGAGAATTCAACATGCGGACCCAGTCCTGTACAGTGTTCTATCCCTCCCCTGGGGGCCCTTCTAGATTCTGGGTGGCTGGTAGACTGTTAGAGATTATATTACCTGCAAGGTAGGCAATATTCTTTCTACTCTGGGGTTCACAACTACTGGTCACTCTGTGATACCGAGGGTTTAGGCCAGGGATGCTCAACCTGCGGCCCTACAGCTGTTGTAAAACTACAACTCCCACCATGCCCTTCTGTAGGCTGATAGCTGTAGGCTGTCCAAGAATGATGGGAGTTGTAGTTTTGCAACAGCTGGAGAGGCGCAGGTTGAGCATGCCTGGTTTAGGCTATCCATCTGGAAGACATGATCTCATCTGACCAGTCCTCCCTTTCCTTGGATCTACTGGATTGTTTCCCTAAAGGCTCTAACTATCTATGCTGCTTTCCTTTTTTTTTTCTTTTTTTTTTTTAGCAAAGGATGAATCATTTCACAATTATTATGGAGCTGGTGGGATAAATACGCCCATGACAATTTTGCACACTTTAATGATCACTTACTTTTTTAGGAGACTCCTAAAGTGGTGATCAGCATCCTTGCCCATGTAAATGGCTGGAAAAAAGCAGTGAACAATATGCTGCTAAAGGTGAGATTTTGTGTAAAGCCTATACAACTTTTATTGCTTTTTCCTCTCCTGTCTATAGGGAGCTCTGGGGAACGGCCAAGTGAGACTTCGATGTTTGGGCGGAAAGGAAGGATAACTTCACTAGATCTCAAACTGACAATTTGGGAACAAGGCAGGTAAATTGTTGGCTAATATGGTTAGGGCCAGTAGAACTCTTCAAGTTATCAACTCTTTGAAACGTCCAGATGATACTCTGAGTTTGAATCCCCATGAAATCAACACACTATTGGGGTCAGTGCCAGCTGAGGAGAGTCAAAGATTCCTATCCAAGGTTAGTCTCCCTAAATTAGACCCAGCACAACTAATAGCCTTAAATGTCACTAACACTGGAGAGGAAATAAGGAAGGTAATATGCTCCTTGCAATTGGGTAAAGCCCGGGATCTGATGGGTACAGTGCAGTGGCGTTCCGCCCATAGAGGCAGACCACGCCATTGCTATGGGGCCCGCGGCACTGGGGGGCCCAGAGCGCAGAGAAGGCCCCGCCCACACTATTTGGCCCCGCCCACTCATGGCAGCCTATAGCGCTATGCGGCTGCTCTGCTTTTATGAGCCAACTATTCTTCCGCAATCGCCCCACCCCCCCCCGGCGCCAAAGTTTGACCAGATCCTGACCTCCTCCTGACCTGCTGATCCTGACTGCTGTCTGCTGTGGAATCAGACAGGATCAAACCAGCCTGCAACCAGCCTGGCCAATCAGCACAAGACAATTCTGTTGAGGCAGCTGCTGATTGGCCAGTGGCAGTGTGCGCAAGGGAGGCGGGAGAATTGGTTCGCCGTCGGCCATCGCCAGTGTGCCTGAGAGGAGACGAAGAAGGAAGAAGCACCCTGTCCCTGGCTGGTCTGAAGAACCGTTCATCCGTCCTGACTCCTGCCTGAAGGCTGCCGTGTCACTGCCTGGCTCTGGCTGCCTGAGACGAGTGAGACAGAGAGAGAGAGCAGACTGACAGTCAGCCCTCAGCACTGCAGAGACTAGGTATGATCGAGTCGATGTCTTGATAATGTCAGATACTCAGATTTTACCTGACAGGCCAGGCAGCAAGAGAGAGGAGGGGTGGGGAGGGAGGGGGACAGCCAGGACAGGGTGGGACATGCTTCAATCCCACTCCAGTGAGTCCTGTTGTCCTCTATGAGCCCCAAAATGCCCATGGGGAGAAGTAGGAAGAAAGCACACTGTCCTGAGATTTTTTTGGGGGGCATTAGGGGTTGGGGGAGCTCATAGAGGACAGTGTGCTTTCCTCCTACACCTACCTACTCCTTTCTAACAACCCCCCCCCCCGGGCATTTTGGAGGGCATTAGGGTTGGACGGATATTAACCCCTCTAACTCCTTGCTGCTAATGCTGAATGTGCACATTCAGCATCAGCAGCAAAGAGTTAAAGGGGTTTAAAAGAGTTAAGGAGTTTAAAGAGTTAAGTTTTAAGGAGTTAAAGGGGTAAAAATACATGTACATTTTATACGTTACTGGTTAATAATAAAATAATTTTTTTATCCCTAACAGTTTCAGTAGGTCATGTATAAATTTATTTAATGGGGGTGTGGCATGGGAGGAGCCAGGTCAGGTATTCGGAGGGGCCATGGTGGGTAGTGGGCGGGATTAAGGGGCCCAATTCTGATTTTTGCTATGGGGCCCAGTGATTTCTATGTACGCCCCTGGTACAGTGGTAACTTTTACAAAGTCAGATCTTTACAGATAATTCCTACTTAGAAAGCCCTCATTTAATTCCTTTTTGAAAGGTAAAAAGTTGTCTTTACAGGCTAATACTGCATACATCAAAGTTATTACTTAAGGAAGGTAATCTGAAGCAAGCAGCCTCATACAGCCCTATCTCCCTGATTAATCAGGATCTAAAAATAATGTCCAAAATAATGGCTGACAGGTTAGTGGTTTTATTGTCTTCTCTAATTGGAACCCTCAGGTGAGGTTTGTTTGAGGAAGATCCGCAGTTATAAATGTCATAAAGGTCCTGCTCTAGCCACTATTGATGCAGAAAAAGCCTATGACTGTGTGAGATGGCTGGAGCAGATGCTAGATGTGATGGGGATCTTTTCGGGTTTTCCTGCAGGACCTATAAGACAGCTTGTGCAATTATTTTCTAAACAGTGCAGGTTGTAGGTCCCTAGGAAATATCGGCATTCTTTGTATTCTTATAGCTGATACCCATATAGGCATCAAGATTGGTTGCACCAAAGACCTCATTTAGAAGTTGAATTTTTCACCTGTAAGATCATTCAATGATTTACAATGGTGGAAGAACCTCCCTTTATCCTTGCTAGGTAGATGTAATCTTTTAAAAATGATATGTATTTCCAGGTTATTATATCCCATGCACACTATCCCCATGCTTCTGAAATGTAAGGATGTAGAAAAACTAAATAAAGCTAATACTTTATTTTGGCAGGGAGGCGACCCCAAATATCCAAATTGATGGCTCCTGGGGGTAAGGTTGTTCTTGGGCTACTAGACATTAGAAGCTATAATTCAGCATTTATTATGAAGCATGTTATGGATTAGGTAGGCGGTCTAGTCATTTTTCCGTCTATGAGCTGGAATCTTATCGATGCGCCCCATGGAATTTATGCCTCTTACATACCCCTTTGGGATCCTTGCCGCAATGTGCTAGGCAGTCTGTGGCCATACGAGGCACCATCATTACTTGAAAGGCGGTTTGTAAAAAGCTGAACTTATCCTTTAGAATCTCCCTGCATCTTCCTTTATGGAATAACCCTGATTTTATTTCAGGGTCAGAGAGTAAGCTATTTGAAGAGTGGAAAGTGAAGGGAATAATGACAGTTGAGCATCTTTTACAGCCTCAAGAGCCTTGATGGTTCACCCAGGAAAAATTGATCTCCAGCTTTGGCTTACACCTGAATCAATGTTCCAGTTTTCTTTAAGAGCTGGGCTACTCAATTAGGTGATGCTCCAATTGGTGATAAGATACTTAAAGGGTGACCCTGGGTGTGCAAATATGTTATAAATGAGATTTGGAGGGACCAACATTTTATAATAATGCACAATGCCCTATATGCTTTTAATTTACCTAAAGCAAAAAGTAAACCGGATTGCCTGACATTTTACCCCAAAACAGTAGGTACAGACCTCCTTCATATCTTCAAGTGAAGGTTTTCTGGTCTGAAATATATCAGTTGCATGTTAAGTTACAAATTCCAGCGCCTCCTCTTTTCATACTGATTAGCGATGAGCAGCATAGGCAATATTCGTTTTTGTGATATTTCACAAATTTTTCACATATCGCAATCAATTTGCGATTTCTAAAATTCGTGATCTCCAGTCATTATTTTTGCCATTGCGCAAATCGTCACTAATGATGCACATTTATTTTAATACATTTTATCAGGTCTGGGTAGATATTACTGATTGGTGCACTAAGTATTGTTGCGAAACCACAGCACTATGTCTGTAGCATGTACAGTTGCAATAAAAAGTATGTGAACCCTTTGGAATGATATGGATTTCTGCACAAATTGGTCATAAAATGTTATCTGATCTTCATCTAAGTCACAACAATAGACAATCACAGAGTTAATATAGTGGGACCGCGCTGCTCCTTGTTCACACAAGGCGTTTTTCCAGGAATGCAGGTAATCACTTTCTCTGGCTCAAGACAGACACCCTTCAGTTGGATAGTGGTGTGTTTCAACCCAGATATGCTGGATCGTTAAAGGCTTTTCTGCAAGATGTCATAAATCACACAATAGTGAGAGTACTTTGCCAATATGATAGTATTCTTTCCGCACAGTCCAGGCTGTGCGGAAAGAATACTATCATATTGATATGCTGAATAACCTTTTTACTTCTGTGAGTATAATAAAACAGAAAGTTTTTACTGTGCCGGAGGTACTCTCACTATTGTGTGATTTATGACATCTTGCAGAAAAGCCTTTAACAATCCAGCATAGATTTGCTGAGCTTCAATCTGGGTTCAAGCACACCACTATCCAACTAAAGGGTGTCTGTCTTGAGCCAGAGAAAGTGATTACCTGCATTCCTGGAAAAACGCCTTGTGTGAACAAGGAGCAGCGCGGTCCCACTATATTAACACTTTGCATTTGTGAAGAACCCACTTCATTTCGGGAGACCAGCAGCGCAAGTACCGTTGAAACCTAGTGACTCATTTTATTTCATTTTAATAGACAATCACAGTCTGCTTAAACTAATAACACACAAATAATTAAATGTTACCTTGAACACACCATGCAAACATTCACAGTACAGGTGGAAAAAGTATGTGAACCCCTAGACTAATGACATCTCCAAGAGCTAATTGGAGTGAGGTGTCAGCGAACTGGAGTCCAATCAATGAGATGAGATTGGAGGTGTTGGTTACAGCTGCCCTGCCCTATAAAAAACACACACCAGTTCTGGGTTTGCTTTTCACAAGAAGCATTGCCTGATGTGAATGATGCCTCGCACAAAAGAGCTCTCAGAAGACCTACGATTAAGAATTGTTGACTTGCATAAAGCTGGAAAGGGTTATAAGTATCTTCAAAAGCTTTGCTGTTCATCAGTCCACGGTAAGACAAATTGTCTATAAATGGAGAAAGTTCAGCACTGCTGCTACTCTCCCTAGGAGTGGCCGTCCTGTAAAGATGACTGCAAGAGCACAGCGCAGACTGCTCAATGAGGTGAAGAAAAATCCTAGAGTGTCAGCTAAAGACTTACAAAAGTCTTTGACATATGCTAACATCCCTGTTAGCGAATCTAAGTTTGATGGGAGGATACCACAGAGGAAGCCACTGCTGTCCAAAAAAAACATTGCTGCTCGTTTACAGTTTGCACAAGAACACCTGGATGTTCAACTGCAGTACTGGCAAAATATTCTGTGGACAGATAAAACCAAAGTTGAGTTGTTTGGAAGAAACACACAACACTATGTGTGGAGA
Organism: Bufo bufo; assembly: GCF_905171765.1. NCBI lineage: Eukaryota > Metazoa > Chordata > Amphibia > Anura > Bufonidae > Bufo > Bufo bufo. The sequence continues at coordinate 506,702,094 of NC_053391.1, forward strand.
AAAAGTGGCACAGCACACCAACATCAAAACCTCATCCCAACTGTGAAGTATGGTGGTGGGGGCATCATGGTTTGGGGCTGCTTTGCTGTGTCAGGGCCTTGATAGATTGCTATCATCGAAGGAAAAATTAATTCCCACGTTTATCAAGACATTTTGCAGGAGAACCTAAGGCCATCTGTCCACCAGCTGAGGCTCAACAGAAGATGGGTGTTGCAACAGGACAACGAAGTAAATCAACAACATAATGGCTTAAACAGAAGAAAATACGCCTGACCTCAACCCGATTGAGATGCTGTGGCATGACCTCAAGAAAGCGATTCACACCAGACATCCCAAAAATATTGCTGAACTGAAACAGTTCTGTAAAGAGGAATGGTCAAGGATTACTCCTGACCGTTGTGCATGTCTGATCTGCAACTACAGGAAACGTTTGGTTTAAGTTATTGCTGCCAAAGGAGGTTCAACCAGTTATTAAATCCAAGGGTTCACATACTTTTCCACCTGCACTGTGAATGTTTACATGGTGTGCTCAATAAAAACATGGTAACATTTAATTCTTTGTGTGTTATTACTTTAAGCAGACTGTGATTGTCTATTGTTGTGACTTAGATGAAGATCAGAAATCCATATCATTCACATACTTTTTCTTGCCACTGTATGTATGGACATCAGAGAAACAGTAATTCCTATCACACTACCTAACACCCTGCACTGGAACCTATCAGCTACACTACACCGCTATCTAACCTACACTGACTATCTCCCGCTAACTAGCTAATGTAATTGGATAAGGAATAGGATCCAGATGAAAGCACAGAGCACAGCAATGTCACTGCTTTCTTTCTCAGAACTGCAAAAAAAAAAAATGGCTGCTGGGGAGTTTCTTATATAGTAAAGGGGTAGGCAACTTTCCTATTGGTTGCTAGGGGTGTTGCTAAGCTCAGACAAAGGCATTGCAGCCTTCTAATTGGCCCACAAGCAAGAAGGGAGGTTACTGATGAAAAACAAAATAATATTAGCAATTACGAATATATAGCACTATATTCTACATCTTCGCAAATTCTCGAAGTGACGATATTCGCGATAAAAATTTGCGATTAGAATATTCGCGATCAACACTTATAATGATTAGTGTTGGCCGCGAATATTCGAATTGTGAAAATTAATTGCGAATATTGCACCAAAATATTCGCATCATTAGTGCCAATTAGCGCAATCGCGAATATATTGGAGCACTTTAACTGCATATAAAGCCATTTTTAATGTTCTGCGGTACCAACTATTTTCTCCAGTCTCAGGAAACTTCTAGCAGCTTGGAAAATGTAGAAAATGTGACCCACGTCTGTATTTTGCGGGCATTACGCAAATATTACATTGCCGATTTTTCGCAATCAAGAAAATAATCTCGAATTCGGGAATTTGTCAATATATGACGAATATTCACCCAAATATTAGTGAAATATCGCGAATTCGAATATATACCCTGCCGCTCATCACTAATAATGATTTATAATTTTCATTACTTGGCCAGAGATCACACTGGGACTGCGGCGAGGGCTAAATACTTACACCTGCTGTTGTTTCCAAGTTTGGCTACAAGCTTCTCCACCACAGGTGGAAAAAGTTATAGATCAGCTGAAACACCTTTTGCTCTTAGACAAACTAAATGCTGAACATTGTAAAAATCAACGTACAGCTTCTTCAAGCGTTGGTTGACCTTCATCATGACTTTTTTCTCAGAGGAAGAATTCACACCATTGATATCACTGCCTACGTTAACTAATTTGTATATCAGAGAGACCACGTGGGGAAGTTTCCTTGGCCCAAAATTGTCTATCTCACTACCTCTGTGCTCGGGCTGTGCACCACATGATGATGATAAACTTGATGATAAATATGATATATGCGATTGAGGTTTCAACTATTTATTTGTGATTTCATTACACTCACTGGATATGTCAACATTTCTTATGATTGAAAAAGCTCTTTTGATGAACTGAACATCTTTTTGTACAAATAATGATAGATGTTTTGTTTTCTGTGTGTTTTCTGTGTTACTATACAGGATTGTTATCCCATTTGTTGTTTTTGTTATAATAATATAAAAAGATATATTTTTTTAAAAATGGTAATATTTTTGGGAGTAAACCGTAGAAGCCAGTTAATAACAGTATATTATAGACTTTATTAGCATATCATATGCTATATAGTTAAACATAACTTTTACTTCATACAACTGGAATACCCCATTAAAGAGAATCTGTCACCTCCAAAATGGGTTTTAACATAAGTATACTGGCATGTAATTTTGGTGCCCTGACACAAATATCTTTTGGAAACCTGGTGCTCTAAGCCTGAGAAATACATATTTTATTTTTAGGCTAATAAAGTTTTAGTTCGATGCACCATCACTCTGCTAGTACTGCCGACAAGAGCCTTCTCTTCTAGTTTGATTTGCAGTCCCTGTGAATTAATCTATAGGGGACCATCTGGCCATTAAAAGTGTTTTTTAATCCCTTCACAGTTTCACAGGTAGCCTGTCAGAACTTCATAGACTGCAATAGTATTCTATTGCATTGTATGGGACAAACAACCAGAATATTGCAGGTAATATTTTAAGGGGACTAAAAAGTACAGTTGAAGAAAAGTTTTTAAGAATACAAAAAAAGCTCAAAAAAAATTAAAATCACCTTTCCCCCTTTCTCTAAAAATGCTGTTTGTTGGTCACAGCGTTCCCCAAAAGATTGAATAAAAAGTGATAACAAAGTTGCATATACCCCAAAATGGTACGAATATGAGCTACAACTCGCTGCACAAAAATGAGCCCTCACAAAGGTATGTAGACAAATAGAATATAATGATGAAAAGAGAAAAACTGTTAAATGATTTTTATTTAAGCGGTAGCACATAATATGTAAGTAGTAGCACATAATAGAAGTGAATAAATTTGGTATCACTATAATTGTACCGCCCCACAGAATAAGGCTGCCATTTCATGTTTAGCAAATAGTGAATGCCGTAAACACAAAACCTCAAAAACATTGCAGAATTGCTTTTTTTTCACCTCACAAATAATATTTTCCCATTTTCCAATACAAGCTATGGTAAATTAAATGATGCCATTAAAATACAACTTGTCCCACGTAAAATAAGCTCTAATTTGACTATGTGAATGGAAAACATTATGGCTCTTGAAATTTGGGGAGGGAAAAGAAAAAAATGAATATTGGCCTGGTCCTTAAGGGGTTGAACAAAAACTATCAGAATGGCTTAAAGGGAACCTGTCACCTCTAGAATGCTACCGTCACTGAGCATTTCTAAATGTTTATTGTGTTACCCTAAAAATATAAATTACACTTTTAATTTAATTTGCAGACTAATTCAATAAGTATTATGCATTTTTGTACTTCCCACCTTTTATGCAAATTAACATAAACGAGTCATATCTTACTTGTGTGACCAGAGAAGTGTCATATTTTCAAGCTCTGACTCATCTCAGGTTAATTTGCATATGTATCAAATAGTTTTTTTTACACAATAAAAGCACACAGAGCTATTGGGACTGGGTATTGCGGATGTGCTATCGGCCATCTAGTAACCCATGTCCACAGCTCTATATCCAAAATCCTGGTAACAGGTTCCCTTTAAAAAAGTTATACTTTGTCATTTTCTCCATTGCTGCCATTCCAATGCTTCCTAGATATCCAATATTCTCTACTTCCTGGTCTCTCTTGACACTACGTTCTCAGCTAATCAATGGCTGTAGTGTGACCCATCTCCGTCAGTGATTGGTTGAGTGGTCATTCCTTTTTGTGAAGAGGGACCAGGAAGTTGAGACTAGCAGGTACCAAGGTACCATTGGAATGAGAGTAGCAGGATGGAAGATTACAAGTGATTATCACTAGAGATGGCCTTGCGGTTCGCCCGGCGGTCTTTTCGCAGCAAACTTTGCTCGTTCGCTGAACAGGCGAACATATGGTGATGTCCCCCGGAGCCATATTCTTTGCATTGTGCAGAACTTTGACCCATGACACATCCATCAGGTGGGTCAGGACAGCCAATTGAGACGTTTCAGCACATAGACACACCCCCTACCCTATGAATAAACCCAATCTGGCCACCATTTTACATTCTGTTTTTTGCCAGTGTAGGGAGAGGTTGCTGTGTGGAGCAGGGACAGACTATTAGAGAGTATAGACATCAAACACTAGCTAATAGGGCCACAAAACTCCTTTTAAGGACTGGTATAGGTGTTCTATCGATAGGTGTGACATCCTGAGGGGTGTAATATACCTATAATACAATTTCTATATAGTGCATTTGTATTGTGCTGCATTTGTGTGCGGTTCAGCTGAGATACCACAGCTACACAGAGGGACAAACGCCATTGGAACAACTAATTGCAACTGGTGTGATATAACAGTTGCCCCCCAAAAAATCTGATTGAGGCAGGGGTGCGATATACCTAGAATATAATTTCGATATGGTGCATTTGTATTGTGCAACATTTGTGTGCGGTTCTGCTGAGAGACTGCAGCTATACAGAGGTACAAACATCATTGGAACAACTAATTTCAACTGGTGTGATATAACAGTTGCCCCTAAAAAATTTGATTGAGGCAGGGGTGCAATATATCTAGAATATAATTTCTATAGAGTGCATTTGTATTGTGCAGCATTTGTGTGCGGTTCTGGTCCCCGCTGTTGCTGCCTACTTCGAGATCTCTAATGTCAGTGTTGGTGAAGGTGACGATGATGATGTGTCGATGGACGTCACGTGGTTGCCCTCAAGAGAGGAAAAGGAGGGGAGTTCATAGGGAGAGGGAGTAGCAGATATGGAGGAAAAGGAGGAGAAGCAAGCAGAACTTGCAGTGCCCAGGAGGCAAAAAGCTGAATGAAAATGTATCTGGAGCGAGCCATCCACTATGCACGGTCACTTCTGGCGCTCCCAGGACGCCGGCACATGGCTCCGCAGTGTGTTTTTTTTTTAACGTGTCAGCTGCTGATAATAGTGTCGCCATCTGAATCCTGTGCTGTCAATGCATAAGTCGCGGTAAGCCCAACACTCACCTAGAGACGACCGCATTAAGAAGGCACCTGGCCTCCCATCACCGAGCCCAGTGGGAGCAACGCCATCAGAACCCACAAAGCCACACTCCAGGTACTCCACATCCTGCCTCTTCTTCTTCTCCTCTCTCCTTCCATTTGTCCTCCAGTTCACCTTCCACCATGCCGTCGTTGCGTTCATCTGGCACAAGGCAGGCTTCTGTGACCCAAATGTTCGAGCATAAAAAAATTATGATGCCGGATAATCCTCTTGGCCAACGGCTGACCGCTTACTTGTTGGAACTGCTAGCCTGCCAACTACTGCCATATAAATTGGTGGACTCGGAGGCCTTTAGAAAATTTGTGGCCATTGGCACAACGCAATGTGAGGTTCCGGGAAGGAAATACTTCTCCCAGAAGGGCATCACTGAACTATATGGCCACGTTCAGCGGCAAGTTAATATATCTCTGGCACACAGTGTCAGTGCCAAGATACATCTGACCACAGACACGTGGTCTAGCAAAAACGGGCAGGGAAGGTACATAACTTTAATTGCCCACTGGGTGAACCTTCTGACGGCCGTCAAGCATGTAACCCGTGACACCAGTGTGGATTTGGTGTTTCCGCCACGGATTGCATGCAGGCCTGCCTTTTCTTCTCCTCCAACTCCATCCTCCGTCTCCTCCACAGCTGACTCCTCCTTTTCCACTGCTACCGCCTCTTCCACTGCACCCCCCAAGCTCCCCCCAGAACCTATTCGATGTGCCAGGTGAGACGTTGCCATGCTGTCTTGTGGCTGTTGTGCTTGAAAGCCAAGAGCCTCACCGGTCATGCACTCCTTTCAGCTCTACGGTCACAGGCCGATCAGTGGCTAACCCCACTGACAGTTGGTAAAGTGGTGTGCGACAACGGTGCCAATCTGCTGAGCGCAGGGCAAAATGACACACGTTTCATGCATAGCACACGTCCTGAACTTAGTCGTGCAGCGGTTCGTTGCCAAATACCTGGGGTCCAAGACGTCTTGCGGCAGGCCAGGAAAATCTCTGGCCATTTTAGATCTTACACGGCCATGGCTCGCCTTGCTGATGTTTAGCGGCGACACCACTTGCCCGTCAGATGTCTGATTTGTGACTGCCCGATGCGCTGGAACTCCACCTTGTATATGCTTGATAGGCTTCTCCAGCAGAAACGCGCCATTAACGACTACCTGTACGAAATCTGCGGCAGGAAAGGTTCTGGGAGCTTGTTTTTTTTTCCCCGCCCCAGTGGCTTGTCATGCACGATGCATGCAGACTTCTGCAGCCATTTGATGAGATCACCAATCTTTCAGTTGCAGCCAGAATGCCATCAGTGACATCGTACCTTACGCATTCTTTCTGGAGCGTGCATTGCGTCATATTATTGATCAAGCCGTCGAGGAGCAAGAGCTGGAAGATGAGGAATTTGCAATGCTGAATGAATTCCCAGGTGGGGCTACTCAATCTGAGACAAGTCAGCAGGAGTCTGAAGAGGAGTCAGAGGAGGATGGTGCCCGGGGGGAGGAGGAGGAGGAAGAGAAAGAAGAGCAGGCTTTAAACTTTTCTGGGATCCCTGCTGTTGTCCATGGATGGGGGGGAGGAAACCGAGGAAGACATTCTCCTAGGCGATAAGCAGGAGCAAGGCCACTCCACCACTTCCAATTTAGTGCAAATGGGGGCCTTCATGCTCCAGTGTTTGAAGAGGGACCCCCGTATAAAAAGCATAAAGGCCAAGGACCAGTACTGGATGGCAACGTACTTAGACCCCGGTACAAACACAAAATGGTGGACATGTTACCAGCATCACAGAGGGCTGTCAGAATGCAGCATTTCCAGGCCTTGCTACGAGAGATGCTGCATTTTGCTGTTGCGGGCTCTGGCAGAGTAATTCCCACTTACAGAGAAACAGTTGCGAGTACCAATCCTACAGCGCATGCAAGAAGAGGGCGGTTTGAAGATGAGTTGGTCACTTTGGATATGAGATCATCCTTGCAGCCGACCCATCGACAGTCGCCCTCCGGATGCAGCCTCAGGGAACGCCTAGACCGACAGGTGTCCGACTGCATCGGGTTAACGGCCGATGTGAACGCTCTGAGAAGCGAGGAACCCCTTGACTACTGGGTGTGCAGGCTTGACCGGTGGCCAGAGCTGGCACAATTTGCCATGGAACTCTTGGCTTGCCCCTCGTCGAGTGTTCTGTCCAAAAGGATGTTCAGCGCAGCAGGGGGGATCGTGACCAATAAGCGCACTTACCTAGCTCACGACAATGTTGACTACCTCACATTTCTAAGAAAATGAATGAGGCATGGATCTCGGAGGAATTCAACACCTGTGACGACCATGTTTAATTAACTTTCCTCATGACAGCCCACAAATATCTGCCACCACCCTGAACAAATAATGGTCCCTGTCATAAAAGGCCTTTTCTGTCCGGTGAATGCCTAATGTTTGGGACCTCGGAGGAAATCAACCTGTGACGACCACGTTTTATCGAATTTTAACTATCATTTGTTTTTGTTTTCAATAGGGGGGATTTTGTTAACCACGTTTTTAATCCAATTTTATATTTTTTGTTCTTTTAAACATATGTATTTGACATCTATTTGTACTGGCCTGCAGTAAAATTGATATCCAATGACCATCTACTATACCTCCAGCCACATAGTCACTTGATCATTTATGTACGGTAAATGCATAATTTTTTGGGCCTGTAATCTAACTGACCAACAGTAAAATTGTTATATGGTGACTGCCTAATTTACCTCCAGCCACATTATCAATTGTGCTTTTCTGTAGGGTGAATGAATAATTTTTGGGGCCTGTAGCCCACTGGCCTGCTGTAAAATTGATATCCATTGACCATCTAATATACCTCCGGCCACATAATCACTTGATCATTTATGTACGTTGAATGCATAATTTTTGGTGCCTGTAATCTAACTGCCCAACAGTAAAATTGTTATACGGTGACCGCCTAATGTACCTCCAGCCACATTATCAATTATTCTTTTCTGTATGGTGAATGAATAATTTTTGTGGCCTGTAGTTCAGTGGCCTGCAGTAAAATTGATATCCATTGACAGTCTAATATACCTCTGGCCACATAATCACTTGATTTTTTATGTACAGTGAATGCATAATTTTTGGGGCCTGTAATCTAACTGGCCAACAGTGAAATTGTTATACGGTGACCGCCTAATGTACCTACATCCACATTATCAATTGTTCTTTTCTGTCCGGTGAATGCCTAATGTTTGGGGCCTGTACTACGCTGGCCTGCAGTAAAATTTATATTGAATGACCCTCTAATATACCTCCAGGCACATAATTACTTGTTCTTTTCTGTCCGGTGAATGTCTAATGTTTGGGACCTCGGAGGAAATCAACACCTGTGACGACCACGTGTTATTGAGTTTCAACTATTATAATTACTTTTTTTTTTCAAGAGGGGGGATTTCGTTAGCCATGTTCTTAATCCAATTTTATATTTTTTATTTAAAAAAAAGTATTTGACATCTATTTGTACTGGCCTGCAGTAAAATTGATATCCAATGACCATCTAATATACCTCCAGCCGCATAATTACTTGTTCTCTTCTGTCCGGTGAATGCCTAATGTTTGGGGCCTATACTCCAGTGGCCTACATTAAAATTTTTATCCATTGACCGCATATTGTACCTCGAGCCACCTAATCACAATTTCTATTATGTCAGGTGAATGCCTAATTTTTAAGGACCGTACTCCCGTGGCCTAAAATAAAAATTTTCTAGGCTCCAGCAGGGCACATTTCTGAGAATTTCCCTTTAAGACGCATTTCCCTGATTAAAATACATATTTTTGGGGGGAATTTTTGCCATTGATTCCCCTCTGGTATGTCACTGTCCATGCTGTGTGCACTTCTTGTAAGTATTTGGTGGCTGCAATAATGACCTGAAGGTTTTTCAGGTTCACAATTAAAGTGAATGGTGCTCACCGCAAACTTGCGGTTCGTGACATTTAAATACACTGCTCAAAAAAATAAAGGGAACACTTAAACAACACAATGTAACTCCAAGTCAATCACACTTCTGTGAAATCAAACTGTCCACTTAGGAAGCAACACTGAGTGACAATCAATTTCACATACTGTTGTGCAAATGGGATAGACAACAGGTGGACATTATAGGCAATTAGCAAGACACCCCCAATAAAGGAGTGGTTCTGCAGGTGGTAATCACACACCACTTCTCAGTTCCTATGCTTCCTGGCTGATGTTTTGGTCACTTTTGAATGCTCTCGGTGCTGCAGCTTATCCAGGATGGCACATCAATGCGAGCTGTGGCAAGAAGGTTTGCTGTGTCTGTCAGCATAGTGTCCAGAGCATGGAGGTGCTACTAGGAGACAGGCCAGTACATCAGGAGACGTGGAGGAGGCCGTAGGAGGGCAACAACCCAGCAGCAGGACCGCTACCTCCGCCTTTGTGCAAGGAGGAACAGGAGGAGCACTGCCAGAGCCCTGCAAAATGACCTCCAGCAGGCCACAAATGTGCATGTGTCTGCTCAAATGGTCAGAAACTGACTCCATGAGGGTGATATGAGGGCCCGACGTCCACAGGTGGGGGTTGTGCTTACAGCCAAACACCGTGCAAGATGTTTGGCATTTGCCAGAGAACACCAAGATTGGCAAATTCGCCACTGGCGCCCTGTGCTCTTCACAGATGAAAGCAGGTTCACACTGAGCACATGTGACAGACGTGACAGAGTCTTGAGACGCCGTGGAGAACGTTCTGCTGCCTGCAACATCTTCCAGCATGACCGGTTTGGCATTGGGTCAGTAATGGTGTGGGGTGGCATTTCTTTGGAGGGCCGCACAGCCCTCCATGTGCACGCCAGAGGTAGCCTGACTGCCATTAGGTACCGAGATGAGATCCTCAGACCCCTTGTGAGACCATATGCTGGTGCGGTTGGCCCTGGGTTCCTCCTAATGCAAGACAATGCTAGACCTCATGTGGCTGGAGTGTGTCAGCAGTTCCTGCAAGACGAAGGCATTGATGCTATGGACTGGCCCGCCCGTTCCCCAGACCTGAATCCAATTGAGCACATCTGGGACATCATGTCTCGCTCTATCCACCAACGTCACGTTGCACCACAGACTGTCCAGGAGTTGGCAGATGCTTTAGTCCAGGTCTGGGAGGAGATCCCTCAGGAGACCGTCCGCCACCTCATCAGGAGCATGCACAGGCGTTGTAGGGAGGTCATACAGGCACGTGGAGGCCACACACACTACTGAGCCTCATTTTGACTTGTTTTAAGGACATTACATCAAAGTTGGATCAGCCTGTAGTGTGTTTTTCCACTTTAATTTTTAGTGTGACTCCAAATCCAGACCTCCAAATCCAGATGGGTTGAAAAATTTGATTTCCATTTTTTAATTTTTGTGTGATTTTGTTGTCAGCACATTCAACTATGTAGAGAACAAAGAATTCAGAAGAATATTTAATTAATTCAGATCTAGGATGTGTTATTTTTGTGTTCCCTTTATTTTTTTGAGCAGTGTAATAATACCATCTGGGCAACCCCCTTAAAACAAATGTTTATAATAAAAATCTTAATAAATCTATTTTCTTGTTATATATTTCCATAAAGGATATGTTTATTTATTTTTTGTTACATAGTTGTTAAGGTTGGAAAAAGACAAAAGTCCATCTAGTCCAACCTGTAATGCTGCTATATCAATCCACAGAACTAATCCCTGGATCAATTTCCATCTTCCTTTTAACCCCTTAAGGAATCAGCCCTATTTCACCTTAAGGACCAGGCCATTTTTTGCAAATCTGACCAGTGTCATTTTAAGTGCTAATAACTTTTAAACACTTTGACTTATCCAGGCCATTCTGAGATTGTTTTTTCGTCACATATTGTACTCCATGACACTGGTAAAATGAAGTTAAAAAAAAATCATTTTTATTTATAAAAAAATACCAAATAAAAAAAAAAAGTGTAAAAAATTGCAAATTTCCAAGTTTCAATTTCTCTACTTCTATAATACATAGTAATACCTCCAAAAATAGTTATTACTTTACATTCCCCATATGTCTACCTCATGTTTGGATCATTTTGGAAATTATATTTTATTTTTTGGGGATGTTACAAGGCTTAGAAGTTTAAAAGCAAATCTTAAAATTTTTCTGAAATTTTAAAAAACCCAATTTTTAGGGACCAGTTCAGGTCTGAAGTCACTTTGCGAGGCTTACATAATAGAAACCACCCAAAAATGACCCCATTCTATAAATTACACCCCTCAAGGTATTCAAAACTGATTTTACAAACTTTGCTAACCCTTTAGGTGTTCCACAATGGAATTAATGGAAAATAGAGATACAATTTTTTCCAGTTACAAAGCAAGGGTTAACAGCCAAACCAAATTCAATATTTATGGCCCTGATTCTGTAGTTTACAGAAACACCCCATATGTGGTCGTAAACCGCTGTACGGGCACACGGCAGGGCGCAGAACGAAAGGAATGCCATATGGTTTTTGGAAGGCAGGTTTTGCTGGACTGTTTTTTTTTGACACCATGTCCCATTTGAAGCCCCACTGATGCAACCCTAGAGTATAAACTCCATAAAAGTGACCCCATCTAAGAAACTACACCCCTCAAGGTATTAAACACTGATTTTACAAATGTCGTTAACACTTTAGGTGTTCCACAAGAATTAATGGAAAATAGAGATACAATTTAAAAATTTCACTTTTTAGGCAGATTTTCCATTTTAATAATTTTTTTCCGGTTACAAAGCAAGGGTTAAAAGCCAAACCAAACTCAATATTTATGGCCCTGATTCTGTAGTTTACAGAAACACCCCATATGTGGTCGTAAACCGCTGTACGGGCACACGGCAGGGCGCAGAAGGAAAGGAATGCCATATGGTTTTTGGAAGGCAGGTTTTGCTGGACTGGTTTTATTGACACCATGTCCCATTTGAAGCCCCCTGATGCACACCTAGAGCAGAAACTTCATAAAAGTTACCCCATCTAAGAAACTACACCCCTCAAGGTATTAAAAACTGATTTTACAAACGTCATTAACACTTTGGGCCAGATTTATCATTACTCTGAAAGCTCACTCCACTTTCACATATGGCTAAAGTCAGTTTTAGCCAAGTCAGATTTATGATCGGCCCTTTAAGACTGTAATAAATCTGGTTTGACGGTAGCAGTTTATCCGTCAGTAAGCAGCTTTACAAAAGTCGCACATCTTTACGAAAAAGTCGCACGTTTTTATGAAAAAGTCGCATGTTCTATTAAAAAGTCTCATAAGATAAGCATGGTCCTCACTGGAGTGAAATTGCGACTTTTTTGCGACTTTTTTGCGACTTTTTAAATAGTCCCAATAGTAAATCTGTCTAGAGATTCATTTACATAAGAAAACACGCCCACTTTCAGAAAACTGGCGAGCATAGTGCAGAGCAGAAAAAAGTCGCAAATTTGTGTGCAGTTTTAGCGTTTGGGAATTTTTTTGGGACTTTTTCACTCCATTATTCTGACCTGAGCTAATGATAAATCTGGCCCTTTAGGTGTTCCACAAGAATTAATGGAAAATAGAGATACAATTTCAAAATGTCACTTTTTTGGCAGATTTTCCATTTTAATAATTTTTTTCCGGTTACAAAGCAAGGGTTAACAGCCAAACCAAACTCAATATTTATGGCCCTGATTCTGTAGTTTACAGAAACACCCCATATGTGGTCGTAAACCGCTGTGCGGGTACACGGCAGGGCGCAGAAGGAAAGGAATGCCATATGGTTTTTGGAAGGCAGGTTTTGCTGGACTGTTTTTTTTTTTTAAACCATGTCCCAATTGAAGCCCCCCTGATGCAACCCTAGAGTAGAAACTCCATAAAAGTGACCCCATCTAAGAAACTACACCTCTCAAGGTATTCAAAACAGATTTTACAAACGTCGTTAACCCTTTAGGTGTTCCACAAGAGTTATTGGCAAATGGAGATGAAATTTCTGAATTTCAATCTTTTGGCAAATTTTCCATTTTAATCAATTTTTCCCAGTAACAAAGCAAGGTTTAACAGCCAAACAAAACTCAATATTTATGGCCCTGATTCTGTAGTTTACATAACCACCCCATATGTGGTCGTAAACAGCTGTACGGGCACACGGCAGGGCGAAGAAGGAAAGGAATGCCATTCGGTTTTTGGAAGGCAGATTTTGCTGGACTGGTTTTTTTGACACCATGTCCCATTTGAAGCCCCCTAGATGCACCCCTAGAGTAGAAACTCCAAAAAAGTGGCCCTATTTTAGAAACTACGGGATAGGGTGGCAGTATTGTTGGTACTAGTTTAGGGTACATATGATTTTTGGTTGCTCTATATTACACTTTTTGTGAGTCAAGATAACAAGAAATAGCTGTTTTAGGCACCGTTTTTATTTTTTGTTATTTACAACATTCATCTGACAGGTTAGATCATGTGATATTTTTATAGACCAGGTTGTTATGAATGCGGTGATACCTAATATGTATACTTTTTTTTTATTTATGTAAGTTTTACACAATGATTTCATTTTTGAAGCAAAAAAAATCATGTTTTAGTGTTTCCATAATCTGAGAGCCATAATTTTTTCAGTTTTTGGGCTATTACCTTGGGTAGGGTATGATTTTTCCGGGATGAGATGACGGTTTTATTGGCACTATTTTGGGGTTCGTGTGACTTTTTGATCGCTTGCTATTACACTTTTTGTGAATGCAAGGTGACAAAAAATGGTTTATTTAGCAATGTTTTTATTTAAAAATTTTTACAGTGTTCATTTGAGGGGTTATGTCGTGTGATATTTTTATAGAGCCGGTCGATACGGACGCGGCGATACCTAATATGTATACTTTTTTTATTTATGTAAGTTTTACACAATGATTTCATTTTTGAAGGAAAGAAAATCATGTTTTAGTGTTTCCATAGTCTGAGAGCCATAATTTTTTCAGTTTTTGGGTGATTACCTTGGGTAGGGTATGATTTTTCCAGGATGAGATGACGGTTTTATTGGCACTATTTTGGGGTGCGTGTGACTTTTTGATCGCTTGCTATTACACTTTATGTTTTAGTGTCTCTATATTCTGAGCCATAGTTTTTTTTTTTTTGGGCGATTGTCTCAGGTAGGGGCTCATGTTTTGCGGGATGAGGTGACGGTTAGATTGGTACTATTTTGGTGGGCAAACTCCTTTTTGACCGCTTGCTGTTGTACTTTTTGTGATGTAAGGTGAAAAAAATTGTTTATTTAGCACAGTTTTTATTTTTTATTTTTTACGGTGTTCATATGAGGGGTTAGGTCATGTTTATAGAGCCGGTCGATACGGACGTGGCGATACCTAATATGTATATACTTTTTTTTTTTCCTATTTTTTACCATTTTTTTTTACTTTATTTGGGGAAAACAACGTTTTTGTTTATTTTTACTTGAAACTTTTTTTTTTTGGGGGAACCTTTTTTTTTCACTTTATTTTTTGTCCCACTTTGGGACTTGATTTTTGGGGGGTATATTACTTTACAATGCATTCCAATACTTCTGTATTGGAATGCATTGGCTGTATGAGTAATACTGTACTGTATGTATTACTCATACAGCTTCCGAGGCCTGTGAGATCCAGGGGGCTGGATCTCACAGGCTCTTCACCGGAAGGCAGCGCGATGCCTTCCTTAGACATCACGCTGCCTTCCATGCCATCGGGTCCCCCCTACAGCCGCATGGGGCCCGATGGCACCGCCGCACAGCCGCCGCAACCGCAGGTAAAGCCGCAAACCGCAGGTCTGAATTGACCTGCGGTTTGCGGCAATCGGCGTTGTGACAGGATGCCTGCTGAATGATTTCAGCGGGCATCCTGTTCCGATTAACAACCCGCCGTGCCGCAATCGCGTTTTAAACCCATGACGTACCGGTACGTCATGGGTCCTTAAGGACTTGGGAAACATGCCGTACCGGTACGTCATGCGTCCCTAAGGGGTTAAAAAGGGAAAGGGTGTTTAGAACAAGATTTCTATACATTGTCATAAGCCTCAATGTTATTTTAAAAAGTCATCTAAACCTTTTTTGAAGCCATCTACTGTATTTGCTGTGACCAGCTCCTGTGGCTATTCCACAGATTCACTGACCTTACTGTAAAGAATGCTTGTCGCCTCTTATGACTGAATCTTATTGTAAGGAGCGGCCCCTTGTTTTTTGATAGGGATTAACACAGAATAGCTTCTCTTGATATTTTTTTGTATGGCCCGTTTATATATTTGTACAGGTTAATCATGTTCCCCCTTTGGATGTCTTTTTTCAAGGCTAAACAAGTTCAGTTCATTTATCCTTTGCTCATAGCTAAGATCTTCCAGGCCCTTTATGAGTTTAGTTGCTCTCCTATGTACTTTTTGTAGCTCTAGGGCAATGCATCCTTTTTATGGACTAGTGCTCAGAGCTGATTTGCGTATTCCAGTTGAGGCCGCACCAACGCTTTGTATAGTGGCAATATTACATCCCTACCCCGCGAGTGCATACCTCTTTTAATACAAAACAAAATTCTGTTGGCCTTAGAGGCAGCTGACTGGCACTGCATGTTGTTATTTAGTCTATGATCTACTAATACACCCAGATCCTTCTCAACAAGTGACTCTCCCGGTTTTACTCCCCCTAGGACATATGCTACATGCAGATTATTAGCCCCTAAGTGCATAACTTTACATTTATCTATATTGAACCTCATTTGCCAAGTGGAGGCCCAAACAGTTTGTCCAAGTCAGCTTGTAACTTATTAACATCTTCCATAGACTGGACTGTATTAAAAAGTTTGGGGTCATCTGCAAAAATAGAAACAGTACTATTAATCCCATCCTCTATGTCATTAATGAGTCATTTAAATAATAGCGGACCCAGCACGGAACCTTGGGGTACACCACTTATAACCGGGGACCATTCAGAGTAGGAATTCATTTCTCTTAGATTTTCAAATGCAGCCAAATGGTGTTTGGTAACAGAGAGCAAATTGTCTATTTGTAAGTTTCAGTACACGCGTGCAAGTTTGCATTTTGTTGCTACTTTACCTATTAGATGTAAAATTGCAACACTATATGGTGTTAGGAACGTGTTGAAAACAATGAGTTATAATCAGCAGCTATCATGTCCAAAAATAAGGATAGTTAAGACAATCAGCTTAAGCTAGATAAATGGCAAAAGACCATAAGATTAAAATAATAGACATTTCAGTGTTGACACAATGAACCGTACCAGTGGTCACAGAGACTACAATCCCATTAGTGTGGGCTATATTATGCATGCAGTTCAGCTCATGC